>NC_056746.1:1412459413-1412651913 GCF_019279795.1 Protopterus annectens | reverse complement strand
AGACAGTAATCTTGTCTTTGACCTTCACTTGTCTACAGTAGTGAGGAAATCATTCTATGATGTGCAACTTATAAACAAAGGTATGGCATCTAGGTCCAAGGAAGTCATTGTTCCACTATATTTGGCATTCATCAGACTTGTCATTGAGTACAATGCCTGCTTTGTATGTACCTAACCAGGCATATCCAACAATTGGAACATCCACAGTGGTTCCTCACTAAAGGAATACAGGGTGTAAGTAACATTTCCTATGCAGACCGCCTCAAAGCCCTGTCCCTGTATTCTGTCTCCTACTGGCTGTTGAGGGGAGATCTATGTTTGGCACCCAAGTTATTGTCAGACCCCACTCTGCAAAGCAAAAAGCACCAGAATTACTTCTTCTAAAGTCTTAAACCTTTCCAGGGATATAAATAGGACCAGAAGGAGAGACAGGTATATATTCCAGAGACTATTCCTTCTCTGGAATAGGCTCCCCATCCATATGAAGCAGAGTTTCTCCATACAATTCAAGTGTAACTTGGACAATTGGATGGGGAACAGAACATTCTTCCCTGGTTTGACACTTATGTCACTAATGGACATAGGCAGCCTGTAAATAGTTTATCTTCCAAGCCCCTGCTTGTAAATGTTTCATCTCTCAAGCCCCTGCTTACACATATCAAGAGAACCAGCGCTTGTCAGAGATTTGGGATGCATGGCTAGGGGCTACTTGTGGTCATTAGCTTAGTAGACACCTGTGAACCTAAGTAGACAGATTTAAAAGTTCTTGCTAACCTTTACAAGCACTTAATAGTGTACACATCTCATACTGAGCAGGGTTGTACATGATAACCCATGTTCCACAGCTGGAAGGGCACGAATGTCAGATCAGATGTCGACCCATTCTAAGTCTGATTTTCATGCAAAAATAGGACTCTACAGCCCCTGCATCCCAGTGATTCACATAAGGCAGACATGGAATGTGGATGCGGCATTCTGCTTTCGCACCATTAAATGTGGTCTTTTAGCTGCAGAATGAGTAATGGTATTAGTCAGAACTCACTCTGTCCAGCAGTATTTACTGTTGTAGCCAATTCCAGTTTAGAGACAGAATCTGTCTGTTTTGAGGACAAACAGTCTGTCTGGTGCTATAGTTGTTACTTACCTAATGGTTTCTTATTGTTGTTTGCCATTCTCCAAGCTAGATGCTTATTGTTTCAATAGCTTCTTGTCTTTGACTTTTTATCCTGTCCTGCAGTTTGTAACATTTACAGTTTAATGTATACTTATCATTCTGTTTGTTTTGTCAATTACTGTTAATGTATAAACTTGTAACTTTATGATTCTACAGTGCCACCTGAAGCTTGTAGCTCTGCAGTCCTCTGCAGTTTACTGTTGCAGTCCAAAAGCTTACTGATTTGCATTATGGGAGAATTGTTTTAATAGTTACTATTAGTGCAGCAGTAGCATTGTTGCCTCACAGCAAGAGGTTCTCCCATTCGATTCTCGGCTGGAGTGCGGGGAGTGCCTTCTGTGTAGAGTCTCCATGTCCTCCCCGCGGTTGGGTGGGCATTCGAAAGACATGCGTAAATGGGTGTGCCTTTGTTGAAGGTTGAACGTCAAGCTGGCACATCGACATTCATTAAAATTTACTGCCAATCATTAGCGGACCGGAGTTCCGCTGTGGCGACCTCTAACCAGGAAAAGCCGAAAGACAACATGTTTCAAAAAATTCTGCTGTTACTATCTTGACTGCTGAACTGCTTTGTTTTTTTTCCAGATCTGATTTAAAGGGCTTTTTAGCTGTGCTTTAATGAGAGTATTTGAAGTAGCTGAACCTGTACCTTTCATGATTCAGCTTTCATCTTCTATAGTCTGGACCTGTTATGCACTTTCAATTCAAAATTTTTGTTGCCTTGTAACTTTACATGGACGTTAATCACGACTGGATTATTTTCATTAGTCACTCATTACTACCTTACTGGAATTATTTGCAATTACTTTTTGATATTTAGATCACATTACACTTTTGTATAGGCTGAGAGGTAGTTATTGGCATTAGAGAAGTATTTCAGCTTTATAACTTCATTGGATTCCTTGCAGTTTCTTATTAATGCTCTGACTGTGCTTGGCCAAAAAATTGTCTCTCTTCTTACTTCAGCCATTTGTTTTCTGGTGAGTACTTAATGTTCTTTTACTTGCACTGTTTGTAATTTTGATTATACATTCTTACTAAATGAATAATTTTGAGGAGTTGTATTTGCTGCTTTTACTACTTAATTGATTGTTGTGGTTCAGGTTGTAACTTAGCAGAGCTTATCCCTACAATATTGGATAGGCTATTAGATATTTAAAGGACTCGTCATAGCTTTGCACTCTTTCAACCATCGTAGGCTTGATGTTCATGTTTTCCAGCTATGTCATAAGCGTAATATGTTTAGGGAGCTTAAAGGGGTGGGTGCTCAAGATGGCTTGCTGTAGAAGTTTCTGATTTGTTTAGGTCTGGTAGGCATTAGGATGATCACGTGCTACTCTGGAGCAAAGTGCTGCACTTTTCAAACTTCTTTTTTTTGTGATATATACTTACTGGTTTTAATTAAAGTTTGTAGCCTAAACTCCTTTGAATATGTTATGATACTGGAAGTAAGCTGTGATTACTCCTCATTTGCCATCTACCTGCTAGTGAGAGAACATTTTTTCAGGAGTTCTGAACTTCCTTTTTCACTTTGTTCTCTTATCCCCAAGCTAGTTATCTTTGTGTGACTTGGTCGTCTGGGTCAACAGTAGAGTCATGATCTTTGCTCAATAATTCCTTTCTATCTTTAAGGGCTTAAGCTTTTCCTGGGTAATTACCTAAGCTACCTGTTGTTTTGGCCATAATGTGGATTTGTTCCATCTTGATGATTTTACATCTGACAGCCATTTGGTTTGCAGCTATCTCACCCCTGCTACAGATCGTCAGTCTTGAACTGGTAGAATGCAGGCATTTGCATACTGTAACTTTAGATTTGTTCCTGCCTTTAACCAGTTCCTTTTTGGTGCTTGCAAATTATATCTGTCTATACATACGTATATAAATTAGACATAGATGTATATTTATATCCGTGTGTGTGTGTGTGTGTGTGTGTGTGTGTGTGTGTGTGTGTGTGTGTGTGTGTGTGTGTGTGTGTGTGTGTGTGTAGGTTCATAGGTTGGTACTAGGCTATCGGCCCTAGGGCCTATACAAGCTTAGCAATAACAATTCCCTGGATATTTCTTCCCGCAATATTTACTTCCCTGGACCCCTGTCTAGCAAGGTGACTGATGTGATCCCCAGGGTGAATTTCCTATTTCCCATCCAATCGTCAAGGTTCCTTTTGAAGAGTGACAAGGAGGCACTCTGCTTGATATGTATGAGCAGTCTATTCCAGAGTATGGGGAGTTTCTGTGTCAGGAACCTATCCCTCCAGCATGTTTTGTTCATTGTGATGACAAGGTATGAGATATATACGAGCTGTATCGGCGAGGTGATATGATTCAATTTCCAAAAATTCAAGCATTAAAAATTACAAAAATCTATCTTTTTTACATTTTTGCAGGGGGGGCATGAACCCCTACACCCCCAACCCCTCCAACTTCAAGATTGCACTACATTGAGGAAAATGTTAAATTTCCAAATCCTCACTGTACCATGATCTGCATTCAAAAGCTTCGAGTTTTCGGAAATGCGATCATATTGTCTCACCAATATGAATTTCGAGTTTCTGAAAATGCAATCATCTGATAGAGATCCATATATATATATATATATATATATATATATATATATATATATATATATATATATATATATATGTGTGTGTGTGTGTGTGTGTGTGTGTGTGTATATGTATAGAAAAAAAATAGTGGTGTATTTGTATAGATCAAATACACCTATCATCAACACACTATAAATATCGACGTCTTCATAGTGAAATCATATACTTGGACAAGTAACTATGCAGGTGCAGAGAAACAGCCTTGGCACATGCAAAACAAACAAGTAAAACAGTTTTTTTACAGGGGGATAAGACCACTTGCACCATCAGCACCAATGCTAATTTTATATATATATATATATATATATATATATATATATATATATATATATATATATATATATATATACTAACTTTGAGATCCCACAAACTGCATATTCTCCAACCCTGGGAATTGTTTGATCTCTGACAGCTGTCATACAAATGTTTATTCAATCGTAAACCATAAATGTTCATCTAAACAGCTGCCAAACAAACACACACTTGAACAATGGGATGTACCCCCCCACACACACACACATACACACGTGTCTGTGTGAATATATATAATATGTGTGTGTGTTATATGTGTGTGTATATATATATATATATATATATATATATATATATATATATATATATATACACATATGTATGTATGTGTGTGTGTGTGTGTGTGTGTGTGTGTGTGTAAAACACACATTTGTGTTCCTGTCTTATTGTTTCCTGACTATTAATTTAGTCAAGATTTCACTCTGTTACCCACTTAGAAAAGACTCTTTTCATATTTAGTGTAGTGCTTCTCATCTTTTATGTTAAGGCAAGTAGTTCCTGTCTCTGTAATTTAGAAGATGGAGCTGTAAGTATGACCTAGATGACCCTTAGTTCAAATAGTAACTCGTATGCTGGAAAAGCTGGGCAGGGGGGATGGGAGTTAGTGGGTAATGCAGCTCATCTGTCTTGAAGGAAAGAATGGTGGTTCTGGTGACTGCATTACCACCAGGCAAGCTAAGGCTTGCAAGACACCAAAATGGCCATAACTAGGTTTGTAGTTTTTGCAGCTAGTAGTGACAACAGCCCAAACAATCCAAGTAATAATGAAAATGTTCATGTTTATCGGCCAAATCAAGCCCAGCATACTAGTCGGAATCAAGCACAACAAAAACGAGCCCGGAAGAACAACAAGAGGAGGAGGTAAATGTTTTTGTAGACTGTTGCAAGGTAATCAGAAACATTGAGGGAGGTTTCAACATTTTCAATTTTAGTTCTGTCGACATTGATCCTGTGTTAGTTAACCTTTTTGCTCGTGGGCTTACCTTTATACCTACTAAAAGACTTAATTTAGCTCATACTTTGGTGGACTTAAAGTTTTTTTACCACAAAACTTAATTTGGCTTTAATGTTTCATAATGACCAAGAAAGGGTGCCTGTGTTTAGGGTACCTAGCATGTACAACCCGCCTTGCAACCAGTGGTTTCATTTTTTGAACGAGCTTGTGAGAATGATATACGCATATGGAATGAATCTAAATCTATTGTTGAAAATAATCTTTCCATTGAACAGGAACAAACTTTGGCTTTTTTAAGGAAAAGTAACATCAGGGTTATGAAGACCGATAAGGGTGGTGATTTAGTGTTTATGGACAAGTGTATGTACGAAGACAAAATGTATGAAATTTTAAACACTGACACTTATATTAGAGCTTCTTTGAATGAGGTTAATACAGCCCAAAAGCAGATTAAGGGCTACATTAATGATTTATTTATTGAATCTAGGACTGATAGTAATGTTTTCAATTACCTTTGTATGCCTGTTTTCAATTACCTTTGTATGCCATGTCCCATTACACCTAAGATATTTGGAATACCAAAGATCCATAAGGATGTAAGTAATCCGCCTTTTAGACCAGTAGTGGATGAGTCTAATTCTGTTACATATGCGTGTGCGAAGTTTGTTGACAATCAATTAAAGAAAGTTTTGAGTACTGAGAAACAAATTTGTAAGGATTCTTGCCCCTTCTAGCTAGTATAAATTCAATCCCTTTTCAGGGAGACAAGAATTTTTTAACAACTGACGTAAAGGAACTTATACAAGTATTCCTCATTGTACTGGTATTGAATGGTTGTCTTTGTTTTTGGAGCGTAAAGGTGTTTCACGAGCTGACATTAGTCTGGTTACTGAATTATTGGACATCATTTTATCAAGTAATTATTTAATGTTTAATGGCAAATTTTTTTCTCCAGAAAGTGGGCGTAGCAATGGGTTCCCCTTGTGGGGCGTGCTTTGTGAATGTAGTCATGGCTTACTGGGAACTTGAATTTATTTTTAGCAACACTTTAATCAGTGAGGATATAGTGTTTTACATGTGTTTTTTGGATGATATCTTTATGATTTTTGATGGGGATGAAGTTGTTGCTAATCAGTAGTTGGTTTACTTAAACAACACTTCGGACTTTCTTAAATGTGCGTCCTGTTTCCATACCATGACTATTATTTATTTAGATATTGAATTGAGTAAAGATTTTTTAAACAATAGATATGTTTCCAGAATTTATAGAAAGGAAACATATTCCAATTCTTTTCTCCACTTTTTGAGCTTGCACCCATATTACCAAAAGTGTTCTGTAGTTAAAGGGCAATTAGTACGTGCCACTAGAATTATTAAGGTCAACGAAGATTTTGATTCGGAATGTGAGAACTTAAGACAAATGTTTTTGAGGAGGGGTTATCCCAACTCACTACTGGAATCTTTAATACAGGAGGTCAGAAACAAAAGGGCTTTGGGTACATATTTACCCATTTTGGGGGGTACCAATGCAGGATTTGAGAATGTTGGAAACATCAACAATAATTTTAATTTTAACTTGGCGAAGGGATATTCGCTTAGTTTTATTACACCCTTTTCTGTGGATGCTTATGATTTAAGGAGAATTGTTACAAGAAATTGGCATTGGTTAAAGAATGACACTAGAGCATCCAGAATTGGACTTTATCCTACTTTTGTTTTCAAGAAAGGTGTTATGCTGAAGTCTTTGATGGAGAGAACAAACATTTAAGTTAAAAACCCTGGTATGATTAGATGTGAATCCTGTTCATATTGTAGACATGTAGAAATTGGTCAAAAATATTCAGTTAGCAACACAGTTTTTTATATTGGGGTAAATTTTGGTTCCCTATTACATCCTCGAAGACGCACTTACCCAAATACGTAAACACCGACACGTTTCCATCAAACCACGTAAACATCGATCGTCCTGAAGCGCGAAATCTGAAATGTCGAATCGTCATGGTTGGCCCTTCCATGGTATAGCTCCGTAAGGTAAGTGTGCGATAGTTATGGACCTTAGGGTTAGGGTGCGGGTTAAGGTAAGTGCATAGATTGTGATATATGCAAGATGTAGTGTAGGGTTAGAAGTGGGGTTTTTGTTAGTGTATGTATGTATGTGTTTATTTAGTTTGTTTGGGTAGGTAGTATGTAGCGGGCAGTGGGGTGGGACAAGTATGATGGTTCGAGCTTTTGAATTTCGCAGTTTAGGGCGTTCGGTGTATTCGTGGTTCGCGGAATATGTGTCTGCATTTTTGTATTCGGTTATTAGGGCTTTCGAGCTTGCAATATAGACCCGTAAACTTTCATGCAATTCTAATATGATTATTTAGCTAAATGCCAAGTGTGTCCTTGTTTTTATATAGGTAAAACCGAGCGTAAATTGCGTGAAAGGATATATGAACATTTGTACTGTACTAATAGAAAGAAGGAAGAGAACGCCTTGGCAAAACATATAGGACCAAATAGTGGGCATTTTTTTAAATTTAGGGTTATAGACCAAATTATATATAACCTGAGGGGTGGCCCTTTTATTTTGAAACTGGAATGCCTTGAATTAATGTGGCAGCTTAAATTGGACCCATTTATATACCTGGGGTTGAAGGATATGTGTTCCATTACACCTTTTTTTAAAATGTTAAGTTTGAATAGGTAGCTAGGTTGATGAATGGGTTTATGTTATATATATTTTTATATATACATTTATACTTATAAATTTATTTTTTTTACACGTTTGATGTATTTAGTTTTTTATTTGATTTATTTAGTGGAGTAGGCAGGAAGTGACATAGTAGTTTAGCGTTGTTAGATGTTAATTATTCAATTAATCAATTACTAGGTTATGTACTTAAATGCTGGGTGAAGTTTTAATGTTTTATCTGATGAAGTTTGTGTAATATCACTGACGAAAAGCGCTTAATAAACTGGAGATTTTGGACCTTTAGTTTTATACACAGGCCAAGCATATTTTTTATCAACCGGAGAAGTTGTGGATAGCAACTAGTAGAGTTGATGGATTTTATTGGGGAAGGAGGCAAGAGTCAAGCAGGATACGTTGATCTTTCCAATAAAACAATGTGGTTTGGGGTTATTTTATTTAAAGGGGGCATTTCAGAGCTTCACGGTTAAGGCTCCTGTACATGCCAGAAACAGAAAGCTATAATTCAAAGTGGAAAGGGATGGCGATGAAACAGGGGGAGCTCAAAAACAATGAGAGACTGGGATTTTGGATGCAGATCCATAAGCAGAATAACAATAACCATACATAATATTTGATTCAGAAAGTATTCTAAGAACTAAACCAACATGGGAATATAGAAAAGAGATTCTGCCGATATGGGTGACTGCAATTAGGGATACGGCAAATAGGCCAGACGGGCTGGACTTTACTGGAGAAAATTGGCAAAGGAATCAATGTATTGGGGGCAAATACTAAGAGAGGGAAAGGTAGTAGAATGAGAAAAGGCCAAGAGTACATGTGGACTGCATGCTAGAGATTGCCTTTGGTATCAAGGATTGGTATCCAAGTATAGGTAAAGGGAAGGAATATGGGGATACTAAGTGAGAGACCAGCACTGGAAGAGCAGGAGCTGCTGTAAAAAAGGGATTATTAGTAGGGCATGTAAAATATTGTATGATAATTATAGAAATCAATCAGAAGAGGTTAGATAGGATTGAGAAGAGAGACTGGATAAGCAATTCACAAAGAAACAATGGGAAGATATATGTGTGTGTGTACATATATATATATATATATATATATATATATATATATATATATATATAGATAGATATATATGGTTTCACTTCATACTGTCGAAATGCTGAAATTTCGAATCACACAATCACGAACATACATACACCATACACCACATAACACACACACCATTCCACTCACAGCACACAAACCCCTACACTATATATAAGCAGGGGGCAACCCCCAGCTGTGGTACAGAATCGGAATTGCTTACACATAGTAAGGCCTGGCTGAGTTTAATTCTGGTGGCTGCCAAAAAAAGCAATTACTAGAAAATGGATATCCAAGTCTAAACCGATTGTACAAGAAGCAGTGAATGTAATAACAGAGACACAAGAACTGGAAGTGGGATCCGGGATTTTTAGAAAAGTGTAGGAACAAATTACATAGAAAAAAACTGGAATTGTGAGAACAATGCATGCAAAATAATGTTTTGAAGGAGGAATGAGGTTTAAGGGAAGCCAGGAACTGAATATGCTATGTAATGTTCTGTATAGTAGATTATATGTGATGTATAATGTTTGCAACTGAAAATATGTCAGTATAGTTTGTTTTAATTTATATAAATGTATGATTGCCTAAGTTATACGTAACAGTTCAATAAAGGTGTTTCTTGTTTAAAAAAAACAAAAAAACCTGAAGGCCACAAAGTGGGAGTGGTTAATGGTCAGTGCCTTGTAAGGTATTCTGTTAAATGCTGATTTTACTGAAAGTAATCTGGCAGTGAAGCCTAATTTGAGTCTGTTATCAAAGGAAGCAGCATTTTGATGTTACAGTCTTAGGACAGATGTTTTTGCAGGATATATATACATATTTTTTTTGCTGTTGCCAGCTTTCTGAGTTATTTGCATTATGTAGTGGTTGTAGTACTACTTGTCGTGCATGGATGGTCCAAGTTTGGGTTTAGGGCAAATTGCAAAAGACGAAGCAAACAATGTGATGTGGCCTTGGTATAACTATGCTAGTGTGTTATTATTTTGTAAGGGGTAAATCCCCTGCTGCAAGAGCTTCATCGTAACCTCTCCCAAGTGATGTTGTTAACTTCAGTAATGCTGCAGCTTAAGAAAATATGATTTCCACTTATAGCACAACCTCTTTTTGCACGTGTTCATTGGGATTCTATCTTATTGCCTGATTTTCAGGCAAACTGATCATTTTAGGCTTTCTTACTTTGTCTGGTAGTGTATTGTTTTAATAAGTCACTACCAGGCAATTCAAGGTGGCCAAAACCCAAAAGGCCCAATACTGACGTTCATAGCATTTTAAACCACCATATGTATGAAACTTGTCACAAATACTGCCAGTCTAATGGCTGAGATCAGCAGAAGTTGGGATTGTGTACCAGTGAGTTTAAATTCACCCATTTCACTGCTCCCAATTTATGATTCAGAAACAGTTTAGATCATGAAGAATACAAGCAACAGAGTTAGTGACATAAACTAATTTTATTCTGGCCAGGGCATTTCAAAGAACAATTTTGCATTGATAAAATACCTAACCTTTCCACAGTTCCTTGCATCTATTTAACTGTGTAGCTTAGAAGGCATGGTCAGTGCATGAAACCTTCCCTGACAGTGCGTCTTATTTTTGTTAGGTTACGCATGGTCAGTGCATGAATCCTTCCCTGACAGTGCACCGTATTTTTGTTAGCAGGTTATGCTTGGTCAGTGCATGAAACCTTACATGACAGTGCCCGTTATTTTTGTTGGCAGGTTATGCTTGGTCAGTGCATGAAACCTTCCCTGACAGTGCACCATATTTTTGTTAGCAGGTTATGCATGGTCAGTGCATGAAACCTTCCCCGACAGTGCACATTATTTTTGTTAGGTTACGCATGGTCAGTGCATGAAACCTTCCTTGACAGTGCACATTATTTTTGTTAGCAGGTTACACATGGTCAGTGCATGACCTTCCCTGACAGTGCCCCTTTTTTTTGTTAGCAGGTTATGCATGGTCCGTGCATGAAACCTTCCCTGACAGTGCACATTATTTTTGTTAGCAGGTTACACATGGTCAGTGCATGACCTTCCCTGACAGTGCCCCTTATTTTTGTTAGCAGGTTATGCATGGTCCGTGCATGAAACCTTCCCTGACAGTGCACATTATTTTTGTTAGGTTACGCATGGTCCGTGCATGAAATCTTCCTTGACAGTGCACATTATTTTTGTTAGGTTACGCATGGTCAGTGCATGAAACCTTCCCTGACAGTGCACCGTATTTTTGGTAGCAGGTTACACATGGTCAGTGCATGAAACCTTCTCTGACAGTTCACCGTATTTTTGTTAGCAGGTTATGCATGGTCAGTGCATGACCTTCCCCGACAGTGCACATTATTTTTGTTAGGTTACGCATGGTCAGTGCATGAAACATTCTCTGACAGTGCCCCTTATTTTTGTTAGCAGGTTACGCATGGTCAGTGCATGAAACCTTCCCTGACAGTGCCCCTTATTTTTGTTAGCAGGTTACGCATGGTCAGTGCATGAAACCTTCCCTGACAGTGCACAGGTCCTTAGTTATCCTAAACATTTCATTAATACAGTATTCAACAGCGTAGACTTGCACAATTGCACATCTTTTGCTTCCATACCTAGCAAATTTCATTAATACTAATCGCATGAGACAGTCATTGGGATTCTTAAATGTTAGATATATTAACTAGGTAGATTAAAGTTGTACTCCAACCATTCATTGGTCCCCTCGTCCTGCCAAATGGGTCTGACACAGTCTTCCTTGAGTGAAACCAAACATTTTACACCATTTCATATCAGTATTGTTGCAGAGTTTTGTGGGACCTGACAAGGTTCGGCTAGCATTGTTTTTGCATTGTGTTCAGTAATGTATTAGCCACTGTACAGCACTTCTGACAGTGAAGAACCTGCTTAGTGTTACCATCCTAATGTGTAGGTAAGTTGTGCTGTGGTCAGATCTTTTGTACTTGTTGTGCTCGGTCGTCTCTTCATATGGTCAACTGTTTATGTAGCCAGACTTTACTGGGGGTCATTTCCTAGCTTATCCAGCAATAAGGTCCTTTAAACACAACCTGTTATGTCTTTTCCACAGGAATTTTTAGTAGTGAGGCAGAATTCACATACTTTTGATGTATAACACAACAGAACAATTTTCTTGAGAATACAAGAAGTACTGTGGAAACAATTTTTTCTGTCTATAAGTGGTGCACTATTCACATAGACAGGAAAAGTGGTAATAATAAGACTTAGGCCAGGAAAATTAGTACATTTTCATCATGGATTGCAGTACAAGGCTAGTACAAAAGAAATGTGTTCTGACATGCAGAGCAAACAGCATTCTTGCTGCTGTATGCTGCCTCTAATTGCATGAAGCTGACTTTGTATTTATGTAAAAGAGCATGCAGACCTAATTACTGTACTTGTACATAGTTACTGTTCTTTTCAGGCTATCTTCTTTAAAAGGATTGTACTGCCCATAAGGGACTGCATAACAATATACTATTAAGGATATGAGCTTCTAACACGCTTCTTTGTCTAGTCCCGAGTTTGGTTCCTTCTGTCTGCTTTTGCATAATGTGAAACTCTGAATGAGCACTGCTGAGTTATCCATGAAAATTAGCATTAGTGCCTAATACTCTTACCTTCTTAACAAATAAAAAAAAGAATAGAACTAAAAATAAATTCAGGGCAGCTAAAGTTTTCCATGTAACTCTAGCTATTTATAGCGGAAAAAAAGATTAAATGGTTTGAAAAAATGTAGCATAATTGAAATATTGGGTCTCTTCATTGTGTAAACGTTTAATTTATGTTCTCTGAAAAGCATGTAGTAGCATTAAAAGTCTCTGTTTCAAATTATCTTCAGATTATTCTTCAGAGTGTAAGTCTACATCTAGTGTTATAACTTTTTGTACTGATGAACATTTAGCTAATAAGAGGTTATGTGACTTGTCATGGCTGTGTTCCTTGGGAAATCAATTGCTAATGACATCAGACAAAACTGAATATACTTGGGGCATGTATATGTGTACTAGTAGTTGTGTGCTACTGACATCTTTAGATAGAAGAATCCAGTCTGGGTTGGGTGCTGTGCCAGCAGTATGACACTTGAATCAAATTTACCTGTCATACGTAAAGGAATGTAGCAAGACTGTTTGAATGATAGCAGATGTTCGGCTGTAAAAGTGGATGTCAGGGTAGCTGACAGGTGGGACTCTAATTAATGGCTTGGATATCTATTTTCATCATTACAAGCTAGTTTGGAATGCAGTGATATTTGTCATGAATAATTCTTTATTATTGTATTGTATCCATCAATATTAATAATTGTTAATGACAATGACAGCAATGCGCAGGGCTAGTATCTGGACCATTTTTAGCAGTCAAAATTGGCAGGTCTTTCAGCTTGTTACTGCAGTAGTCATGTCATTATTGTTCCGTCTGTAGCAACTGCAGGTTTACATCAACAGTGTCTATAACAACACATAATTAGGTCACCATCACAGACTAAAGAGAATGAAGTGCTAAACAAATTAAGTGGTGTTTCATGTGTCAAAAATAGGTCAGAGAAAACCACAACACAGTACAGAAAATAATGTATGGCATTCCATTATTAACTAGCCGCATTGTAACAGTGGATCGCCAAGCTAATATTCTTGCTTTCCTCTTGTTAATATCTGATCTGAAGTTGTCGATCTTCATCCTGTCATCACCTGTGGGTTTGGTTCCGATCTGAACCGACTCAGCTGTTACTACAGCTTGTGGTCTTCAAAAAACTCTCGAGCACATCCCTTACCCATAATGCTTTGGATAGATTACCTCAGTTCTCGTTTGCCACTTTTGGCTTCAGATGTGGTTTCTCCATATCGCTGTCGAGCAGAGCAGTTAAGTTTAAAATTTTTACTTTAAATCTCTCCCTATCTTTTCAAAAACTATTCAGAACCCTTTTCTTTATCACATCTTCTAAGCTTCTAGCCATTTTTCAAGCAGACATTTTTCACTTGTAATAGTCTCTTGTCTCTCTCCCTCTCTCCTCTGATGTGAGGTAGCTCTTTAATACCATTTTTGGTATCCTTTACCCTTCCCTCTTACCGCTTGATAAGCCTTTTGTTACCATTGCTGGTAATTTTTTCCAAAAAAGACCCTTTCTGTCCTCTTTCTTTAATTCCTTTTTCTCATCGTGTTTTGTGTGTCTGTGTGTCTGTGTGTGTGTGTGTGTGGCTGTGTGTCTGTGTGTCTGTGTGTGTCTATGTGTGTGTCTGTGTGTCTGTGTGTGTGTGTGTGTGGCTGTGTGTCTGTGTGTCTGTGTGTGTCTATGTGTTGCCATCACAGTTTCCCAAGTATGGCTGATAAAGATAACACTCAGACCGGGTTTAAAAAATGTTCTAAATGCGGTCATAAAATTCCCTTTTCTGACCAGCATTTTCTATGTGTCTATTGCCTCGGTCCTCTTCACCTACAAGAGGATTGTTCTATCTGCCACGATTTCAGTCACCGAGCATTATTAGATCGAAAGAATAAACTCATCCTGAAATGTCTCTTTCCCTCCTTCTTTGGTAGGCCATATCTAGTTCTCAGGACAAGACCAAACATAAATCGGGACGGACATCTTCTTCTTCCTCCTCCTCATCTAGAGCCATCGAGGTAAAGAAGCTATATTCCTCAGTACTGAGTTCTTCCACGGTGCTGAGCCCAAAAAAAAGAAAAGGACATCGGAGCCGACATCTAAATCATCGACCACAAAGGATTTCTCGGAACTGTCTGCTGCTTCCTCAGTTCTGACTCCTTCGTTGGCTCCGGAACAGTCATCTTTACCAATCACTTCTCTGCTAATGACACAGTATTCTCCTTCACTGGATCCCTTTGCTGACAGACCACCAACCCCCCTTTTTAGACAGACCAGAGTCTCCCTCAGTGGTCTCCGTCCGTTCTTCCAGTATTACTGAAGTCAACATGGAGGGTTGGTGATGAAGATTCTTTGGGCCCAAGGCATGTCAGGCACTCCGTAGGCTCCTACCCTTTTGGTTTGGGTCAGGCACCAACACTTCCCACTTCCCCTGTTAATCCTCCTCCTCTAGCCTCCACAGGTAGCTTAGAGTCTTCAATTTCAAGCTTCCTGGAACTGACCATGTTGGTTCCGAACGTTTCTTTCTCATTGGAACAGACCATTGCCCTGAGCACTTTGGTTGTGTCGGAACCAGAGTCCTCTCAGGGCTGCAGCGTGGTGGTCAGTTCCAAGTCATTCGGGTCTGCTTCTAATTTTTCATAGCAGTCCCGGTGCCTTGGTGAGCCGGCGTGGACATGCTCAGGTCCGACTTCAGTCTCGATGGGAACCTCATCGGAGTGGGAGATGCTTTGGAGCCGAGGCCTTCCTTTTGGCCCTGGAGCACCTTTTCTCTTCTGGTGGGTCAGCCTTCTAGGCCATGAGAGCATTGGCTACTTCCAGTACTAGGTCAGCTCCTTCCTCCTTGGAGCCTGTGTCTCTGGCTGCCTCGGGTCTGGAGCATCAACCAACTCCTCCACAGGGATACCAGGTACTGCACCCTCAGGTTACCCAGCGGGGTACACCTTCTTCTTCCAAAAACTCCCCAGATGTTCACCCTGAGGAGGTCCCTCAGAAGAAATTGTGCAAGAGGAAGCACCTGGACTCTCCAGAAGAGTCGCTCACAGAAGACACTGGTTTCATTGAGGGCGAAGGGTCCCCCGATCACCTCCTGATGATGTCTCCTTTGGAGACATCTTGGTAATACTTAAACAGAGAGGTGGTTGTAAGTCCCTCAACCCTTTGACTGAGGAATCTGTGTACCTGCAGGCTTTCGGTACCCACCTGTCTGCTTCCTGGGTATCTCCACCTGCCGATGAGCTCATCAAATTGATGTCCCATCTGGTTTGGAAGCCCCCTGATGCTACCAAGCCAGTCCCCAAGAGACCAGAAAAAAATCATAACAGCCCCAGAAGACAAGCCTTTTTGGACCAAGGGAGTTCCTGTAGGTGCCATGGTGGTAGTGGTGGCCACCAAAAAGGAACTAACGGAATACTTTTCCTCTATTTATTCCCTGAACAAGGAGTTGCAGGCAATGGATTGATTCAGGAAGTGAGTTTATGCTTCATTGACCTTTGCTCTATGGTCTTTGAACTGCCTGGCACATTTTACAAGACTGCAGAGAGAGATCTAATCAAGGAGTTCTCAGATACTGTCTCAGGAGCTATTTCTAAAGAGGTATGGGATTCAGTTGCCTCTCAGTTAGCTACCCTGACATCTACTTTCAATTTGTCCATGAGGCTCATTGCTCATGTTGCCAAAGGAACAACAAGAGCAGTGGGTTCAGGCATTTATGTAAGGAGCCATGCCTGGATGTGCTTGTGCAGTTCTGTGGATGCCTTCAAGTCTTGGTTTGTCAATGCACCTTTTGACACCACTGTTAAGACACTAAGTGTGAGAAGGATGGCAAAACCCCTTCTGCTGTAGGAGTACATTTTTCCACTCCTCAGACGCCCTTTTCTAGGAACCAATGAGGAATGGGAAAAATGTGTTTCTGGAAGTCTCAAAGGACTTCCCAGACTACACCTGGTGAAAGATCCCCCAGAGGCAGAGGGGGGGGGGGAACCAAAATGGAAGATGCCACTATCGTGGCAGAGATGACCCAAAACATCAGGGTTCCTAAGACTCCTTCTTTGGGAGACCTTTTCAGCGCTCCTGAATGGAGGCCTGATTGTCCACCTCTGGAGGCAATCGGGAGATGTTTATCCCTGCACCTAAAAGCCTGGCAAGAAATCACTTTCGACACTTGGGTGCAGAGGATCATTTCCAGAGGATATACAATTCCCTTTTCCCTTTCTCCTCCCAGTTCAGAGAAATTCCCTGATGTTCTACCCAGTCAGAGGGAACAGGCAGCCATTCAAATTCAAAAGCTGCTAGAAAAAAAGAGTCATCCAAGAAGTCCCACCAGACCAAATAGGATCCGGATTTTACTCAAGATTCTTTTTAGTACCAAAAAAGACAGGGGACTGGGGAACAATTTTGGATCTCAGTGTACTGAACACATTTGTTCTAAAAAAAAAGAAATTCTGGATGGTCACAGTTCAGTCCATTCTTCCATTCTTAGGAAAGGATGGATGGATGTACTCAATAGATCTTCAGGATGCGTCCTACCATATAAAGATGGATAGGTGTTCCAGAAGATTCCTTCATTTCTGGTTGGGAGCCAGTCATTACCAATTCAGAGTTCTGCCCTTTGGTCTCACCACAGCCCCCAGGGTGTTCACCAAATGCATGGCAGTAGTAACAGCTTACTTAAGACTGCAAGGATTCTGGGTGTTTCCATACTTGGGCAACTGGCTCATTTCTGCTACCACCAGACAACTTCTACTAACAGCAAAACAAAAGGTTCTACAGTTAGCTCGACAATCAGCTTCGACAAATCCTCACTGGAACCCACACATAATCTAACATTTAAAGGAGGTTTGTTAGACACAAGAACCTTCATTGCCTCATTTCCTCCATCTCAATTAGAAACTATCCAGACTTAAGTCCATACTCTCGTACAAAGAAAGAGGACTCCTGCACGACTGGTGCTTCAAGCATTAAGATCAATGGGGGCTGTCATAACTCTTGTTCCCCTAGCCAGGTTTCACATGAGAATATTACAATGGTTACATGTGGTTCAATGGTCAATCCTTCAGCATTCCTTATCAATGCCGATATTTACTGACATATGCCAAAGAGATCTTCTGTGGTGGATTCATTCAAGCCAAGTTCAACAAGGATGCCCTTTCATTCCCCCTCAGCCCAAGGTCACAGTGACCAGGGACACTTCCCAGCTTGGGTGGGGCAAGGCACCTGGTCCCCAACAGAGGCCAGTCTGCACATAGATGTTCTAGAGATGAGAGCAGTGCTATTGGCATTGTGAGCATTCCAGGTCTGTCTACCTATAGGGATGATTGTGATTCAGACAGATAACATGTCAGTGATCTGGTACATCAACAAACAAGGGGGAATCAGATCTTACCCCTTATGCCGAGAAGCCCTCATGGCATGGTGGTGGGTGATCTCATCCAACTGTTTTCTGATTGCAATGCACATTCTGGGGAAGTCCAGTGTGATAGCAGATAAATTGAGCAGGTGCATCCTTCTATCCCATGAGTGGTTCCTCAATTCAGAAGTATCAGAAAGGATTTTCCGAGTATAAGGGCCAGCCTTGCTGCAACCTTTTTCCCTCCCGTCTGAACGACAAATGCAGCAGCTACTCTGCTCTTCCCCACAATTGACCATCCAGTCTCCTTTACGATTTGCCACTGACCCCTTTAATTCACAAATTTCTACAGAAATTAGCCAAGTTGAAGAGCAACGTCATCTTCATTGCCCCCTTTTGGCCTCAGTAGATATGGTTCCCCTTCTTATGGCCTCACCTAGCTCAAAGACCATGGATTCTGGATCCATCTCTGGACCTCCTGTTACATTCGATGGGCATCAGTCACCCAGATATTACAACTCTCAAGCTGACAGTGGGGTATTTCCAATTCCATTAGTGGCCAAGCATGATATGCTTTCTTCCCCAGTTAAACACATACTTTTAGCATCTCATAAACCATCTATTCGCCAACTTTATACAAGTAAATGCAAGAGTTCATTCATTGGGCCTCCCAACATCACACTGACCCTTTTTCAGCACTAGTCCATGAAATTCTTCACTTCCTAGCCTCTGTTTTCAATGATGGCACTTCATTTCTATTATTAAAGTTCAAATGACAGCCATTTCTAATTTTCACAATGGTTTCCGGGGATCATCCATTGCTTTGTATAGAGTTTGTAAAGCATTTTTAAAAGGTGCCCTTCTCTTAAAGCCTCCTTACAAGGACCCTAGTACTCCTTGGGACCTCATATTAATGCTGCTGTCTTTGACGCAATCTCTTTTTGAGCCAGCCTGTACGTGCTACATAAAGTTCCTTTCTTGGAAAACTATATTCTTAGTAGCCGCTACCTTACCTGGAAGATTTTCTCGAATTCAGGTACTCTCATCAAAGCCACTATATTTGATTTTTCACAAAGATAGAGTTTCTCTCAGGACCAGTCCATCTTTCCTACCTAAGGTTGTGTCTGAAACCAACCTTAATCAGTGCATTAATCTTCCTGTACTTTTCCCACTTTTTTCTAACGAGGGGGCATACACATTACATTTGTTAGATGTTCACAGAGAACTAAGGTTCTACCTTGACAGAACTAAGGACATTAGGAAATTGGATCAAATGTTTGTTTCCTTTTCACATATCAAGTTAGGCCAGCCTGCAAATAAAGTAACCTTGGCTAAGTGGATTTCAGACTGTATTTCCTTTGTTTATAAGATGAGAAGTATTTCTTTACCTATACCACCAAAAGCACATTCAACTAGAGCAGTAGCTACTTCTGCTGTCTTCCAGTCAAGAACTTCCATAGATGACATCTGTGCGGCGCAACTTGGGCATCTTCCCATACCTTTATTACTCTTTACAAATTAGATCTGGTCTCTAGGGGTAGAGCATCATTTGGCTTGATGGTGCTCAGGAATATCCTTCCTTGAGTCCACCCAGGGTTCCAAGTAGCTGGGGACTCTGTCCCACAGGTGATGACAGGATGAAGCTTGACAACTTCAGATAAATAAGTTATATCTTACCATAATGTTCTGAGTTGTCTATCTTCATATGTCATTAACTTCCCTTCCTCCTTCCCAGGCCAGATTTCCTGGAAGAACGGGTGCGCACCTGAAAGTTTCCTTTTGGAGCATTCTTTCAATCCAGATATGGTCTCCTTCATTACATTTATGTTTTCCTCTCTCATCAGCAAACTCGATCTGAGGTAATCTACCCAAAGCATTGTGGGTAAGGAATGTGTTTGAGTGTTTTTTGGAAATCCACGAGCTGTAATAATGGCCACGTTGGTTCCAAAGGATGTTCTAACTCAGATGGAACATTATGGTAAGACATAACTTCTTTTTACAGCATAATGTTGATTTATTTTTATTATTATGTTTTATGCACATGATTAATTTTAATGTCATTGCACTGTAAAAAAAAAAGGAAATTGTGGTAACTACTGGCCATTATAATGTTGAAATATAATGAAATAAGCATTTTACTTGATGTGAGTTACACATAATGTGTGGTATCACTGGTACAATATATCTTGGGCAGAAAATATCTTGCTTTGACCTGAAAAAAGCTTTGAATAAAAAATCATGTAATTCTAAACATTGGAAAAATAAACAAATAATAGACCAGTGATAAACTGACGCTCTTTTTATTCTGGATTAGAACCTCATGACCCTGTGGTTATCAATTAATGTACATGTTCAAAACTGATATGTTTCATTATTTTGTTTCAGAGACTGAGGAGAGGCACTGTGAGTTGGCAAATATTAGACTAAAGGGGGGGGGCAAACAGAAATATAACTGCAAAAAGTTAGCATTCTTACTTTGTTACTTTGCTTTTTCCCCACTTCACCTGCTAGCCATCAGTTATCTCCTGTTAGTCATGCCTGTTCATTCCCCCGTTCTGGGTGTTCCTCAGTGAGAGAGAGGTCAAGAGAAGGTCAGGGGATGCAGTCATACAGACAGACTCATCTATGGTTTGTATCCTTACTAGCATTCCCGTAATGAGGATTTATATGTATTTTGCAGACCCTTCCTCAGGGCAGGGGGATGGATGCCCACATCACTGGCAGGGCCGCATTGCCGTCCTTGATGTAGGTGCATGTTACCATAGAGCGTATATGAAAGTGACTTTTTAAGAGATTTTGGCAGTGGATGACCCAGACTGCTCCTGTCCATACCCTCGTCATGTACCATATCTATCCAGTGCCTGTGATGCTAAATGATCTTGGGTTGCCTGGGCTTTTTCTCCCTGTACCACCAGAACTGTCTGTTACCTTTCTTCATAAACAAAAGTAATAAAGCTATATGTTTAATAGAATTAGAATTTAGAATTTTCATTTTAACTGTGAATTTTTCTTTGGAATGATTTTTGTTCTGCATGGATAAAATTATATAGCTGTTATGGTGTGAAATTTTGAGAAATAATGGCTATAGCATGTTTGGAGCATATAATATTGAAGGTTGCTTAAGTTTCAATGGTATAATTACAGAATTTAAGTGCAGCCTGACAGTGTTGGTTGTGTGCTGTATTTTTGAATAACCCATTCTGTAATTGGACCTTTAACTCTTAAATAATAATAGTGAATTTTGACTTTTTGCATAGTTAAGAAGGAAATTCCAGATAGTGAATGTAAACTCCCCTTTTAGGCTTCCCTTGCATTAATTAAATGTCATTATCAAACCTTTGACTTGGCTCAGTAGGAGAAGCTGTGGTGAAAAGTGGTTCCCGTCATGTGTAAAATGCAAGCGTCGTACCTTTTCACAAAGGAAGACAAACTTTTACAATTTTGGTCACTAGAGTACAACTGATCTGCATTGCGCATTCTAGAACAAGAAATGCATGAACGGCTCTTATCCTTGCTCAGCCATAACTTGCTGTCTCCACTTCCTCTATGAGAGATTGATACACGATTGATCAAACAGTTGAGAGAGACCCAATCCCTTCTTTTCGTATTGCTGTTTTTTTCCGTTAGAACAGATCCCATTATTCGATGTCTGGGTACCTACTCTAATGGTGATATCTCTTTCAACTGCCATGTTTCAGTTTTTCTCCGTAAGTCCTTCTGCCTTACACAGTTTTTCTGTCATGAATTTCTTCTTGACCTAAGGATGTCCTCATCTGTCTCTCTTTAGTCGTCCCTCATCAGACTCTTTGTTGAGGACATTGTCTGTTTGGGAACTTACCTCTCTAAACTCCTTATACAACTTAAAGAACCAAATCATTTCTGTCAAGAAAAGTCTCTGATTTATAGTACTTAAGTTATCCTAACTGACAAAAATCTCTGTCCCTCTACTCGGTCTCTTACTGTTACTGGAGGGTAATCTTTGGTTAGCATTTCAGGTTATAAAAGACCCCTTACATTCAAACTGCTTTACCTTCATAAATCAGACATATGAGCTAATATCCTCTCTAAGAAGATAAACCACCCCGTGTAAGATCAGCTTGCTTGCTGACATGGTAAGTTCCTTCCAAATGTATTCCCTATAAACTTACATTGTAAGATCAACAATACCTGCTGGCATGGCAGGTTTCTTATTAACATATCCTCCACCTTACTTGAAAATGGTGTAGGAACAACGGTACATTTTTATAAGGGAAACTGTCAAACCACAGGAGTTTTTTATTTAGCAAGTGTTCAACCTGCCCTGCATTTTATGTGGAGAAAACAGAAAGAAGTTTGTGTAAAAGAATTTATGAGCACAAGTATGATATAAGGAATAAGAATGACAACAGTACACTGTACAAACACTCCGTAAAGTGTAATGATAACAATGCAGTGTACAAACACTCTGTAAGGTGTAATGATAACAATGCAGTGTACAAACACCCCGTAAGTTGTATGCAGTTCGACAGATTTCACTTTGGGATTCTTGAAAAAGTAACCCAAATGCCAGGGGAGGGGAATGGCAAATTAGACGAGCACAAAGAAGTTCTGTGACAACTTAGGCTGAAAGCCCATAATTTTCCAGGACTTAATGCGTACTTTTCCATTCAACCATTACTTAAATTTAATGCCATAAAATTGTAGGATTTAGGATACATGTTAAACGGTGGACATGAATGTGTTGCTTTTCTGCAAGCTGTTTTTTATATATATACATATTTATTAAACACTTTTTAGTTACAAGTAATTCTTATTTAAAGGAAAAGTTTTAATATATTTGTATTAATTTATTGCTTATTGCTGTGCTTATTTTAGGCATAGTTCTTTAATATTTTATTGTTTGATTATTGTGATTTATTATTCTTAATTGTTCTTGACAAGCTAAAATTGTATTTAAAAGGAACTGAAAGGATGGGGTGGTTTTATTCTGATGAAGTCCTTGCACAGGAAAAAAGTGCTCAGTAAACAACATTTTTCTACAAAATTCTATTTTTTTGTGAATTGTATACATGGAGACCACCTTTTCCAACTTTATCCTGTACTTGGTTTTAGTTCAGCTAATAACATTTTAGCCACCTGTTTTGGTTATATCCCCCACCTTTACAATATATTCCCTCTACACATCAATCAGGGAGCCTCTGAAAACCTCTAAAGCAAACCTAATATCTGGATGGGTAGTTGTAACTTTATGCCTGATTTTAATGCTAATGATCTGTTTTCCAGACAGAATGAGACTGTCTTGTCATTATAAGGGTGGTGTGTTTAAGCTTTTCAATGCTTCTCCAGCCTTAAACTTATTATAAACCTGTAACAGCAGAACACCCCTACACCATACCTCTTAACTGTTCCTGATTTCAGAGAACATCCCTCATTTTGCTGTATATTTTTGCCTAGGGTTCATCAGATTTTGCAGGGCAAAACATACCCACGGCCAGTACAAAGGACAGAACTTCAGTTTTTTTGCCTGAATAAACATTTATTCTTGCAGCATTTTAGTTCCTTATTCTGTTTCTTATAACATTTAGGTGTTTCAGATACAGAATAGCTGTTGCAGGACACAACTGCCCAAAGAGGGACTGTCCCTCACAAAGTGGGACAGGTGGTAACCCTATTTTTGCCCTGTCCTTCATAAACGTTTTGATTTTTCTGGTACATCACTGAGGATTACAGTCGGTCAGTAATGTCATTTATTACATTTTCATTTTTCTTATTGTTCAAAAGATGTGTGTAGGTGCAAAATCTGTTCTGTTAAATTTTTAAGTAAATTGGAGTAATGTTTATAAGTTGTCTCTGATTTTGTGATTCTGCCTCCTAATTAATTCTGGCTTTGTCCAAAATCCCTGAGCAAAGAACTTGAGAGGTATGCCTACAGTCCACTTTCAAAGTTTGAATTAAGTGTTTCTGAATAGGGTAACCCCCCCTTGTTCATACTAACTCCATGGTCACACACCAGAAGGGAAAGGAGAAACTCCACAAAACAGCACACTGTGATCTGACACAAAGCAATGATAGCATTCAACCTGTGCTAAACTGTTAATTTGATCAGTTTTGTTTGGGCAGCTGGAACTCAATCAACTGGTCCTCAGTCACTTTTAGGGAAACTACCACCTACCTCACCTTGGATGGTTTTAGGGCAGGAAATAGTGCTGACCTGTTATCATTCAGCTGTCAGTCCTGGATGAAGGGCTAGACACATCTGTTCCTTACCTGGATCTGCCACAGACCTTGGTATGCTAGACCATAATCTTGAAGAAATGAAAGACTCTCTGGAATCCAGCAGTGATATAAAAGTATGGTTTCAGTGCTTCATCAAAACTACAACTACTGGACAAAATGTAAAACCAGTACTGTACATTTAATTTAACATATAATTTGTGCAGTGGTGTTTGGTAAAATCAGGCCAAATCTTAAATCTGTCCCAGGTTAAGGTTATGATCTTCACTCCAAATTACTAGAGAATAACTTATTTTGTGTGTTAATTAGTGATAGGCTTACCTATGTAAAGCAGCATGCCTTTCCTTGGAAACTAATCAAAATTTAGAATACCTGACCAGACAAAATGATTTATGAATGTTATGATTAAAGTTAGAATTACCACTAAACCCTTGACTGCTCTGTATATCCATTATCCTTATAGACGTTCCAAATTATGCTGTAGACAAACCATTTATTTCATACAGCATCATAAGTCAGTTTACTGCCAACTCTGTGTTTAAGCTTTGCAACCTTGTCAATCTGCAAGTGTTCAACTGAATCAAAATTCAAAGCACAATGAAAACCTCTCAACTTGTAGTGGCATTGATGATCTAGTATATTTATTTATTTATTTGTTTTTGTTTGTTTGTCTTTGTTGACTGGGAAAGTCCAACTGGACAAAGCCCATTTTCAGCAGAGGCCCAGGGAAAAAGCTCCATCACAGTACATTTATTTTAAGAAGTGAATTTACACAGTTTTTAGAAAAAAAACAATTATAAGACAGGTACATGCAGTAATGTATTTACATCAAAACGTATAACTGAATACAGTTGTGGTAGCTCTAAATTCTGGCAAGATGTAAATGGATGTATACTTCAAAAAGGGAAAGCATTGTAGCATATGGTGAAGAGTAAGAAACCACGAACAAAAGTGAGTAAACGGCAGGCTGCAACAAAGCACGTTACATAGCCTAATAATGTGTATACAAATAAGTGGTCCCCCTTAGATAGATAGGGTGTTTTTTTAAGTAATATGCAAGGGATGGTAAGTCAAAGATGTAATATTGGTTTTATTTTTATTTTTATGCGTATGAAGGTCAGGGATAGACAGGTTGAATATATTGATTACTGTTTATGCTATACTGTTTTTTAATGTGTTAGGCTTGGCTAAGTTGATTTCTAATATTTATCCTGTTTTTCGTTTTGTGAATAATTAGATGTTCATCGTGTTTCACTGTTGCAGTCATCACTGTAGGGTTCTTCCTGCCGGCAGGCAGTCATCGGTTGGCCAGAATCCCAAAGTCTGGGTCCGGCGTCGGCTGTTCAGTCATGCTCCCTGACGTCAGAGCGCTAGGAGTACAAAGCTGCCAGCGGACGCCATGTTCTCCAGTCTTTCTTGCCGTGCGGTGAAAGCAGTTCGCAAGTGCAGGTCGGTTGACTCCTGATATTTTTTCGTGCTTCAGTCCGAAGACTTACTTCTTCTTCTCAAAGCTAAGTACCCCGTTGGGGAAACTTTTTCTTGCTCCAGTCCGATGTCAGAAAAAGTTAATAATTGCATTTCTTGTGGGAAGCAAATACCTCATAAGGATTTCCATTCTTACTGTATTCCTTGTTTAGGCCCTGACCACGACATAGCTAATTGTCGGTTTTGTGCTAGATTTAACCAACGTACAATTAAGCGGAGGTACGATTTTGCTTTTCACTACTTTGGCAGGCGATTTAATTATAAAATGTCGTCAGACACGCTTCCGACTACCGGAGTTCACAAACGACGCAAGGATAAGGACAGGCCTCCGAGGACCAAATCAGATGACGTTTTACAAGCAGAGCCAGCTACAGGTTCGGCTGTCGTCAGTGAGGCGCTTTCGCAGCCCCTGTCGTCGGCCATTTCAGAACCGATTGCCAAATCGAACTCCCACGAGGAGCCAACTAGGCCTTTGAGTACTCCAGCTGCAGGACCTTCGGACAATGCTCCCTCGGATGGGTCCGGAGCCACTGTGCAGGTACCGGCTTCCGAGAGGGTTTTCAGGCCTACACAGCTTCTGATAAAGGCAAAGCCAAAGACAAAGGCAAAGACTCCTTCTAAATCTAAGACACCAGCCCAGGCCTCTTCTGATCCGGGACCCAAATCTCAGAAACAACTACTTAGAATGGTGGAGGACTTACTAACCATGATTAGCGGTTCACATCCCCCTCCAGACAAAAGGCCAAGGCAAGAATTGGATTATGAATCTTCTGATCAGGCATCTATTTCTTCAGTGTCTTCCTCTGAACAGGAATATACTTTCCCTCCTTATGAGGATTCTGATGCTGAGGAATCCATTCTATCAGCTTCTCCCCCTGAGGATTTTTCTTTTGGGGAGACTTTACATGACATGAGGGAACATTTTCACTGGGAAGGACAGGAGTACTCGGAATCTAAGAGAAGACTTAGGGATTTCCTTCTTCTTCCCCAACATAGACCCCTGGCTATTCCTCCTATTTTGGATATTGTGGATGATGCCTTTTCTGAGGCTAATTTAACTCCTGACTCCTTTCCTCCAGCCCCTGCTAAGCCCGGCAGATATTACAGGGTCCCTGACTCACACCAGTTCCTTTACAAAAATCCTACTGCTGATCCAGAAACCATTTCTCAGGGTCCTAAGGGGGTTAAGGCCGCCTCTGCTAAAAACCCTATTCCGACAGATAAGGATTCTAGAGCTTTGGAGCGATGGGGCAAATAAGTGTACACTTCTGCTACTTTATCTATTAGGGCCTTAAATTGTCAATTTCATATGCTAAAATATCAGCAATTTCTACTGTCTGTTATGAAACAAAAGCTAGGTACCATTTCTGCATGTGCAGATAATAAGGAATTACACAATTTGATACATGCAACTGAACAAGTGGGGAAGCATGGTTTACACTGTGGTTTTGATGCCGTGGAGGCTTCATGCAGGGCGGCTGCCTCTGGCACAGTCATTAGAAGGCATGCTTGGTTAAAGGAACAAAACTTACCTGATCAAGTGAAAGCAAAGTTACTGGATGCTCCTGTTCAGCATAACATTTTGTTTGGGTCTAAGGCTGAAGAGGTGATAAAGAAAATGGAGGATAAGGCTAAATCCATGCAAACGGTTAAGGATTTCTTACAAGTTCAGCCCTCAAGATTTAGCAGAAATTGGGCAACTAAAAATTGGTCCTTTCCCAGCTCGGACAGGCCTCAAAGGGGTAGATATAGGTGCTCCAGAGGGAGGGCCCAAGCACAGACCTCTTACAGATCTAGACAGTGAAGTGCTTCCACCCCCAGGAGTGGAGAGGACAGACCTCAATCTTATAGAAAACAGGCTCAATGACTCCCCCTGCATGGCTCCAGGAACTTCTCTCCTGGAAGCCCCTCTAGGACGAAAACTCTCTCTTTTTCAACAAAATTGGACTTACATAACCCAAGACAAGTGGGTTCTGGAGGTAGTTTCAAGAGGTTACAAATTCCACTTTCATACTTGCCAAGACCAAACGGATGGCCGGACCTACCAAAACACCAATGGGCAGAGGCATTAAACCAGGTGGGATCCCTCATGGCTATGAGGGCCATAGAACTGGTTCCACAATCAGAGACGGGGCAAGGCTTTTACTCCAGGCTCTTCCTAGTTCCCAGAAAGCAAAATTCATGGAGACCCATCCTGGATCTCCCAGTCTTAAACACTTTCCTGGAGATACCAAAGTTCAAGATGCTTACTCTGCAACAGCTCCTGCCAATGTTGAGCAAAAATGCATGGATGGTGACATTGGATTTAAAGGAGGCTTACCTACACATCCCTTTCAGACAGGAATGCAGAAAATACCTCAGGTTCAAGGCCGGCTCGAAACATTACCAATTCTCTGCGCTGCCCTTTGGCTTGTTTATTGTGCCCAGGGTCTTCACCAAGTGCCTGGCACCAGTAGTAGCTTATTGCAGACTCAAGGGAATTCAAATTTACCCTTATCTGGACGACTGCCTTATTCAAGCAGACAGCAAGGATGTCTTACTCCAGCATCTGGAATTTGTTCATAATCTACTCAAGTACCTGGGATTCACTGTGAACATAAAAAAGTCAAATTTGATGCCCACACAACAGATAACTTTTCTGGGTGCTCTTCTAAACACAACAACCCAGATGGCATTCCTGACATCCGAAAAACAACAGCAGCTGGTTTCACCTGTCAAAACCTTGGCGTCAATAACTCAGCTAACTGCAAGGAAATTCCTGCAGGCTTTGGGTTACATGGCCTCCTGCATCCTTCTCATACCAAATGCAAGACTACATATGAGAAAAATACAATGGTACCTAAAAAGTGTATGGTCCCAGCATTGCCACAGTCTAGACACACAGATTGCTGTCTTGCCTTGCCTACAAAAGGAATTCCATTGGTGGACCATGGCATGTCTTCACAACAAAGGGAAAGCCTTCAGTCTGCCTCCAGCCAGCCAAGTGTTAACCACGGACACCTCGGATTACACATGGGGAGCCCACTTGCAGGGAAAAGGTCTGCAAGGTTTTTGGACAGAGGATCAGAAGCACCTACATATCAATTTAAAAGAGATGTTAGCTGTACAGAATGCCCTCTTGGCTTTCAGGGATCTTCTACAACCAGGACAACTACTGATACGGACAGACAACACCACAGTTATGTGGTACATAAACAAGCAAGGGGGTTCACACTCCTACCCCCTTTGCAGACTAGCCATGACTCTATGGAACACAGCTCTAGCTTGCAAAGTGGATCTACAAGCTCAGTTCCTGCCAGGAAAACAAAATATTCTGGCAGACAGCCTGAGCAGGAACCTGTCAGACCCACACGAGTGGATGCTAGACACCCAAATATTCAAGATGATTACAGAAGCCTGGGGTTGCCCGGACATAGATCTTTTTGCATCCCCCCTCAACCACCAGTTACAGATTTTTTGCACAAGGACATTTCATAAGCTAGCATGGAAAGTGGATGCACTATCATTCATTTGGAGAAACCTCTCGGGGTATGCCTTTCCACCACTACCTCTTCTTTCACAGGTGTTACTAAAGATCAAGCAGAACAAGCCCAAGATGATGATTTTACTGGCCCCAAATTCGCCTCGTCAATTTTGGTACTCAACACTGATGAATCTAACCCAGGAGCCTCCTTGGATTTTACCTCAGATTCCAAATCTTTTGTCCCAACACCAGGGCCAGGTTCTGCACTCTCATGTCAAAACTCTCAGCCTAGCAGCCTGGCGAATTCAGGGTCTATGATTAATCCTTTCCTTCCCAAACAGGTCATGGATGTCCTCTTAGAAGCCAGATGGCCTAGCACTAGAAAATGTTATGCAGGTAAATGGAAGAGATTTTGCACCTGGATGCATGCTCTGGATTCGGATCCTCTCATTCCTAATATCCCACTGATTTTACTTTACCTGACAGACATGCTACATAAGGGTTTATCCTTCTCCTCCATAAAAATACATGCCTCAGCTATCTCTGCACATTACAATACAGATCCTCCCATCTTTTCGCATCCACTTCTGAAACAATATCTCAGAGGAGCAAAGAATTTAAGGCCCCCTAGGACACCACCCATACCTGCCTGGGACCTCAACTATGTTCTAGAAAAACTCACTCTGCCTCCTTTTGAGCCTGCTGCCACATCTGATATTAAGTATTTATCATGGAAGACAGCTATCCTACTGGCTTTGACTTCAGCCAGGAGAGTCTCGGAGTTACAAGCACTCATGGCTGTGGAACCTTATATTATTTTTCACCAAGATAGGGTGTCTTTAAGGACCAATCCTACTTTCATGCCTAAAGTGGTTTCCAAAGTGGCTTTAAATCAAACTATTCGCCTGCCAACTTTTTTCAATAATCCACAAAATAAGGGGGAAAGGATCTTGTATTCCTTGGATGTACACAGACAACTTAGTTTTTACCTGGACAGAACCAAGGATATCAGGAAAACAGAGCAACTGTTTGTTTCTTATGCAACAAATTCCCAAGGCAAAGCTATTTCAAAACAGACCATTTCTAAATGGATTGCTCATGGAATCAGATTTTGTTACTCTCATCATGGAAAGCAAATCCCAGGAAAAATTAGGACTCACTCTACCAGAGCTGCTGCTACTTCAGCTGCCTTTCTCAGAGGAGTACCTACCAAGGATATTTTGGAAGCTGCAACTTGGAGTTCAGTGCATACTTTCTCTAAGCACTATAATCTCCCTCTTTACTCTAAGTCTAGGGCAGGCTTTGCTTCTGCAGTCTTGCAGGGCCTTCTAGCTGCCCCTTCTACTCTATAACCACCACCCTTTATCTCAGCTTTGGGATTCAACCTTACAGTGATGACTGCAACAGTGAAACACAATGAACATAGTACAGTTGTGTACACTTACCATAAATGTAGATGTTCGAGTGTCTTCACTGTTGCAGTCTGGGTTACCCTCCCTCCTGTCCCCTCTTATACTTTCATTAGTGTGGTTTCCTACTTCACCCTTCTTCTGAGGTGTATTTGCTACAGGGTATGGGGTTTGTGGTATGTTACATTTTTGTTTTACTATTAGCCTTCACTTTTGGGCACTTGACATCTGGGGCAAGAAAAACTGGAGAACATGGCGTCGGCTGGCAGCTTTGTACTCCTAGCGCTCTGACGTCAGGGAGCATGACTGAACAGCCGATGCCGGACCCAGACTTTGGGATTCTGGCCGACCGAGGACTGCCTGCCGGCAGGAAGAACCCTACAGTGATGACTGCAACAGTGAAGACACTCGAACATCTACATTTATGGTAAGTGTACACAACTGTACTATGTATTTTATATATAAATATATATTTTTCTTTCAATCCTATTAAATGTTAACATTTTGTTAGCTTGAGGACATAGGATTGAAGTTGAGGTAGTCAGAGTTTAATGCATGTACATATTTTAGAAGACAGCCGTGGTTTTATAGGTGTCAGGCTGTTGCTTGTGGTTTATGATTTTTATAACAATTGTGACTGAGTGGCTATTTATTATAAGTTTTTAACCCACTGGCGCTTTCATTTTTAATTCTGTAGAATTGAACTAATTGGGTTAATTGATTCTCGCTAATGGGGTAAATCTGTTTAGAGTAATTCTATATAAGTAGGAAGCTTTATCATGTAATACTTTGTCTGATGAAGGTTGGGTATTATCTCAACCAAAAGCGCTTACAATAAACTGATTTTTGCTTTTTGTTTTATGAAGTAGTCCATGCTTTGTTGCAGCCTGCCATTTACTCACTTTTGTTTGTGGTTTCTTAGTCTTCATTTTACGTTATTATCCATTGTAGCATATGGTGTATGTAGGTAAGCATTGCAAGGAAGTATAAATTTTATGAGTGTATAGCTGAGTTTAGCGTATGGTATAGGAGATGAGAAGTTAGAAAAAATTTAGATGACATGAGAAAAGGAGAGAGAAAGAGGTGTGTATGATTTGGAAAGGGAGTAGGTTAAGATGAGTAAGAAAGATGGAGGAAATGCTGGGATGTTGGAGAGTCATCTTTCTGCTAAGTACGGGCGTCAGCAGCTGCCAGTCTCTTACCACTGTCCTGTATTTATAGATGTTCATTGTGTTTCACTGTTGCAGTCCTAACAAATGAGTTATCCGGCTCTCGGTAGCCCTCAGTCAGCCAGAATACCAAGGATAAGCAAAAATAACATCAGTTGTCGTCGGTTATAAAGGACGTCAGGGCGTCCAATACAGAAGGAGGCAGCCGACGTCACTTCCTCAGTCTTCCCTGCTGCGGAGCCCGAAGCAGAAGCTTTTCATGCACGAGTGCCGGTCAGCAGTTTACCTTTGTTGGTTTCCGACTACAAGAGTTGAAGTCTACTACAGCTAAGTACCCTGTTGGGGATCCTCCTTTCTTGCCTTAACAAATGTCAGAAAAAGTTAATAATTGCCTTACCCGTGGAAAGCAGATTCCCCATAGAGATTTTCATTCCTATTGCATTATTTGTTTAGGCTATGACCACAACGTTCTCAAGTGTGATCTCTATGCCTCCTTTAATCCGCGTACTATCTGTCATCGGGCTAAGATTTTGGTTAGGCATTTTGGAGTTTGGCCTAAATTCGTTGGTATGGCATCTGCTGGTCTTCAGGCTTCGGAGGTTCTGAAGAAATGTAAGGATAAGGACAGCGGCAGGCCTCAGAAAGCTAAGTCCTTGGATGAGGTTAATTTGGTTGTCAGTCAGGCGGTAGCGAGTGAGACGCCTTTGCAGTCCCTGCAGTCCGCAGATGTACAACCACAGGCCTTGATGGAGTCTGAGTCCCTTAGGCCTCCGTTTTGCCTTCTGACCTGTCGCCTCTTCTGCTGGAGCCGGAGCCGCTAAGCTGACTCCTGTGTCCGAGGCCTCCGTTTTGCGTTCTGACAGCAAACTTCTTCCTTCAACCTCTGCTGCAACTTTGGCGGTTGCCAGGCCTCCCAAGTCCTACAGGCTTGCAGGTAAATCTTCCATTCGTAAGCCTGTGAAAAGGCAGGCTCCAGCTTCTTCTCATTCCCCTCAATCCCAAATGGTTAAAATGGCTAATGATCTGTTGACTCTTGCTAGGGGTTCTCAGCCTCCTCCTTCTAAAAGGATTAGGGATGTTTCTCCTGAGGTTTTGTCCTGCTCAGGTTCTGATTCTTCCAGCATTTCTGCTGATGAAGAGGAATTTTCTCAGGCTTTTTCTCCTTTTGAGGATTCAGATGCAGAGGAGTCCATTCCTTCGGCCTCTCCTCCAGAGGATTTCTCTTTTGGTGATGCTTTAAATCAGGGGTGTCCAACCTTTTCAGCTGCGGGCGCGTTGTTGCAACAAGGTGGAGGGCAGGAAAAAAAAAAGGGGTCAAAGGAAAGGACAAAAAAAAAAAACAAAAAAAAAAAAAAAAAAAAAAAAAAAAAAAATTTAAAAAAGAAGAGGAAAAAAAAATCAGATTATTTATTACTCATTATTTATTTTATTTTGTTTATTTTATTTTAAAATACAAAAAAGCATTATTTTTATTTTTTTTTACAATTATTTTTATGTTTGTTTTCATAGGTACTTTTCATAGGTAAATACACAGAGAGATTACACACGGTTCACCACATTACTGGTGGCTAGCCCACACCACACACTTGTACACACCACACACACACCTACACCTCACTACAGTCCCCAATCCCACCTACTACCACCTATATTTGGATTGTTGGAAAAGAAGCAAAAAGAAGAAATCCATGTGAACACAGGAGCACAGGGCACATGCCCTCAGAGAAGGCACCCCATCTGAGAATGAAACCAGAGATCTCTATCTGTGCATCATCACTTTGATAAAATCAGTTTTATATTTATTCTTTGACTGGCTAAAAGCTAAAAGTAAATCCATTAAAGACGGACTTCAGATATATATCACGATGTAAATCTTATGTTAAGAGGTTAAGGGAGGATTTTCAGTGAAAGCTGATAAGCAGTTCTAAATCCAGATTTAGTGATCAAGCAGTTTTACCTATCCATGGAGTCAGGCAGTCAGGCACTAAAAATCTATGGGAAGGGGGTTGTTTATACTTCATAGAAACAATGTTTCTGCATGCTCCTCTCTATGATTTTTTTTTTGCACACAAGCAGTTGGAAGTCTTCTTGTGTACCTCCAGATGTTGGGAAAGAAATTTTTGAACCCCCCACAGACTATAACAAGTCTTGCCTTTAACAATGTAGAGACAGTGAATGAACTTAGAGAGAGAAACAAAGTTCTGTGTATAACTAGCATAAATACACTCAGAGAACATTTTAAATGGGAAAGTCAGGATTATCCCCAATCCAAGAAACTGTTTAGGGAGTTTCTGGATTTACTTCAGCATAAGCCTCTTGCTATTCCCCCTGTGTTGGAAGTTGTTGATGATGTTTTTCTGGAAAATTCCTTGTCTCCAAATTCGGTTCCTCCTGCTCCCAGGAAACCTGACAGGTACTACAGAGTCCCTGATTCTCATCTGTTTCTTTTCAGGAATCCATTGTTGGATCCAGAGGTTATTTCTCAGGGCCCTAAAGGAGTTAACGCCACTGTTACCAGTAATCCTGTTCTCTCTGACAGGGAGTCTAGGAACCTAGATAGGTGGGGCAAGAAGGTTTATACCTCTGCCACCCTAGCTATGAGGGCTACCAGTTGTCTCTTTCATATGCTGAAGTACCAGCAGCACACCTTGAAGGCTATTAAGTCTAGGATAGCAAGTGTACCTCTTTTGGCAGAGAGTAAAGACATGCAGGATTTACTGAAGTCTGCCAATTTTGGTCAATAAGCATTCTTTGCATTGTGGTTTTGACATCCTTGACGCCTCCAGCAGGGCTACGGCTACTGGATCTGTTATTAGAAGGCACGCTTGGCTCAGAGAACAGCCTCTTCCAGAACCTGTCAAGGATAAGCTTTTGGATGTACCTTTGCATAAAGACAGTCTTTTTGGCAGCAAAGCAGAGGAGGTACTGAAGAAGATGGAGGATAAGGCCAAGTCCATGCAAATTGTTAAGGATTTTCTGCATGTTCAACCCCCTCACTTTAGAAGGAATTACCCTTCCAAGAGTTGGACCTTTCCTGATACCAGCAGACAGAACCGTTCCAGGACTAGAGGTTACAAATCTTTTAGGGGGAAGGGGGCTACCCTTCAAAGGTCTAGGCAATAGCAAGCTTCCACTTCTAAAGGGGGAAGCTCCAAGCCTGCATCTCAGTCAAAACACTGTCAATGACTTTTTACAACTTCTGCCTGTTCTTGCTTGCCGGGAGAGTCCTTTAGGGGGAAGGTTGGCCCTTTTTGCAGGTGTCTGGGCCACTATCACAGACAACTAATGGGTGCTCAGAATGGTGTTCCTAGGGCACACGTTTTCTTTCCGCACCCCTCCAGCTCCAAAGGGATTCCCAGATGTTCCTCCAAACCAAAGGGCAGAAGTAGAAAAACAAATTTTTATCTATGTCTCATCTGGGAGCAATAGAATCAGTTCCTGCTCAGCAGGTAGGTCAGGGCTTTTATTACAGGCTTTTCCTAGTTCCAAAAAAGAAGGCACCTGGCATCCTATCCTGGATCTTTCCATTCTGAACTCTTTTCAAGTAATTCCAAAGTTCAAAATGATCACTCTGCATCAGTTGCTACCACTGCTAGAAAAGGATTCCTGGCTGGTAACCTTGGATCTCAAAGAGGCTTATCTGCACATTCCTATCAGGGAAAGTTGCAGGCAATACCTTCGTTTCAGAGTAGGCGAGCAACATTACCAATTCTCTGCGCTACCCTTTGGCTTTTCTACTGCTCCCAGAGTCTTCACAAAGTGCCTGGCCCCAGTCATTGCTTTTTGCAGACAAAAGAAAATTCAGATTTATCCATACTTGGACGACTGTCTGATTGAAGCAAGTTCTCAGGAACAGCTATTAAAGGATTTGGAATTCATAAAGACTTTTCTCTCTTCCCTGGGTTACACTCTCAATGTAGAAAAATTGAAAATGGTACCATCCAAGGAGATAACATTCCTGGGAGCGAGTCTGAACACAGCCGCCCAGATGATATATCTCACCCAGGAGAAGCAGACAACTCTTTCAGTTTACTTAAAGGACTTGGCAAGCCTGTCCCAGCTCCCTGCAAGGAAATACTGCAAGCTCTGGGATTCATGGCATCTTGTTTTCTCATGATTCCATATGCAAGACTGCATATGAGGAAATTGCAATGGTACCTCAAGAACATTTGGTGTCAACACACAGAGGACCTGGATATGATGATTCCTCTGCTTCCATCTCTGTAGGCGGCGTTTCTATGGTGGGCAACAACCTGTCTACAAAACAAAGGCATGCCTTTTCGGACACCTATTGCCACTCAAGTTCTGACTACAGACGCATCGGACTACACCTGTGGAGCACACCTGGATGGCAGATGCATACAGGGACATTGGAACGCCCAGCAGATGCACCTGCACATAAATCTAAAAGAGTTGTTTGCAGTTCAGCAGGCTTTACTAGCTTTCAAGCATCTTCTTTCTCCAGGGACCCTGCTTGTCAGGACAGACAACACCATGGCCATGTTGTACATCAACAAGCAGGGAGGAACTCACTCTTACCCCCTTTGCAGGCAAAGCATACATCTTTGGTTCATGGCAGCATCCCTGGACCTGCATCTCCTAGCTCAGTTTCTTCCAGGAAGGCTCAGTGTTGTGGCAGACCAGTTGAGCAGGCAAACCCTGGATCCTCACGAGTGGCAGCTGAACAGAGCAGTCTTTTACAGCATCATTCAATGTTGGGGCACTCCTCAGGTGGATCTTTTCTCCTCCCCAGACAACCATCTGCTACCTCTCTTTTGCACCAGACAGCAGCACAGCAGAGCCTGGAAAGTGGATGCTCTGTCCTTCCCTTGGACTCTTTTTCCCAGAGTATTAGTAAAGTTCAGGGACAAACGTCCAAGGACTATTCTCATAGCTCCGGACTGGCCCAGACAGTACTGGTATCCGCTGCTTCGCAGTCTCTCCCGTCTTCCTCCTTGGCATCTTCCTCTGAAGCCAGATTTTTTGGTTCAGGAAAGAGGAAACATTCTACATCCGCATCTTCAGTCTCTCCATTTGGCAGCATGGCTCATTGTATGACTCCTTCCCTTTCTTCCTCCCTTTCCTAACAGGTGGTTGCCGTGCTGAGGGAGGCCAGGAGGCCTAGCACAAGGAAATTCTATGCTGGCAAATGGGAAAGGTTCTGTCAATGGATGCAGGCTACAGCGAAGTCTGCTTCTCAGCATACCCTTCCTCTGATCCTGGAATACCTGGCTGATTTGCTTCAGGGTGGTCTTTCTTTTTCCTCTATCAAGATCCATGCTTCAGCCATGTCTGCTCATTGTTCTCTTGAACAGCCCATTTTCTCTCATCCCCTGATGAAAATGTTTCTCAGAGGTACTTGCAATTTAAAACCTCCCAGAAGAGCACCTTCTCCAGCCTGGGATCTTAATTTTGTTCTGGAGAAACTCACTGTTCCTCCTTTTGAGTCAGCTGCCTCTACAGATTTAAAGTTTCTCTCTTGGAAGACCGCCTTCCTCTTGGCTATAACTTCAGCAAGGAGGGTTTCGCTGCTGCAAGCTTTGATGGCCGTGAAGCCTTTTCTTATTTTCCATGTAGATAGAGTCTCTCTGAGGACTAATCCCTCCTTTATGCCTAAGGTGGTTTCCAGCCTGACTCTTAATCAGTCCATACACCTTCCTACCTTCTTTCCTAATCCTTGCAATAGAGGTGAAAGGATTCTACATTCTCTTGATGTGCACAGACAGCTCAGGTTTTACCTGGACAGGACTAAAGATCTTCGGAAATCAGCGCAGTTATTGGTCAGTTTGCCTTGAGCTCAGGGTAAGGCTCATGGCAAAGCGTGAAGCCTTTTCTTATTTTCCATGTAGATAGAGTCTCTCTGAGGACTAATCCCTCCTTTATGCCTAAGGTGGTTTCCAGCCTGACTCTTAATCAGTCCATACACCTTCCTACCTTCTTTCCTAATCCTTGCAATAGAGGTGAAAGGATTCTACATTCTCTTGATGTGCACAGACAGCTCAGGTTTTACCTGGACAGGACTAAAGATCTTCGGAAATCAGCGCAGTTATTGGTCAGTTTTGCCCCTTGAGCTCAGGGTAAGGCTATTTCTAAGCAAACCATTTCTAAATGGATTGCACATTGCATTACTTTTTATTATTCCTTTCATGGCAAAGCTCCACCTCAAGGGGTTAGGACCCAATCTACTAGAGCGGCTTCCACTTCAGCAGCCTTTCTAAGGGGTGTCCCTACTAAAGACATTTTGGAAGCTGCCACATGGTCTTCTGTTCACACTTTCACAAAGCATTATAATTTGCCTGTGTTTTCCAGAGCCAAGGCAGGGTTTGCCACTGCAGTGTTGCAGGGCATTATCTCCAACTCTTGATACTGTTGGTTCCTCCACCCTTTTTTCTCTGGGCTTTGGTAATCAACCCATTTGTTAGGACTGCAACAGTGAAACACAATGACCATAGTACAGTTGTGTACACTTACCATAAATGTAGATGTTCGAGTGTATTCACTGTTGCAGTCCCTCCTTCTCATTATTGGTCCTCTCCTTTTCTCTTTTCCTGAGGTACAGGCTTAATTTATTTGTCAAATTGTTTTTTGGTTTAAGCCTTATTTTCTGGGGGCTACTGACTGTTACGGCAAGAAAGACTGAGGAAGTGATGTCGGCTGCCTTCTTTTGTATCGGACTCCCTGACGTCATTTACAACCGACTGCAAGCAACGTCATTTTTGCTTACCTTTGGTATTCTGGCCGACTGAGGGCTCCCGGGAGCCGGATAACCCATTTGTTTGGACTGCAACAGTGAATACACTCGAACATCTACATTTACGGTAAGTGTACACAACTGTACTTTTCATAGTTATATACCAGGCTAATGACCACCGGGGTCTTTTTAAGCTTCTTATGCAATCCAAATGTATCCCATGAGTTACTTTGCTTTAGACGTCATTTTAAGGGATGTATGTTAGTTAGAGCATGCTTTAATGGCTGCCTCTGTCCATCAGAGGTATAGGTGTCAGACCAAGGGTAACTTTCCGGTTTCCCATCTGCTGGTCCAGGTTGTGCTTGAATAGTGGTAAGGAAGGGGGTCTGCTTCACATGATTGGGAAGCCTATTCCAGAGAATGGGAATTGTCTGAGATACATACCTGTCCCTCCAACATGTCCTGTTTAAGTCACATGCAAAATTTAATCCTTAGATCTAGTAGCTCTGGTGCTGTTCATTTTTTGGATATGCAAAAGGTCCACCAGAGCAGGATCCAAGGATGCCTTGTATGCCTGCATAAATCACCTTTCAACAGTCTGTAGGAAACAGAGTATAATGGTAGGGCTTTGATAAGATCATAAGGACATTGTGTTTAAATTACACCATGTATTCTTTTGTGAGGAACCTGTGTAGATGTTTCATTTTGAATGAGGGGGAACCACAGCTGATTATATTGGAGGGGTCTTAGGGGATTTCCCAAGTACAGGTACATACTGAAGGAGGTGTTCTACTTAATGATGGGTTTGATGACAGCTGAGTGCACTAGCATAATGACTTCTCTGGTGTAGGTGCCATGCCCTTACTTGTAAGCTGAGTGACATAGAATGATTTTATTACAACCTTAAACACATGTTGGTTGAAATCCAAGTTGCTATCTACATGATTCCTTAAATCTCTACTACAGTGTCTACATTTAGGAGTGTTTTATAATGAGGTAGTTTCCTTGGGGCGGCTAATTTACCAAAAGGTACTGTTATGCATTTCTTGCCACTGAATTTTAAGCTGTGGCTTTGGCACCAGTGTCATGTAAGATGTTAGTATCTTGGGGGGTTTCTATGATTGCTCCTAGCTTGCAATAATCTGCAAGCTTGGTAAGCCAGAGGCCTTTGACATTGACCTTGATTTATGAAAATAATAGATACCAGAGAGGAATGGATCCAGCACAGACCTCTGGGGGACTCCACTAGTACCCAGCTTCTTTGTGGAGATGGAGCCTCCAATCTTAACTTCCTGGGTTCTTTCTGTGAGCCAGATGGCTAGCTGGCTAGTCACATAGGGGTTTATGTCTAATTCTATGAGTTTATTTACAATGCCTAAGTGGCGTGTTGTATAAAATGCCTTGGCTAGGTCAGTGTAAGCAGTATGCATTGTTTTGCACTCATCCATTGCCTTGATGATCTTCTTAAAGAAGATCTCTAAGTTCACTTGGTGATCTGCTTTTGACAAAACCAAACTGGGTTGGGTCCAATGCCTGAAGGTTTCCTATATTGTTTAATCATTTTCATGATAATTTTTTCTATGGCTTTGCATATGAGACTAGTCAGACTAATGTGTCTGTAGAGGCCCCTTCTTATCACTGTTGCATTATTCTTTACACCTGGAATATCCTGCTAAGGATAGCTGAATGTCTGGCCAGCATACCAAAGTCTTTATACCTACCAGGCACTGTATGCCAGACTTATGTCTATGTCCATGGCATAAGGTACATATATAATGTACAAGCACCTAATCCTCAGAACTTCTTGGCCACCAGTCCAAATGCTACCTAGAATTCGGTCTGCAAGTCATTCGCCAAGTTAGTTCAGTTACCGAAATTGCTAAAGATAAGTGCTCCATTTGGGTGTCTTCCTTCATCTTTTCCTTCTATTGGTTTTACCTTTCTACATGTCATCCAGGAAGGGAAAATGTGAGTGTGGAAGGCAAATCCCCCATAAAGACAAACGCGAGCGGTGCCTTTTTTGTTTGTGTGCTGCTCACCACCATACTCAGAATCAGATCTGTCAAGTGTTTGTCTCTAAGACTCTCCACAGTCGTCTCTCCTCCCTTTCCATTTACTTGGGGAACAAGCATCTAAAATTATTATCTCAGGGTACCATGGCCTATGTACCCACCCACCCCAATGTTCAGCCACCACTTAAGAAAAAAAGCCAAAAAGGTTTGCTTTGACTCTAGGCTTTCAAGCCTCCTTTGGACATCTCTGGGTTAGATGAAGAACCTGAGGACATTTCATTGCCTACATCAGCTCCATCTGTTGCGACCGAGTTGGAGGCCGGGGCTGCCTACCCACATGTCTGCCGAGCCTGTTCCTAAGTCTGCTGAAGATGTGGAGGGGGAACCATAGCTCATTATATTGGAGGGGGTCTTAGGGGAGTTCCCAAATACTTGTTATTTTAGAGGTGCCTCATACCTTCATTGAATGTAGGCAGGGGTCTGAAACTCCTAGATTTGTTAAAGCTGATAAAAAAGGAAACAAAAGACCAGGCATGTGGCCCCTGTGGCTAAGGATCCACACAAGGAATGGCAGAATGTTACTCGTGGGTTTTTCGTTGCTCTTATGGCTATAAAGCCCCTTCAAGGATTATATGTTCTTGCTTCTGTTCCCTTGTCTTCTATTCCTCCCAAATGTCCTAGGGAATCTGATTCCTCTGAAGAAGAGGAGAATTTAGACTCTGGTTAGGAATCATTGGTTTATTCGTCTCAAATCCACTCTCCTGTTGCCTTTGGGTCTGAAGGGGAAGATTCCCTTTCTCCAGATTCCCTTATGGAGGAATTGACATTTGGGGATGCTGCAGTTCGTATGATGCAACACTTATAAGTGGGATTATTTTCAGGTTTCTGACATTTAAAAAATGTACTATGAACTCTTGCAAATAGATTGTCCTAGCCCTTCTGTTGTCCATCCAGTTTTGGATACTGTTTTGGACACTTTCTCTTTGGCTTCTCAGGCTGCTACTTCCCAGCCTCCTGCCCCTAAGAATCCTGGCATGTCCTATAAAGTTCTTGAAGCTCAAAGGTTTTTGTATAAAAGTCCTTCCTTTGATCCTGCAGTCATTTCTGTGGCTACTGATAAACTCTCTAAGTTACTCTTCTCTTTAAGTTTTTACCTTCCGATAAGGACAGTCATGCTATGGAAAGGTATGGAAAAAAGTATACACTTTCGCTACTGTAGCTTTCAGGGTCATTAACTAGCAGACCCACGTGACTAGGTATGCACTGGCTCTTCTTTCTAATTTGGGGGTATTGTGACTGATGTGCCCGAATGTGAGGCAAAGACTTCTGCCATTTTACTTTTCAGTTTTGCTTCTCATCATTCTGTTAAAGGCAGCTATGCTGTTGCTGCTGATGTCTCTTCTGGGGCTGCAGCATTTGGATATGTGATGAGGAGTTACTCTTGGTTGTGCCTACAAGCTGTTCCTGAAGATATCAAAGCTAAATTACTGGATTGTCCTTTGGACAACCAGAATGTCTTTAGCATAACAGCTGCTGAGCTTTTTAAGATCCTACAAGATAAGGGTAAAGTTATGCAGGATCTGAAGCAAATCTTTCTCTTTTTCCTAAATTTCAGCAAAATTATCCATCTAAACCTTCCATTATCTGTAGGCAACCTAGACAGCCTTGTGGAGGTAAACGGCATTCCAAGAGAGTTTTTCCTGACAAGCCTTCTCAGGGTACTAATGGTCATGCCTGCTTTCCCTGACAAATCTGCTTCCATATAACATTCAGTTAACTCTGTACCTTCTTGTCTGGCAACAGATCACCACAGACTCTCTTGTGCTTTCTGTTATCCAGAATGGTTATTTTATGGTTTGGAAGTCCTTTCCCCTTTCTCAGGTCTTCTCAACCTCCTCCTTGCCAGTTGCCTCATTTTCCAGTGGTTCTTCAGGATCTTTTGATACAGCCTGTTCCCCCCTCCCAATAGACATGTTTTTTTTCCCTCCAAGATGTTTCTGGCCCCAGGAAGGATGGGTCTTAGAGGCCCATTGAAGATTATTCTTTCTAAGCACCTTTATAAAAGTTCATTCCTTCAGGATGTTGTCTGTGTTTCTTCTGTTGCTTCCCCAAATTTTCTGGTGTCCCTGGACTGGAAGGATGCTTACTACACATTCCTATTCACCCTCTCTTCAGGAAGCTGATATGTTTCTGTTTTTTCCTCACATTGTCAGTAATCTGCTTTGACTTTTAGTTTTTCTACAGCTCTGAGGGTCTTTACCAAATATGTGGCCCCAGTGGTAGCCTTCTGCAGACTAGGGAATTCAAACATTCCCTTATTTGGACAGTCTTTTACCCCCACTCAGCAGCTCCTTCTTTGGGTTCTTTACTTCACTGTGCGTCATCTTTGCAGTGTGGAGTTCACCCTAAATCTCAGTCTGTGACTCCCTCACAGGAACAAGTGTTTCTGAGATGCAGGATTCAGACCATTAGAATGATAGCTTGTCTCTCACCCTCCAAGGTCCTCTCTTAGACTGCTTATTTTCAGTCTCTTCTTCCTGCAAGGGAATTTCTGTGAATACTGGGGTACGTGTCATCCAGCATTCCCATCATTCCTTTTGCCAAACATTTCAATGGTATCTCAAGACTGTTTAGCTTTGGCACTGCCATCCTCTTAAAAAATTAGAAAAATTAGAAAAAATTAGAAAGAATAGAAACCAGCATTCATAAAAAAGAAATCCATGCTTGCCGTTGTGAAGTATGCATGCACCTTGTGTGTTTTCAGGAATAATGAAGGATCACTTGGGTAAGTTAAACACTGATGACCAGAAATTTAATCAGCAGCTAGAAGAGATGGTTGATGAATTTATAGATAGTGGTTATAATCAAATAGAACTTCTTAGCATTTGTGATGGGGTAAAAAAGGACAGAGAAACTTCTCTGAAACCCATATTTTGTATGGGGGCAGAAGAAGCGGTACAAAAGGGAGCTCAGTGTAGTAAAATTAGGTATGTAACTACTTTTAGTGTAAGGACAGGTGATCTTGAAAGAATTATACAAAAAAATTGGACTATTCTGTTGGCTGTACCTGAGCTGCAGACAATTTTGAATGAAAAGCCTTATTTTTCTTATAGGAACACAAGAAACTTAAAAAGAAGACTGTGTTGTAAAGATTTTAAAGTATATGCCAAGCAACAAACCGCTACGAAGCAAGGCACTTTTAAGTGTAAGAATTGTAGTTGTTGTAATGATATTTTAATAGGTAATAACACTGTGTTCATACATCCTGTCAGTAACAGGCAATATACTTTTCTTCCCACGCTGACAAATATTGTATCCTCTGTTAATGACACCAAAACTTAAGCCAATTATTAAAGTCAGTCTTCTTCTGTTCATACTGTGGCATCCTCCTTGGTGAAGTTAGAATGCTGCTCCTTGCTAGGCACATACTAGCCTGTGATATCTAGTCTAAGAGCTCATAATCTCTCTCTTCATATAGTCTTAAGGAAGTCCGTCTCAGGTCATTTGCACCTTCGTAGGCTATGACTGACTCATGCTGGCACTTGTGGTACAATGATCTAAGTGTATGCACAACTTGGCAGGTCCTGGCCCCCTGATAGCAATTGACAGTTATTTTCTTCTTGGTCAGCCTGGTGAGTAAGGCATCACTATGAGTACAATGGAGCACCCTATAACTACATTCCTAGGTGGTCTTTTGGCTTGCCTCATGGCTTGGTAGTTGAGGCTCCACTAGGTATGGCTGTATTTGCATTGTTAGGTGGTGTTTCTGTTGAATGCTTTCGGGTTTGCTGAGAGTAATTTTTGCAGGCAGAATATCTGGAAGGTCTTTTGGGTTTGATAATATTGCATTTAAGTGTCTCAGCATAAGTAGCTCTATGTGTTCTGTGTGTAGCATTTGTGTTTCTGACAACAATATTGTTATTATGAGTGTTTGCATCTGAAAGCTTTGCCTCCAGCGACATTGCGTGTGTATAATACGTATATATTTATTATATGTAAATATAGTTATATATATGTGTGTGTGTGTGTGTGTGTGTATATATATATATATATATATATATATATATATATACATATATATATATATATATATGTATATACATACATCTCGCATACTTTATTTCTTTGTGGATAAATGGTCAGTGAACATTAGACAATTGTTATTTTGTCTCAATATATCCATATCCACCAAACTGGCTGTGGAGAAATTGGGAAAGTGCATATCCATGATGTCAGGTTATTTAGTGGATGAGCTACAAGGGTGCGATGTACGAGGGGTTAAAAGTGGACTGATTAGGTTGCTTTTGGGGCTAGAGACTAGGTAAGACTATGTAATACTAAATTCAAGGGGCAGTGCTCATTAAAGTGCAAACAAGTTGCTCTGTTAACACACAAAGTAGTTGCTCTGTATTCATTGAGTTACTGGTACAGCTTCAGAGGTGTTTTTTATGGGTCAAATTTTGATTCTAGGTATCTGTGTCTATACAGGGCACTACTAACCACCTCTACAAGTTGGGCAGTGGTGTGCAAATGTTCCAAATTTATATAGGCACTCAAACACAGGAAACTGTCTTCTAAGTCATCTGGCCAGTAAAATGACTACACTTATAACTTTGTTATGTGTTTCCCAGCTCGGATAGAACAGGCCACCCCCGACTGCGACTAGATGGACTATTCTAGTTCTTTTAATGTAAAAACGCAAAAAAGATTGCTTGAGAGTCTAATGCTGCCACAAAACAATTTAAACTGCCTGGATAAGGCAATTTCAAGTATTAGGGACCTTTAAAATGATTTTAAGTGCAAAATCAACAAATAAGCAAAGAATGAACTGGCATCCCACCTAAGTACCATGTTCAGTTGTAGCCTCACCTCAGGCTTTGTGCCCATTGAATGGCGCACCATGACAGTTATCCCACTCCCCAAAGGGGGATCCACGACAGACCCCGGGAACTACCGCCTCATTAGCCTGACAAGCCTGGTCTGCAAGGCCATCAAAAGATTGCTTGAGAGTGTAATGCTGCCACAAAACAATTTAAACTGCCTGGATAAGGCAATTTCAAGTATTAGGGACCTTTAAAATGATTTTAAGTGCAAAATCAACAAATAAGCAAAGAATGAACTGGCATCCCACCTAAGTACCATGTTCAGTTGTAGCCTCACCTCAGGCTTTGTGCCCATTGAATGGCGCACCATGACAGTTATCCCACTCCCCAAAGGGGGATCCACGACAGACCCCGGGAACTACCGCCTCATTAGCCTGACAAGCCTGGTCTGCAAGGCCATGGAATGTATCATCATGGAACTCATAAACAAAGACATTGGAGATCTCCAAACTCTGGACCCCACACAGTTCGGGTTTGTAAAAGGCAGATCATATCTCCTAAACCTGATAGACTTCTTTGAAGCAGTCACCAAAGCCATAGATGAGGGTAAGTTGGTCCACATAGCCTATCTAGATCTCGTCAAGGTGTTCAACACCATCCCCCACTCTGGAATTATAGATAAACTCACTAAACTAGGTATAAATCCCTGTGTCACAAGATGGGTTGCCAACTGGCTTGCTGACAGAACCCTCACTGTGAAGGTAGCAGACTCCAAATCAGACTTCAGACCAGTGACAAGTGGAGTACCACAGGGTTCAGTCCTGGGTCCTCTGCTGTTTGGTATCTACTTCTCTGAAGTACAGGCTAACACAGAAGGTCTTTGGCTAACTAAGTTCGCAGATGACCGCAAACTAGGAGCCATAATCGAAACTTCTAACGATGTGGACATCCTACAAAAGGGCCTCACTGAGACAGATGCCTCGTGTCAAAGCCATGGCCTCAAGCTCAGTGCCAAAAAGTGCATTGTCATCCCCTTTGGTAAAAACTCTGTACCCATGAACTACCACATAGGCGGTAGTCTACTTAACATTGAAAGTGTGATAAGAGACCTTGGGACACAGGTAGACTGTAGTCTCTCCTTTGATAATCACATTGCCACAGTGGTCAGGAAATCATTCTACGTGGCACACCTCATCACAAAAGATTTCTTATCCAGAATAAAAGAGGTCATTATTCCCCTCTACTCATCACTCATTAGACCCATTATAGAGTACAATGTCCCTTTTGGTATGTACCTCACAAGACATCTACAACAACTGGAAAGGTCGCAGAAATACCTCACAAAGAGGATTACTGGCCTCAAACAGATGCCCTATGCAGACTGTCTCAAAAAACTCCAGCTTTACTCTGTTGCATATTGCCTACTCAGAGGCGATCTTTGCCTAACATACAAAGCTATGTCAAACCCAGAGCTATTGGACATGCTCCACTTAAAGAAATCCCAATCCCTCCCAGATACATGCTCTAGGGATCTAAAATTTGTCACCACAATAAACAGAACATGCTGGAGGGATAGATTCCTGTCCCAGAGACATTCCATACTCTGGAACAGACTACCTGTCTATGTCAAGCAGAGCTCCTCATTAGCACTCTTCAAGAAAATTCTTGATGATTGGATGGGTAATAGGAAATTCACCCCAGGGATCACTTCTGTGGTTCTGCTTGACAGGGGCACAAGAAAATAATTTTCTTGGATGGCGAAAGCCAGGGTACCTTTTTGGCTAGGCTTGTATAGGCCCTAGGGCCAATGGCCTAGTACCTACCTATGAACCAATAAAATGCCCCAATACGAATAGGTAGATAAACGCCACTAAAATCACAAAGTCCAGCAAGACTAGTGCTGCTACACGGAGACAAGTAATTAATAGGTGGAAAGTCAATACTTCTCTTTAGTTTAATTTCTTCTGCTGTTTTTAATAAGGCTTTTTAAAGGATTTTTAAGAAATGTTTTTGTATGTATTAAATATGAGGGCAACATAATGAATTATTAATTAGATTAAATGCTTGATTTGATGAATTACAAAGTATCTTGTGAATTGATTGGTTAATGTTTTTTTAAATCTGTATATAAGATGTATGTTTTAGTTTTAAATGGAATCTGATGAAGTCCATTTGACGCGAAAACTATATATCAGGAAGGCGTTCATGTTTTTTGGAATTGTTGCATATAGATCTGTGTTTCTGTGTTCGTGTTGGGTGAATCTTTTCACACATTAAAACTGAGTTATTTGCAGTCGAGTCTCCTGCATCCGTTTTTGGTGGCTTGGTGAATTTAGTTCGCTCCTTTTTCTGAGTTTTAATAAGGCTTCCTTCTTATACCCTCTTTTTATAAAGATGGAGGCAATGAATTGTATCTCCTCATCAAACTTAATGTGAGTAGTGGTCATCCTCGAGGCCCTTATAAATTGGCCTCTAGGAATGTTCCTTTTTATAAAATGAGGATGGTTGCAGTTAAAGTGGAGGTAACTATTAATGAACGTGTCCTTTCTGTGAAATAAGCAAAAATAAAGCAGCAGCACTCTAACACAGTTAACTGAAGAGCAAAATAATAAAATAAATATTTTATCTGCCAAGGATGGAGCAAGATTAATTCAAGATCTCCTGAGTGTGGTGTGGGCACCAAGCAAATGGGAGCTCTGAGAAAATGAGCAGGAGACAGTATGTAATAAATGATGGTTACTCAGGAATAATACTGGCTTGCTGTTTGGGCAGTCAGTATTATGAATCTGTGGAAAACAATGGGTAGGAAACGTACTTAAATAGCGTACGCAACAGACAATAGCAATGAAAGAGGGACTTTGGAAATCAGATTACCTTAAGGGGTGTTCGCTAGTTGCACAGCATCTTAAAACCACAGCTGGATCCAGCAGGCTTTCTGCTTTCCAAACAATAGTTCACATGAAGTCTCCTGGACTTGCAGCAGGTGCAGTTTGAAATTCTGAGGATGTAACTGAGATCCGCAGAACACTGGAATTGAATATACCAATATTGGGAAATTTATACTAAATCTGAGGTTACTGATCTTTGAGAATTCCCCGTAGTCTGAAGTATAGTGAACTTGGAATTAGTAAATGGCGCAGAGTTGTGGGGGAATTTCTCCCTCTGTCAGGGGATAAAACAGTTTAAAGACATAACAGCTGGCTTTGGAATTTGTTGGTTTTTTTTTCCTGTGTTGTACTTTTTTTTTTTTTGATGAGTTGAGATCTGGTCTCGCACTTCTGATATGGAGCTGCTTGTGGCATATCAGCTCTTGGGCTGTGCCTCCATACTTTGCAACTTACTTACTAACAGAATTAAAGTAATGCATTCTTCAGATCTATTTCACCATCAGCTGTGACACTACAACACAGCCACCAGCTACTGACCATGTGCTGTTAGCTAGACTCTCGTAGTAGTGTCTTGAAATGGTATTTTTCAGTGCTCATTGTTGTCAGCTAATAAAAATCGATTTCACTCCCCTGCTTTTCTTTCTCTTGCCCTTCAATCTTACAACCCCTGTACATCCATTCATCTTATGTAACTTAATCTGTAATTTCTTATTGCCTCAACTGTTACCTTACCCATAAATATGACTATGCCTTTAAAATGTTGGGCAGTATGGCTTCACTGTGCTACCAACATGTGCGTTACGGACCTATATTCTACTTCCATTTACTTATGATTGATTTGCCTGTTACAATAAAGTGCTCCATTAACTTCTTAATGCCTGACGTCTTTCTTTGACTTAGCTCTATTAGTGTCTGTATATGATTTGCTTATAATTCACACTGTATGTGCTATCACTATGTTTTTGCAACTTGAATTGACTTATATTCATCATATGTACTCAGTTTCTTCGCAGAATTCTCCAGACAAATGCACATAACCACATATGAAATGTTTTATGTTAGCAGAGCATGCTAAACTCATGCTTTATCTTTCATGGCATTCCACCCAATGCCCAAATCTTTTTTTTTTACAAGTCATTTTCCTTGTCATGTAATAATTGGTTAACCAGATAATTGGAATCTTTTCATTTTTTAAGGTGTTTGGAATCATGATTCTCCTTTAAACCTTTAAAGACCACGTGACCACCCAGTGGCAGATTATTAGTAGGGGTGATTTGGTTGCCTGCGCAGGGCCCAGCCACTCAGTATCCACAAAAATCGCACAGTATTAGTTTCATAATTGTGTTTATTTTTAAAAAAGTTAAACTGCAGCTATAAGAAACAGCATGGACACTTTCAGTGTTATCTGGCTGTTCTTCCCTCCTCTCAGTAGAAACAAATATGTGCATACACTCATCCTCAGATTTGGATTAAAGCACTTAATGTAAACTGCAAAAGTAATAATTAAAAAATACGTATCTGCTTGTCTGCAGTACAAAAAACTAAGCTAATGCTATTGCTTCTGGTATGAAATGTTTTTATTTAGCAATTCTCTTGCAATTGATCTAGAACTAAATAGATTCTATATCAGTAAGAATGAACATGATAACTTAGTATTTCTTACCACAAATAAGCAGTTATACATGATTTAAATAACCATAACAGCCACACCTACACACACACACACACATGTACATACATACATACACACACGCAGTCAAGGCTGACTTTGTACCTAGCTTATAGAACTCATATAGCCCTGGAGGGGAGACTCTGAGTAGGAAGTGGGAATGCATTTTATGCAAGTCTTCACAATTTAAGCTTTGCTAATGAGAATGATGTATACTTCCCAGCTGCCTGTGATTTTGCAAAATATCCCTGGTTTTCCCTTATATTTTTGTTCCATCCCTCATAAAATGTTTGACTTTCTGATAAATCACTGAGGATTAGAGTCAGCTAATAATGCTTTGCCAGACGTTAGATGTCCGTACTTTTTATTGTTCAGAAAGTGTATTTTGATACAAAACCTGTTAGTGAATTAGAATGTTTAAAATGTGTTCCTTATTTTGGGCTTCCCCCCCATTATTTTTGGCTTTGTCCCTGGTTATTGATCAAAGAACTTAAGAGATATGGAATGTGTGATGATGTGAGGTATTGCCAGCTGTGCCAGGAGAAGTAGGGCAATGGATGTGTAACATATGTCAGCACAGCTAGCTGGAATTTAGTAAAGAATTATATGTTATTTGAATATCAAAATGATTTGTACAGATGCTTGTGTTGAAAATGTATTTGTAAAGTTGGTTGTGTTAAAAATGTTTCAACAGTGTGTCCTGCTGGGCAGAGGAAGAAATGTACATGTGTTATTGTAACTGTTGAAATGTATATATTGTAACAGAGGGTACTGGAAGAAAAGAGGTTAATCTCAATCCACCTGACTTTGAAAAGTAGTAAGACATTAAATTACTTAATTTAGGTCATAAAGATTGCATCTTACAGTTCTCAGTGCAGCCAGAGACAAAAAGTCTGTACTAGGAAGCTTTCTGTATTGTCATTGGGCTGAACTAATTGCTAACTCTGGAAGGGTGGAGGTTTTAAATTGTTTTATGACTCCAAGGAGCTGCATCAGATCTTAGCAAGGCTCTCTGTGTGTGAATTATTGACACATATGTGATAAATCCTAACTGCTTCTAGCCAAGGGGGAATCAAAGGAACCATGAGTCAGATTACCAGAGATATGTGATGTCATTCTGTAATCCATCACTAAAAATAATATTTAGTACTAATTGAAGCTGAAGTCTCATGGCAGTCTGTTTTTGTAACCTGACAAGAAAGGACCCCTCACCTACTTCAACTTGCCTTGCACTAGTAAGTAACCAGGGGATAACAATTCTTTAGCTCAATCAGGAAAATATAGTGAGATTAGTTAAATATTGTTTTTTCTGTAAATGTGTGAATACATCCACATGTGCTATTTTTAATATTTCCTGTGATTGAAATGCTGCTGTTTTTGTAAATAAATATTTAGTATTTTCATGTTCTTTTATTATTAAATATATTTAAACTTTTCATTGTGGCTGGTCTTTTAGAGAATATTTTAATCTCTGAGAGTACTTGTATATATTTGGTGACAGCTCTGGCCACTCCTGAAAGCCTTGCTGTTGGTCAAACTACCATTTGTATTAATATTAATTTCACTCAGTATAAATAGGTACCCTTGCAAGAGCCTTAGAGTAGCTGGATTTTGGGGTGTCTGTTGGCAGTGTAACTACCTTATATCCTGGGCAGAAGGGGGCATAGCTAGTAAAAATGTGCCAGCATACATACATACATACACACACGCAGTCAAGGCTGACTTTGTACCTAGCTTATAGAACTCATATAGCCCTGGAGGGGAGACTCTGAGTAGGAAGTGGGAATGCATTTTATGCAAGTCTTCACAATTTAAGCTTTGCTAATGAGAATGATGTATACTTCCCAGCTGCCTGTGATTTTGCAAAATATCCCTGGTTTTCCCTTATATTTTTGCTCCATCCCTCATAAAATGTTTGACTTTCTGATAAATCACTGAGGATTAGAGTCAGCTAATAATGCTTTGCCAGACGTTAGATGTCCATACTTTTTATTGTTCAGAAAGTGTATATTGATACAAAACCTGTTAGTGAATTAGAATGTTTAAAATGTGTTCCTTATTTTGGGCTTTCCCCCCATTATTTTTGGCTTTGTCCCTGGTTATTGATCAAAGAACTTAAGAGATATGGAATGTGTGATGATGTGAGGTATTGCCAGCTGTGCCAGGAGAAGTAGGGCAATGGATGTGTAACATATGTTAGCACAGCTAGCTGGAAGTTAGTAAAGAATTATATGTTATTTGAATATCAAAATGATTTGTACAGATGCTTGTGTTGAAAATGTATTTGTAAAGTTGGTTGTGTTAAAAATGTTTCAACAGTGTGTCCTGCTGGGCAGATGAAGAAATGTACATGTGTTATTGTAACTGTTGAAATGTATATATTGTAACAGAGGGTACTGGAAGAAAAGAGATTAATCTCAATCCACCTGACTTTGAAAAGTAGTAAGACATTAAATTACTTAATTTAGGTCATAAAGATTGCATCTTACAGTTCTCAGTGCAGCCAGAGACAAAAAGTCTGTACTAGGAAGCTTTCTGTATTGTCATTGGGCTGAACTAATTGCTAACTCTGGAAGGGTGGAGGTTTTAAATTGTTTTATGACTCCAAGGAGCTGCATCAGATCTTAGCAAGGCTCTCTGTGTGTGAATTATTGACACATATGTGACAAATCCTAACTGCTTCTAGCCAAGGGGGAAGCAAAGGAACCATGAGTCAGATGACCAGAGGTATGTGATGTCATTCTGTAATCCATCACTAAAAATAATGTTTAGTACTAATTGAAGCTGAAGTCTCATGGCAGTCTGTTTTTGTAACCTGACAAGAAAGGACCCCTCACCTACTTCAACTTGCCTTGCACTAGTAAGTAACCAGGGGATAACAATTTTTTAGCTCAATCAGGAAAATATAGTGAGATTAGTTAAATATTGTTTTTTCTGTAAATGTGTGAATACATCCACATGTGCTATTTTTAATATTTCCTGTGATTGAAATGCTGGTGTTTTTGTAAATAAATATTTAGTATTTTCATGTTCTTTTATTATTAAATATATTTAAACTTTTCATCGTGGCTGGTCTTTTAGAGAATATTTTAATCTCTGAGAGTACTTGTATATATTTGGTGACAGCTCTGGCCACTCCTGAAAGCCTTGCTGTTGGTCAAACTACCATTTGTATTAATATTAATTTCACTCAGTATAAATAGGTACCCTTGCAAGAGAGTAGCTGGATTTTGGGGTGTCTGTTGGCAGTGTAACTACCTTATATCCTGGGCAGAAGGGGGCATAGCTAGTAAAAATGTGCCAGCCTTTTTCCAGGTGTGTGTTTGTGTGTGAGAAAATCAAATCTCAAAGTTTGTGTGTGTGTGTGTGTGTGTGTGTGTGTGTGTGTGTGTGTGTGCGCATCAGCTACTTGGAGCAGGGACACAAAGCACTGATTTCACCGAGAGGGTACTGGCGGACTTGGCTTGGACACTTGGCTGAGGTCGCAACCCTGTAGCTGTACCAGTGTGGAGTCTTACTGGGGACCTGGAGGGAGACAGACAGAGAAAGCCAGATGCCGGATTGAGTATGTTCCCTGTGTGCTCTCAATGGAAATTGTGCTTGATGCAGAGAGCTGCATCTGGAACTACTGGGTGTATCCATTTTTGTTCCATGTGAATGTCCCTCTCCAGTGTCAGTGGTGACAATTCAGGATCCTTGATTACTGTCTCTGTGATGTAAGAGGGCAGCCTAAATACCATGGGAGTGGAGGCAAGGTGATAATGGATAACTACTTACAAAGTATGTTAGCTAACATCCCTTTATTGTTCTCATATTTTTGTTTTTGCAATATAATTGAGATGTTATTGACCTACTGTTTGCATTTTCTGCTATTTTCAGCTTTTGCCATAGTTATGCATTTCCTTCATGGTTTATTTGAGAAAAATCACATATGTATAGTTAATGAGGACTGTGTATGATGTGTGTGTTGTATACATGGAAGTAAAAGTTGTTTTACCAAGCCCCGATGCCTGCAGTTTGTTATGTGTGTGATGCATTTGAATTGTTGAGTTTAAACTTGTTCTTTTGTGGCAATAAAGTTGTTAGAAATAGATTATTAAAAGCACTTCACTGATGAATATGACGGCTAAAGTGACATGAATATGTTGTTGAGGAGCATGAATACTTAAATTGGTAAAGATTATATTTAATTGCAAGCCTTCACACACATCCAGTAACTCTTTCACATCATGAACTAATTAAAAACTAAGATAAAGATGCTGAGTAATGCAGTAAAAATGAGACACTGGCACTTTACTACTTACCTGTCAAAAAGAGAGGAATAGGTACTGGAGAGAATTGATAGGGAAGGCAGAAATTTCTTCAAAGTGGATACTTAATAGGTGTGATAAAATAAAAGTGGAGTTTAAAAATAGAGTAGAAATTAAGAGAAAGAGATATGGGAAAGAAGAAGAGTCAGAAATTACTTAGTGGGGTTGACAAAGGTTAAACTACTGCAAAATAAGAGGAATTTCACAGAATAAGACAAAGATATACTGTAGAGTACTAATGGGAAATTAACTATATGGATAATGTACATGAGTTTAGAAAGATTGCTGTTATAATTTTTTTTTGATAACTCCAGAGCACAGAAACTTTTAGTAGGGCTGTGTAGGCAACAGTAAGTGAAAAGGGTTGTTGCCAAACCTTTAAAGAGACTATGACAAGAAAAATTGTCAGAGATCCTGTAGAGAAATTAAGAGATATTTTGGAAATTTTATGAAAGTATGTATAAAGCAAAGGAATGTGGAAACCAAGAAAAGGCACCAATGTAAATATTTATGGAAGACTTAATTATGCCAAGGTTGGTGGAAGATGAATTTCAACAATTAATATCTACGATGGGAGGAGATGAGATAAAAAGGTGATATATAAACAGCCAACAGGGAAGCCTCTAGGAAAAGACTGTATTCCTGCAGATTTTGGAAGACGGAAGGGAAGAAAGTGATAGGGATATGAAAGGTTTTGTTTAGTGGTATTGTAAAAAGGAGGCGAGTGTACCATCATCTTGGAAGAAAGCTCTTGTAGCTGTATTACCCAAAGACAGTAAAGATCCTTCTGACCCAGCTTCATTTAGGCCCATTTAAATTTTAAATCATTATTGTAAAAATGTTTCTGCCTTACTAAGACAACTACAAATATGTTGCCAGAATTAAAAGATATGGACCACTGTGGTTTTAGGGAAGGGAGACACACATTTGATATTAATTTTTTTTTATTTATCCTTTGTTGGGTGAGTTAATCCCACAGTGTCAGTATACTCTTAACAGCTGGGAGACCCAAGGTGGTATTCATACTGACTAGGGGAAATTTGGCCAGGATACAAATGAACTTTTCCCTCTTCTTTTTTTTGGTAAGTGCTGTGGGATCTCTTACATCCACCTGAGCTACCACCATCTCCAGCTGATGGGACCTCAGTTTAACTTCTTATCCGAAGGATGGATAGAATGCTGATGATCCAGGAGGTAAGAAAATGTGGCTGTTGTTGGTGGGTCTTGATAAAGAGAGAGGATTCAACAGAGTCAGCTGGGATTTTATGAGCAGGGCAATGGTAGCATTTGCATTCCCTGATATAACACTAGTGTTAATTCTGAGGATGTACAGAAAGTCAGAGATAGAATTAAGGTGGTAGGGTTCCTCTCTGACAAGCTGTATTTGAATAGTAGAACAAAGCAGGGGTGCCCTTTTTCCTCTTTATTTTATATTTGAGCTATTGGCAAACAAATTAAGAGACTCACTTCAAGGATATAAATGGTATGGTAATCAAGAAAAGTTAGCTTTGTAGATGGTATTGTTTTTACTTGAAAATCCATAAAGGGACATTTCAGTGCTGATGTGCATTTTGAGACAGATTCAAGTCTTTTCAGCGATATACAATTAATGAAGATAAACAAATGGCTGTATCAGTATACTATGTACTCAGACATGAAATGGTTAAACAATACCCATATTTATAGGGACATGATAAGATAACATGTTCAGGTCAAAAAGAATTCTGTTATGGCAGCTATGGAGTATGTGGGAAGAGACTAATCAAAGGATAATACAAAAACTGAGAAACTCTTAGTTATAGATATGTATGGTAAAATACAAGCACTGAAAAAAATTTAACATCTTTACTGGATTATCACTTAAGATATAGACAGTCATATGTTTGTATACAAGAAATAAACCATATTGACATACATCGCATATATACTTTTGTAAAATTAGCATCAATCCACCATTACATGAATTGATCAATTCCTGCCTTCTTTTAAACCTCACTCCTGCTCCAAAATGTCATTCTGCATGTATTTTTCCCACAATTTCCATTTTTTTCTATGTAATTTGCTCCTACCTTTTTCTAAAGATCCCATTTCCAGTTCTTCTATCTCTTGTTACAGTATTCAGAACTTCAAATGCAGTTCGTTTAGTCTGATTTCCATTTTCTAGTAACTGCTTTTTTGGCAGCCACCAGAATTAAACTTAACAAGGCCGTACTATGTCTAGGTAATTCAGATCCCTGTATCCTAGCTCAAAAAAGAAAACATTTCCTTAGTTACACCCATTTGCTCACCCAATATTTTGACATAGTCAGTAAAAATATTTAGTCTGTTTAGTTTTATGTACAGGTCAGGCATATTTTTATCAACCAGAGAAGTTGCGGACGATAATTAATAAAAAATTTAATGAATTTATTTGGTAGTGGAAGAGGGCAATAGTTAAGATGAATAAGTTGATCTTCCCCATAGAACAAAGTGAATTAAGATTACCTGATTTGAAGGCATACATTAGAGCTCATATGCATAACACAAGCAAAAGGATATAAATCACAGTGGAAAGAGATGATGATGAAATGGTGGAAGTTCAAGAAATAAGGAGAGTTGGTTTTTGGATGCTGGTACTTAAGGAGAATAACAACAGTCATGCAGAATGATGTCCTTCCATATCATTGTTGCAGTATTTATAAACAGATAGGATCTTCTGCTAAGGACAGCCCTATATCCATTCACTATACCAAAGCCTTCTTGCCAGTGTCATATGTCAGATTTATGCTCCCCTCATCAGCGTAGGACATAAAGGTGATGTATGGACACTCCATACTCAGAACTTCTTTACCACCAGTCCATATGCCACAGTTGCATGTTGGTCTAAATGCCCTTTGCTCTGCTGGCTATACTAACCCTTTTCAGATAAGTACTCTGTTGGGGTTCTTTTTCTTTTATACTGCATTTTGAAGTTCATGTCATCCAAGAAAAGAAATAACGGTGTGGAAGACAGATTCTCTATAAAGATCATCACAAGTGTTTGTTTTGTCTAGGTGCTTCTCATGACCAAGTTCAGTGCTCTGTTTGTCAGGCATTTGTCCAGACATGCATTGCAGCCGTCTGCCTTCTCTTTCAATTTATCTTGAGAACCAGCATTTCAAGTTGTAGGCCAAGGGTGCCATAACCGAATCTTCTTTCTCTGAGGTACAGCCACATCTTAAGAAAAAAAGTTAAAATGTTGAGGTCTGATACTGCAGTTGTCCAGTCTCTGCTGGACATCTCTCTTGAGGTGAATAACATCCCTGAAGACCACTTGGTGCGGACATTGGTTCCTTCTGCCACGACCCTGTCAGAGGCTGGTGTGGAACCACCTTCTCGCACATCTTCTGAGGCTTTGCAGATGTCTGCTGCAGACATAGAGGGGGAACCATATCTGATCATATCTGAGGGACCTAAGGGGATTCCCCAGAACTTAGTTAGAGAGGTGGTGCCTGGTACCTTGATTGAGTCAAGACGAGGTTCTGATCCTCTGAGGTTTGTTAAAGCCGACTGCACCCTTAAGAAAAGACAGAAGACTAAGCACATTTCTCCCATTCGCAAAGATCCTCAGAAGGAATGGCAGGATTTTACTCAAGGTTTTAATAATGCCCTGATGGCTTTGAGACCACCTCAGGATGTTGTGTCTCTCCCTGGTCCTGTATCTATAAAAGGTCTAAGGAACCTAATTCCTCTGCCGAGGAATTAGACTCTGCTGAAGATTCCTTGACATACTCCTCCCAGATGCCATCACCTTTGGACTATGGTTCTGAGGAGGAAGATTCCTTAAGTCCTGATGCCCCTTTAGAAGAATTGTCCTTTGGAGTACTTTGGTTCACATGATGGAGCATTTTAAATGTGTCTACTCCCAAGATTTCTGACATCCAGTAATGATTTTATAAGTAGCTATAGATGGACTCCCGAAGGCTTCTGCTGTTCCTCCTGTGTTTGCTGCTCTAATGGATACTTTGTGAGCTGAATCTTTGGCTCCTGATTCGTAACCTCCTGCTGTTAAGAAGCCTGAATGTTTTTATAAGGTCCCTGAAGCTTTCAGGTTTCTTTGTAAGTGTCATTCGTCTGACCCTGCTGTAGTTTCCATCTCTGCTTATAAGCCTTCTCTGCTTTTTCCGTCCTGTAAGCTTTTTCCCTCAGACAAGGATAGTCGAGCTATGGAGAGGCTGGAGAAGAAAGTCTACACTTCTGCCACCCTGGCATTTCGTGCTATTAACTATCAAACTTACATGACCAGGTATATTATACCCATTTTGTCTCGGTTGCAAGGGGTTTAGTCTGACCTGCCTGATTCTGAGGCAAAGTGCACTACTCATTCGTTGGTGGGATCCACATCTCAGGTGGTTCATCACTCCATTAAGTATAGTTACGATGCTGCTGATGCCTCCTCTAGAGCTGCTGCTTCTGGCCCTGTCATGAGGAGATATTCCTGGCTTCATCTTCAAGCTTTGCCTGATGACATTAGGGCTAAACACCTTGATGCTCCCCTAGATAATCAAAATCTCTTTGGTGCTCCGGTGATGGATTTATTTAAAACATTACAGGACCAAGCCAAGGCTACGAAGGACCTTAAACAGATTTTTGTATCTGCTAGTCTTATGTTTCAGAAGACTAATCCTGCTCAAACTGCCTTTGTTTGTAGACAGCCTTGTCAGCCCTCCAAAGGTAAGAAAGTCCCGAGGCATGGTTTTTCTGATAAACCAATTCAGACGCATAGACCTCAAAAATCTTCCTTTCAGGGCAAATCTGCTTCCATCTGACATTCTGCCTTCCCTTCCTCTTGACCAGGTTCCTTTGTCTGCTTGACTGTCTCTGACTCTGTTTGGCAACAGATTACTTCAGACACTTGGGTACTTTTTATCATCCATCAAGACTGTTTCAAGATCTGGAAGTCTCTACTCCACTTTTTGGGCAGTCCCCAATTGCCTTCAGATCAAATTCCCAATTTTTCAGGGGTTTGCAGGGTTTACTAGCTCAGGGCACAATTCAACCCATCCCAGAGGCCCTAAGGGGTACATTGTTTTATTCCAGGTTGTTTCTGATTCCCATAATGGAGGGGTCCTGGAAGCCTGTACTAGACCTTTCCTTTTTGAATACTTTCCTCAAGGTACCGACTTTCAGGATGCTTTCCTTCCGGATCCTGTCTCCCCGGGATTGAAGCATGCTTACCTTCATTTTCCCATTCACCCTGTCTTCATCGAGTATTTATGTTTCTCTGTTTCTTCCTCTCATTTCAGTTCTTTGCTTGGCCCTTTGCTCTTTCCACAACACCAAGGGAATTCACCAAGTGCCTGACTCTAGTTATAGCTTTTTGCGGGCTTCAAGGAGTATAAAATTTTCCTTATCTGGATGTCCTGCTCCTTCTGGCTCCTGCAGAACCTACAGTTTACTAGGCTCCTGTTGCACAGTCTGGGCTTCATCATCAAATTCCAGAAGTCTGTCCTGTCCCCCTCTCAGGATCACATTTTCCTGGGATATAGGATTGAAACTGTTCCACTGCTGGCATGTTTGCCTGCTCCCAAGGTACCGTGTCTAAAAACCTACTTCCAGGCCTTTCATCCTCTGTCTGCCATACCTAGCATGTCATTTCTCAGGGTTCTGGGGTTCATGGCTTCGACCATCCCTGTGCTTCCTTTTGCCAAATGTCACACAGGAAGGTTTCAGTTGTACTTGAAGTTGGTGTAGCTTCAGCATTGCCACCCAGCGGAGTTTCCACTTCCCTTCCTTCCTTTTCTAAAACTTGAGTTTCAGTGGTGGATTCCACACATATCTGTCAATCCAGGTGTCCATTTCTAGCCTCCTGCTCTATTTTAGGAACTCTTTATGGATGCTTCAGATCAGGGGTGGGGGGCCAGCTTCTTCAGGCAGTATGAGGGTTCAGGGTCTCTGGCCCCCTCATCAGTAACTGGATTACAACATCAAAAAAATGGAGGCACTTATCATTGCACTCCAGGCCTTCCATTCACTTTTTTCCCCAGGCCCTTTAAAGGTCAATACGGACAACACCACAGTAATGTAGTACATCAACAAGTAGGGGGGCACAAAGTTGTCACTTCTTTGCAGACTAGCTCTTCAGGTCTGGGATCTAGCTATCTAAATGCAGGTCTATCTGCAGGCAGTTTACATTCCTTCAAGACAAAACCTTTTGGCAGACTCTCTGCTCAGGTCCAGGGCACACCCTCATGAATGGATACTTCACAGACAGGTGTTTCAGGACATAGTTCATTGGTGGGGTATCCCTCAAGTGGATCTCTTTGCCACCCCTCTGAACAGACAGCTTCTTCACTTCTGTACCACAAGTCCAAGTCCTTTGGCTTGGAGGGTGGATTCCATGTCTTTTTCATGGAAAGGGATGTTCCTTTATGCTTTCCAGAGTCTTGTTGATGACTCCCTTTTGGTCCAAGGAGCACTGGTTCCCCCTCCTTTATTATCTGGTCAGGGGCAATCATCGCAAGTCACCTCACCAGATGGATTTTCTCACACAAGACAAAAGGTTTCTCCTTCACCCTCATCTGTCCACTTTTCAATTGACACTTTGAGTAATAGGGTGTTAATCCCCTTACAACACCATTTCTCTGAGGATGTGCTTAAGGTTCTGTAGGATGCCAGGAAACGCAATACCAGAAAATCATATATATCCAATTGGAGGAGATTTTCTGTTTGGTGTATTGAACTTCAGCAGGATCACATCTTATTGGGGTCCCTTTGCTTCTGCCTTACTTTTGTGAACCTCTCCATGCTGGTTTGGCATATTCCCTACAACTCACTTGTCAGTAGTCGGTGCTCGTCTTCCTTTGACTTCACTGTTGACCTCTCATTTTTGAATTTAAACATTTTCTGAAAGGCATCTTCTACATCAGGTCTCCAAGAAAGCCCATCCCTTCTTCTTGGGACCTTAATTTTGTTCTTGAAAAATTGACCCAGGCTCCTTTTGCTTCCCTGCAACATTGCACCTAGCAGACTGTTTTGTTGGTTGCCTTCACTTCAACCAAGAAGGTTTCTGAACTCCAAGCCTTGATGACAGTTTCTCCTTTTTTGATTTTTCATTGGGACAGGATGTCTCTGCATACTAATCCTTCTTTCATGCCCAAGGTGGTCAGTGAGTTGTCCCTTAATCCGTCTAATCCAGCTTCCTTCCTTTTTTCCATCTCTGCAGTCAGCTAGTGGGAGTGTTCAACACACCTTGGATATAGATTGATAATGCAGGTATTTTCTAGATAAGACAAAAGCTATACACAAATCTGAACAACTTTTTGTTTCTTTTCATGCCATGACATCTGGTCTGGCTGTTTCTAAGCAAACCATCTCCTCACAGATTCCAAAAGCCATTTTCTTTTGTTATCCCTTTCATGGCAAACCACTTTCTGCCTCTGTTCGGGCCCATTCTACCTGGGCAGTGACCTCCTCTGGGTCTTTCTTCAATAGTTTGATCTCCAGTTCCATCCTTGATGCTGCTGCTGATATTCTGTGCACACCTTCACTAAACAGTACAAGTTGGATGTCATTTCCAAAGCCAGGGTGGGCTTTGCCAAGGCTGTCCTTCATGGGTTTATGGAGGGTTTCTTCTTGCCTTTCTCCTCCCATTCCATACAGTAGCTTTTGTATTCTCCCATCTGTTATCAGTACTACACTAGTGTTATAGGAGGATGTAGTACAGTTGTGTAAAATCTTACCATAACAATAGACATCCTTCTCTTTAATGTTGCAGTATTCATTCTCTCCCTACTGCCCCTTTTCTTCCTTTTTTTCTGTTGGGAACATCTGCCTGGCCAAGGGGGTCTTTGTCCTTTTTCCTAGGCATCTCCTTTTTCCCTGGATGCACATGTTCTACTTTCTCATGGGATAGCTGTTCTCCTTGGACATTTCAGTTCTGAGTCACGTTTATGCCCTATTCTGATGTGAGAGCATATGTCTGATGTATGACACTGATAAGAATTAAAGGCTTTGGTATACTGGCCGGATGTAAAGCTATCCTTGGCAGGAGGTCCCATCTGTTATGAATACTGCAACAGTGAAGAGAAGGACATCTACTATTATGATAAGGTTTTATACAACACAACTGTACTTTATAAAGTAGCAAAATGTATTCTAAGAATTAAGCCAACATGGGAAAGGAGGAAGGAGATTTTGCCAACAGGGATGACTGCAACTAGGGGTACAGAAAATAAGCAAGACGGATAGAATTTAGTGGAGAAAGTTGGAAAAGGAACCAACATGTTATAAATAAATAATCAGAGATGGAAATGTAACAGAATGGGATGAGGCCAAACAGATGTTTGTTCTGCAAGTTAGAGACTGCCTTTCCCACCACAGATTAATATCAGAGTATAGGCAAAGAGAAAGGGATAGGGGAGTGCTAACTGGAAGACCAGGTCTGGTGGATGTTTAGCTGAGTCTAGAAAAAGCTGCCATTTTAAAAGGGATAATTAGTATGAGATATAAAATATTGCATGGTAACTATAAGTAACAATCAGAGGAATTTAGAAAAAATTGGAAACATGGAAGAGAGACAGGAAAGGCAATTTGCAAATGAACAATGGAAGGACATCTGTATAACTTCTAATTATGCAACAAAGTCTAGAAGGGTTATAAGTTTTGTTTTGGCAGTGTTAGCATAGTTATTTTTGTACTCCAAGTCAAGCTCAGAGAATTTTTCCTTAGATAGCAAATACTAGAGGTGTGATGAGACAGAGGGAGGTAACTGGGAATAAGTATTTTGAGAGAGTAATGAGTTAGCAGATATTAAAAAATCTTTACACAGTTCTTTGTCAGAAATGCTGAGGGAGCAAATGGTTGTAATTCTTTTGAGCTCGGACATGGTATCTGAATTGTCTACACATAGTAAAACATCACTAAGGTTAATACTATCGGCTGCCACAAAAGCCATTACTCGAAAATGGATATCAAAATCTAAACTAACTATAAATGAAGTACTGGATATTATAAAGGAGATAAAAAACTGGAAGTGAGATCTTTGGAAAAGGAAAGGAACAGATGACAAAGTAATAAATGGAATTGGAAGGAACTGTACACGCAGAATAATGTTCAAGTGGAGGAGGGAGGTTTAAGGGGAGCAGGATTTGAGTAATTTATATAATGATGGAGTGAATGATAATTATTAAAAAGAAGACTTATATGTACACTTCAAGAAAATAGTGCAAATGCCACTATGGTTTATTTATTTATTTTTCTATTAATGTATGTGTACCTATGTCATAATGTAAATTGTGATTTAATAAGGATGTTAACATTTGCTAAAGGTTATGTTTATACACAGCATTAGCACTTGACATTATAAATAGGAATATGTGTAGAGCAGGGTGAAAGGAAACAAGTAATTTCCCACTTTTTGTATAATGACCTCATAATTTGCATTCTGGTCTCTGTCCACCATTTGGTTCTTCACACATCCTCTCTGGAGTCTTCTTCAGGCATGCTTGCACCTAAGTACTGGCTGACAGACTGCCGCTCTGTATTTCAAGCATCATTTCTGTCCAGTGATTTTTTTATTGACTTTGCAATGTTGAGATTCTCAAGAGAACCAGAATACATTTTTTAGTTTATAAATGTGATGCTGTTTTTAATGTTCAGGTTTAATGTGAAACAACGCTAAAAGCCAGTGTTTGTTATGGGATGTAGTGAAGGAGAGTAGCTTATTTGATGAGATGTGTTCCAGGCAATTAAAGATTGACAAGCAAATTTAAATGTGAGCAGCCAGTTGAATTTCAGAAAAGTAAGATTACTTGACCATCCCCCCCGCATTACATTTGCAGAATGTACTTAAAAGAAGTGTGCATTTTGAGCTGAGCTAAAGAAAATGTCTCTGTTTGAGGTTGTAGCTTGCTAGAGACTCTTAAGAATTTAAAGCAATTGTTCATTTATTTCTGCTTAACTCCCAAATAACTTGAGCTGGCCTGTTATTGCAAAGTGCTCAGTGAGACAATATGCTACATTCCCTTATCTGTTATGGGGTAGAGTTAATGTCTTTGCTTCTGTTTATGTTCAGTGCCAGTGCCAGTTTTTTTTTTTTTTTGTTTAGTTTTCTTTTTTGAATTGCTCATCACATTTAACAACTTAAGTCATGAGTTTACAAGCCATTAAAACAAGCAGACCAGATGCTAATTAAACAAGGTTCACAAACACAGGCAAGAGAATTAGATCTCTTCCTGAGTTGTCACACTATGCTGACTGAGTACTTTCACACTGTTAAATATGAATACACTTCATTGTATCATAGCACATACAGCCAGGAATGTGCTAAGAGGTTTTTTTTTTTTTTCCGCTTTTTGCTTGTATGAATGTGCATTTATTTTGCATAACAGTTATTTTGTTTAGCTTTCCCATTTGATTTAAAATATTTTGCAATATCATATGAGCGCTATAGGTCAGAGATTTATTCTGATAATTTTGAATAAATGTAGTTATTAGAAGAAAGTAGAGAGCCTATTTGAGGCTGGATATAGTAGTTTCTCTATGACCCTTGGTCTCTGAAGCGGCTGTTTTACAGCTTTATAACCTCCACCCTAGGCAGCTAATCCCTGTCACACCATCAACTCTTAACATTGGCTCAAATTATGTTGTACACACTCAGCTAACATGCCAGTGAAGCACTGTGAAGGTGGGACACTTATGTGAGAAGCATTTTGAGGTCTTTTTGTGCCTTCTGTTTTGGTGAGATAGTATAGATGTATTTTCCTAAGCATTAAATCACCTGTTTTTTACTGATTCTTGAGTTGCCATTTGTGGTGAAACATTTCAGATTCTTCTTTTGTTTTCCTTATTTTACTGAAGGAACATCCACATTTGGAGACTTTCTTACAGTGTATACTTTTCATCTTTTCTAGTTCATTTATTCATCTGTGGTTGAAATGGTTTAGGAAATTATGCAATATGCAGTATTATTGTAATGATTTTTTTGCCTGCAGCAGATTATGTTATTGTTATATGCAGGACTAAAAGAAACAGATTTAGATTTTTATGTAAACTTGTCTTTTTTTTCATCCCCAAACAGTATCTAGCAGAAGCTGGGTGGACAGCAGAAGGAAGAGTAGTTGGGGTTACACAGCCACGCAGAGTTGCTGCTGTTTCAGTAAGTTGTCTGTTCTTGTTTTTATTATTTCTGTTTTTTGGATTTATTCGTAATATGTATATTTGCTGTAAGCAGTATGATTCATTGTTTATTGCAATGATTCCTGCAAAGCATCGAGCTATGCCTAATTTATCTACAGTACCACTCCCGGCATTCGACAGCACAGAACACCACAACACATTACTCCTGCTATTTTCTGGGGTAGTATAATTTTAGTTTTGTTTGATGTTACACTTTCCTTCTCTATTTCATCTCAACAAGGAAAGTCGCAGTAAGCCAAAGACACTTTTATTGGGATAACACAGACAGAAACCACCACACTGCAAACCAAAGGACAGTTTTACAGTGGCCAGTCATTCCAAATACAAAGACTTTGGGAGCTGTGGGAAAAACTGGAGTACCCATAGGGAAACCACATGTCTGAAGCAGGTGTCTGGAGGGCAGAAATGTATCCTGGAACTGAGACTACTCTACAGTGGTGCCACTCATATTAAGATGGTTGTGGGAGCCTTTTCCGATTCCCCTATGTATCCCTCTCTTTTCCTGTACTTAGTAGATTTTTGTTTCTGTTTGCTTTGCATGAGTTAGTTGTAGGGTTGGTGGTTTTATGGGAAATAGTCAGGATGCATATGTTACTTCACTTCTGTTTCCCAGGGTGCATAATGTATGTCAAGCAGGAACACATCTACAGGATCATAGGATCATAGGGGGTTACTAGGCTAATGGCTCTAGGGCCCTTACAAGCTTAGCCAAGTACAACCCCTGGTCCCAAAAATATCAAGGTATTAAGCAGAACTAAGTCAACAACTACTGCCCGTGTCCAAGAGGGACGCAGGTGAAACTCCCAGGGTGACTTTGCGGTTTCCCATCCAGTCATCCAAATTACGCTTAAATAGGGTCATATTATATATATCATATATCTATCAAGATACAGTACTTACCAAACCTGTCCCAAACACCATTCATCATTCTGTGCCGGACTGGATTTGTGTAAGTTGTACTGATAGCTGTAGTTACCCACTTATTGAATCCCCTGTTTTTATTGATCACTGTGTTGTCACTACTGTATCCTCCTTCAGATCTATGTACACGAATGTCAGAGTCATAACTCATAGAGTATTTTGACATGATTGCCGAAGGCATCTTTGGAGTTTACTCAGATAAACATATTTGTTTTTTGAAGCCATCCAGACGGACTGATAAGATATTTTACAAACCTTTCTAAATATGCTGCTGCCGTTATAAAATATAAAAGTTGGACAAGGAAAGTCAGCCCCATAGATTAACATACAACTAGAAAATGCTTATATTGTAGGTAGATCAGCTCGGCAACAATACTAATGTAATAAATTGTTCTCTGACTGTGAACAGTATTAAAGACTCCTAAATCAGTGAAAAGGGATGAACAGTGAAATTGTTGCGAAGTTTTTGAAATTAAGTCTGGCAAACCCTGAGAAGTAACAGTAAATGTTTTTGGAATGGAATCAACAACCTTGCTGGAAATGCATAACATAAGCTACCTCTTACCATGTTCATCATTGCAGTGCATGTTTTCTGAGTAGCAGATTTACAATATTATGTGCTCCTCAGTTATATTTTGGAAGGTAGCTCTCTGTGCTTGGTCCTCATGTAGCAGTGGAAAGCATATTTGATTTTCAAAACTCAAACAAAATTGCTAATACATTGTTATAGGTCATCTAATTCAGCTAAGCATACCTTCTAATCACATGGAGTTAGTCTGATGTCAAGTTTAGCATGTTAATAGTTTTCTTTTCATCTTCTTTAAAATCAATATACCTTGTCATAGAAGTAGCCTGGTAACTAAGGTCACTTGGGTAAATCACCATAAATAGTAAATATTCAACAACTTAAACTTCTATGTCTCTCAACTTGTTAGCCCAAGAAATCTGGATAAAGCCAAAAATAATGGGAGGACAAACCTACCCCAAAATAGAAACAAGTGTTAAATTTTGCTCTTATAAACTTAGAATGTTGTTAGAATAAAAGATGAGCAAAACCTTATTATAACATTTTTGAAGTTGTCCATTAAATCTCAATGGAACCTCACAATGGATGGTGACATCCACGCAAACCCTGGCCCATCCTCGAACAATGGCTTCAGTCCCAGTACTACCTCTTCCCTAATCACTCAGACTTTAAACAAACCTCATAACTCACTCCTGGTTAGCCATCTAAACATTAGAACCATAAATAATAAGTTTAGCATCATCATGCCCTAGTAGATTACCTTTCCCCAGACATTCTATGTCTTACTGAAACCTGGCTAAAACCATCCACTTCAGACAATGAGGTTATACCACCAGAGTACAACATATTTAGGCTTGACCGAAGGGAGGTGGGGCAGCTGTTCCATATAAAACCTTACTAGAGATGTCCAATATCGCCCCATTATCATTACAAGTTGACAAGGCTGAAATCATTATAACTAAGTTAATTATCAATGAAAATAAATGCATACACATTGTCTGTGTCTATATTCCCCCAGGTAATAACATAAAAATCTTAGAGGATACACTATGTTGGCTGTCAAATAACTACCCCCAAGAAACCATTGTTCTTGGAGACTTTAACATAGACTGGTACTCCTGTTCCTCTGAACCCCCTGCATATCATGTCAACCTTTATGGATTCACACAGGTCATATCCTCCCCCACTAGGATAACTAAACCCAACAATAAAGAAACTACCTTAGACTGGATACTTATTAATAGTCATCCCCACATGTACAAAGCTGGGACACTACCTGATGAAATAAGCGATCAATTTCTCACCTATATTATCAGACAAAAGGCTGACATCCCTAACCAACCTACTTATAAAACAATTAGGAACAAGAAAAACTTTAACCTCACTAATTTCCAAAATGAACTTAAACTGTGTAATTGGTCAGTTCTAAAACATCTCCCAATAGAAGAAGCTGTAAAATACTTTAATAGAAAACTCCTAACCACTCTAGAGACCTACGCACCAACACGCTCTATTAGAACTAAAACAGAAGCTACCCCATGGCTTTCAGCAGAAACCAGACAAAAAAATTCACTTAGAAATAAAGTCTGGGCCACTTGGCGAACCACTACAGCCCTTAATGATCAACTTAGATATAGGCAGCTAAGGAATGATACAAAAAACCTGTTATGACTGATAAAAAAATGTATATATTATTGCCACCTACAAAAAATTTTGGGCAGGCATAAATAAACTTCTCCACCCAGGACAATCCACCATCCCTACCCCCTCAACTTCTAATGACAAACCTCCAGCTGAGCTTGCCAATACCTTCAGTAGCTTCTTTACAGAAACTATTCAGCATCTAGCTAACCAGTTATCCCACAGCTGCCCAAATCAAATTACTACAACATCCAGTGCCCAGATTATCTTTAACTTTCAACCAGTCCCAACATAATTTATTAGAAAATTATTTAAAAAATTAAAACCAACTACCCTATCTGCAGATCTACTCCTGGTAGAGTATTTACAAAAAGCAGCCGATGCTGTAGCATATCCATTATCCATCCTGATCAATAGAACCATATCTGAAGCTTCCATCCCCTCCATCTGGTAGATATCCCGTGTTAACCCACTCCATTAAGGAGACAGCTCCACTGAGCTCTCAAATTACAGACCCATAGCTGTCCTGTCTCCACTAGCCAAAATTATGGAAAAATGTATACATAGACAACTCCTGAACCATCTTATCATTAACAAACTCCTGGGAAACTCTCAACATGGGTTCAGACCACACCACAGTACCTCCACTGCCCTTCTCTCCTTCACTAATGTCATAAATCAAAACCAAAACAATAATAAACTTTCCTCAGCCATCTTTTTAGACCTTTCCAAGGCCTTCGACATGGTAAACCACAAACTACTTATACAAGTACTGAAATCCATTTCCCTAGACACCCAAGCTATCCAATGGTTCCAGTCGTACGTGAGTGGTAGGCAACAGGCAGCTCTATGGAAGGATAACCTGTCCACCCTTTTACCTATCACTCTAGGAGTCCCCCAGAGCTCCACCTTAGGACCTCTCTTATTTTCTATATTTATTAACAATCTGCACAAGGTCATCCCGGATGCTACTGTGCTCAATATGCAGATGACTCCACTCTTATATGCTCAGCCACATCTCCAACAGAGTTGCAGTCTTTATCTCAAAATGCTTTTAATGCAGTTGAAAATTAGCTTCTTAATTGCTGTCTCGTGTTAAATCCCAACAAAATAAGTAGCTGCTGTTTTCCCCATCTCAAAGGTCCACTGGACCAACTTTCACCATACAAATCTAACAACGGCACCATTATTTCTCCAGATGCCTCGACCAAGCTCCTAAATGTAATAGTTGACAATAACCTTAAGTTTGTCTTGCATATTAACCATACGATTAAAACAGTTAATAAAAAACTTGGTTCTCTCTACAAGATTAAACCCTTCCTAACTCCCCTAGCTAAGACTGTTATTGCCCCCACTCACCTACTTTCTTCCCTCCTCTATGCCTCTATGACTTGAACAAAAACGCTAGCTGCTATAATCACATTGCCAGATTTGCCATTGGTACAGCCTATAGAACCCACCACTGTCTCAACCTTAATCAACTTGGATGGCTTGAACTACCTGACCTACTTAAGGTCAACCAACTAGTTGTTGCCCATAAGACTCTTTACCAGCCCGAACACACTCCTGTTCTTAAAAGCCTTATCACCCCCTACCAGAACCTCAGATCTCTCCGATCTGCCAACAAAATGTTAGTTTACACTTTCAAATCTAATACCTTAGCTGGAGAGGCTCTGTTCACCAACTCTTTTGGCAAAACATGGAACTCACTTCCTGCTGGCCTAACATCTGAGCCCTCATTACCCCAGTTCAAGACAAATCTTATACAATTCTTTAAAACATGATGGCTGTGTCCTTGCTTTACCCCTGACTAACTTCCACCCCCTCAACTGTGTACCTTTTGAGGACTTCTTGCCTTTAAGTGACTATATCTTAGTTATTTGGTTAATAATCCAGTAGTTCTTTATTAAATTGTGGAACTAAGTGATGTTACATCCTTTTAAAGAATATCAGTCTGTATGGAAATTGTAAAAAGTTATATATATGATAAAGTCTTTGTAGTATGTATGTAGTATATAGTATGGAGCTTTTCTCCCCGGGCCTCCGCTGAAAATGGACATGTATCCAGCCGGTCTACCTTGGTCAACAAATGTAAAATAAATAAAATAAATTACCATGCATTTTCAGAAGGATATGAAGTCTTAAACTTAAATGTCTGTCATTATTTAGTGACTTCAATCTTCAATAATTAGCCAGAAAATTACAAATTTTATGAGGAACAGACTAAAAATATGAGGCAAAATCTGGATATTCTGTGAAAATCTGGACAATTAAGAGCTATGCTTCTATACAGATGGAACAGTGAGTTTTCTTGTTAAGCAATTCATATAGCTTAGCCTTATCTGGAGAAAAAATGTAGGGTCTATATTAGATCAGCGAACACTTAAACAAGCGAACGCTGATTGATCGACCTTATTTTAGCGAATGTTCAAAATATCAAAGCAATAGAAACCCACATTTTTTCGTAGGGAAAGAATTCAGTTGTCCGTTTCTGTTGCTTCAGTATTTTCAGTGCTGTGGTGGAAAGTTACTGGTCGGATTCAGGTAAGTATGCGATTGTGTGGATGCAAGGGTTAGGGCGGGTTTAGGTGAGTTAGGGTTAGGGAGCGGGTGAGGTGAGTGTGCGATAGTGACGGACCTTAGGGTTAGGGTTTGGCTTAAGGTAAGTGGATAGTTAGTGGTGTGTGCATAGTTTAGTGTAGGGTTAGGTGTCAGATTTTAGGTGTATGTGTGTGGATTTATGTTTGTTTGGTGTGATTGTGTTGTGTGTATGTGTTTTGGATAAGCAATTTTTTTCCCTAGGAAAAAAATACAGTTCAAATTGTAAGCTTTCGCTTACATAAGGTCGATCAATCAGCATTCGCTGATCTAATATAGACCCAAAAAGTATTATGATACCATAACAGCCTTGAAAACCATTTTTGGCTTCTTTGTTCAGAGACAGAAGTATGATCATAAACAGCATTTTGATTGTTTTAGCTTAGCTTCAGCCATACCTGTCTGGTCCAAATCATTTGAAAAGGGACTTAAACCCATGACTAAATCTTGTGGAATACAATAATATATTTTTTGAATAATTAAAACCCTTTGGAATAATACCTGATTCCTGAAAACAGATGTGTCGAAAACAGTTTTTTTGAAAGTTATTTTGCAGCAAAGTGGTGTGTGTGTGTGTGTGTGTGTGTGTGTGTGTGTGTGTGTGTGTGTGTGTGTGTGTGTGTGTGTGTGGTGACGCCACATAATCAATCTTCATCATAATCGGCTCCACTTTCATCTAGATCAGACATGAGAGCAGCCCCTTTTTGTCTAATGGAGCCCATTTTTAGAAATATTTCACTTTTATTCTGGTGAGACTGCAGAGAGAAAGATTATTTTGAGATTGTCAGGCTCTGGAGGAGAGGGTTTGCACAGGTGCATATGTATTTTGTGAGAACTGTTAATAACATTAGGGAATTTGCTGTGCTTTCCAGAAGAAACAAAAGCAACAGTTTGGCTGTCTCTTCTGGTACTGAAGTCTTCCATTTGCAGCTGTTTTTAATTTAGGCTTGTGACTTTAATGATAACATTTCCTTGGATTTAGATACCCTAGAAATATGGGCTCTCTTGGTTTTAAACCCGTTTATTGCAAATTCTCTTCACATTTTCATCAACAGTAGGCATTAGTAACAGACAGCCTGCACAGAGCCAGTGTGAAAGTAATTGCATTCTGAGTCTGCGATACTGTACTAACAACCTGGTATTTAGGGTGGTATATTTTTGCAGTTTTCAACATTTTCCTCACATAGTGCTGTAACTAAATAGACTGTCATGTAAGTTAATTTTTCAATGACATGTTTTCAGGGAATGAGATGCCCCATAATATGTATAACAACAAAGGTAATATTCACTTACATTTTGCCTAAAACTCCATAGATTGGTAAGAAGGCAGATACATTGGAAATGATTTAGACTGTGGTGTCCACCTGATAAGTACATCGCAGCATGGCTCAAAAATCTGAACGAGAATCTCCTTCCACTGGATTTAGTAATTATATCTTCTGGGCTTAGTGGCTGACATTTCAAAGAGCCAGTGAGGGCTTCCAGAAAATAGTTACATTCACTGCAAGAGATCTTTTATGTAGCTGGCTGTCATGCCTCTTATTGATTTGTTACCCTTTTTATTTTATGTATTTGGATAGTGGTTATATCCACTAGACACAAATGACTTTTAATATAGTATCTTGAAAATCAGCCCCTCAAAACATACCTGTTCAATTCTCACTGCACAAAACTATTCCCTTATGTACATAAATAATTAAATAAAACATCAGCACTCTGAAGAAAAAATAGTTTTGTGTAGGTTCACACCACCTGCAAACATGGAAAAATGCGTAGGAGGTTGGCACACCTTCCTGCTATCCTCGATGTTCTTCGTGTTTCACTGTTGCAGCCATTACATTTGGGTTATCTGCTTGCAGGTAGCCCTCAGTTGGCCTTATTAACAAAGCCTTGGGTCCTGCGTTGGTTGCTGTCTCTTCTTCCATGATGTCAAGGGTATAAAACATGCAGCCGATGCCATTACATCAGTCTTTCTTGCCGTGCGGTGCCTGAAGCAGAAGCAGTTCGCAAGTGCCAGTCGGCCGACTCCTGAAATTTTCGTTTTCGAGTTTCAGAACCGAAGTCTTCAACTGGAAAACTTTTTCTTGCTCTTAACCGATGTCAGTAAAAGTAAATAATTGCATTACTTGTGGAAAGCAAATACCTCATAAAGATTTTCATTTGTACTGTATTCCTTGCCTAGGCCCTGACCACGACGTACCTAGCTGTCGGTTTTGTGCCTTATTTAAACCACAAACTATCTGTTGTCGGTATATTTACGCTTCTAAATATTTTGGTGCTCGGTTCAATTATCCTGATACGTCTTCAGTCAGCCTTCCGACTATTGACATTCCAAAAAATGCAAAGATAAAGACAGAGACAGGCCGCATAGGTCCAAAACTGCCGATGCCGCTTCTCCTAAGCCAGTCGCCAGTTCGCCGATACTCAGTGAGGCGCTTTCGCAGCCACTGATACCTGCTACTTCTGATTCGCAGGCCTCTACTGAGACCCATTCGGAGTCAGGTATGCCGTACGATGCTTCAACTGTGGAATCTGCGGATGTCTCTACCTTGGATGGGTCCGGAGCCGCTGTGCAGGCACCAGCTTCTGAGGGTGTATTCCGGCCTACTGACTTGTGTATTAAACCAATGCCATCTTCTTCTTCTTCAAGGCCTAAATCTCGAACCATGCCTAAAAAACTGACGCCCAGACTGCATGGTCAGGCCTCTATGCCTAAAAAACAGATGATAAGAATGGCTGAAGACCTTATTACTCTAATTAGGGGAAGCCAGCCTTCCCCCTCTAAGAGACCTAGGACTGAGTTTGTTTATGATACTTCTGACCAGGATTCTGAAATTTCTGTTTCCTCTGATGACCAGGATTTACCCTTATCTACCTATGAGGATTCTGATGCTGAGGACTCCATTCCCTCTGCTCCCCCCCAGAGGATTTCTCTTTTGGTGAAACCTTGCATACTCTCAGGGAGCATTTTTGTTGGGAAAGTCAGGATTTCTCTGATTCTAAAAAGAGGCTTAGGGATTTCTTACTCTTGCCCCAGCACAGGCCTTTAGCCATACCTCCTGTATTAGACATTGTTGATGATGCATTTGCAGAATCCGGCTTGGCCCCTGACTCTTTACCTCCTGCTCCCAGGAAACCTGATAGATATTACAGGGTCCCTGACTCTCACAAGTTCCTTTTCAAAAATTCTACTGCGGATCCTGAGACCATTTCACAGGGGTCCAAGGGCATTAAAGCTACTACTGCCAAAAATCCTAACCCCTCTGATGGAGAATCCAGGGTGATGGATAGATGGGGTAAGAAGGTATATACTTCTGCAACGTTGGCTATTAGGGCCTTAAACTGCCAGTTTCATATGTTGAAGTATCAGCATCATATTATTGGATTACTTAAACAGAAAATTATGTTGTTTCCTGATTGTGCTGAAAATAAGAATTTACAGGATTTATTGTATTCAGCTGAATAGGTTGGAAAACATACTTTGAAATGTGGTTTTGACTCTCTAGAGGCATCTTGCAGGGCTGCTTTAACTGGGTCTGTACTTAGAAGGCATGCTTGGCTTAAGGGGCAATCCCTACCAGATCATGTTAAAGCAAAATTACTGGATGCTCCCCTAAACCAGGACTGCCAGTCTGGCAACAGGGCAGAAGAAGTTCTTAAAAAGATGGAAGAAAAGGCTAAATCTATGCAAACTGTTAAAGATTTTTTTACAAGTACAACCTCCAAAATTTAGTAGGCATTGGCCTTCCAAGAATTGGTCCTTTCCTGCCTCTTCCAGACCTTCTCAGTCCAAACCCAGATCCAGCAGAGCTCCCAGGCTGCAGTCCCATAGTACGCACAGAACTAAGCAGTGGGGGGCCTTCACTTCCAAATCTGTGAATAATAAGACTCCCCCCTATGGTAAACTGTCTCAATGACTTCCTTTTAAAATTTCCAAACACTTATCAACTGACTGCCCCTTTGGGGGAAAAGATTGCTCTTCATGCAAAAAACTGGGAACTCATTACCCAGGACAAATGGGTTTTAAATATAGTGTCTCAGGGATACAGATTTCACTTCCACACATTGCCAATACCAAGCGGGTGGCCAGACCTACCCTCAAATCAGTGGGCAGAGGCCCAAAACCAAATACTTTCTCTCTTAAGCATGGGGGCTATTCAGTTGGTAACAGAAGAGGAAAAGGGACAAGGTTTCTACTTGAGACTTTTCCTGGTACCCAGAAAAGACAATTCATGGCATCCTGTCCTGGACCTGTCTACTCTAAACACCTTTTTGGAGATTCCAAAATTCAAAATGCTGACACTTCACCAGTTGCTTCCTATGCTAGGCAAAGATGCCTGGTTGGCAACACTAGATTTAAAAGAAGCATACCTGCACATCCCTATCAGAAAATCTTGCAGAAGATACCTACGCTTCAAAGCAGGCTACACGCATTATCAGTTCTCTGCACTGCCCTTTGGTTTATCTACTGCTCCCAGGGTATTCACAAAGTGCCTAGCTCCAGTTATTGCATTTTGCAGGCAAAGAAATATTCAAATATACCCATACCTGGACGATTGTCTAATTCAGGCAGAAAGCCAGGACATACTTTTGAATCATCTGGCCTTTGTACAAAGGGTTCTAACTTGTCTGGGGTACACCATAAATGAAAATAAATCACACCTGGTACCCTGTCAACAAATTATATTCCTGGGAGCAAGCTTGAATACAACTTCCCAGATGGCTTTCCTCACGCCAGAGAAACAAATTCATTTAATAACCTACTTCAAACAACTGGCCACCAAAACCCTGCTATCTGCAAGACAAATACTGCAAGCCTTGGGGTTCATGGCCTCCTGCATTCTTCTAATTCCATATGCAAGACTGCATATGAGGAAACTACAGTGGTATCTAAAAAGCCTATGGTGTCAACATTCTCAGGATCTAGAAGCAATGATTCCTATCATACCTTACCTACGTCTAGAGTTCCTTTGGTGGGCAGAGGCCTGCCACCAAAACAAGGGACTACCTTTCATACCACCCCCTGCCACCCAAACCCTAACAACAGATGCATCAGACTATGCATGGGGGGGGGCTCAACTGGGAGGGAATTGCATTCTGGGCAAATGGAACCCAAGTCAAATGTACCTGCATATCAATCAAAAAGAAATGTTAGCTGTACAGAATGCTCTGACAGCATTCAAGGACCACATTCTTCCAGGACAACTAATGGTAAAGATGGACAACACCACTGTTATGTGGTACATAAACAAGCAGGGGGATACACATTCTTGCCCCCTCTGTAGACTAGCCATGGCATTGTGGAACACAGCCTTGAGCTACCAAGTGCACCTACAAGCTCAATTCCTGCCAGGAAAATTAAATACACTGGCAGAAAGACTAAGCAGAAACCTCATGGACCCACACGAGTGGAAACTGGAACCAAGGATTTTCAACATGTTGACAAGCAAATGGGGGAGCCCAGATATAGACCTGTTTGCCTCTCCCCAGAACTACTAATTGGGCAAATTTTGCACAAGAATTCCCCACAAACAAGCTTGGAAAGTGGATGCTCTGTCCTTCAGCTGGAAAAACCTATCAGTCTATGCCTTCCCTCTGTGCCTCTGCTCTCCAAAGCACTACTAAAAATCAAACAGGACAAACCAAGGATGATTTTGATTGCACCAGACTGGCCACGCCAACACTGGTACCCCCTCCTGCGCAGTGTGTCATGGTTCTCCCCAGGGCACCTGCTTCAGACTCCTTCCCTGCTGTCTCAGCAGGAGAACCAGATTCTGCACCCTCAACTTCTAACACTGAACCTAGCAGCCTGGCTTATTACCTAATCTCCCCATTACCATTCCTCAGTAAACTTGTGATGGATATCATTTTAGAGGCAACGAGGCCTAGTACGAGAAAATCTTATGCTGAAAAATGGAAAAGATTCTGTGCCTGGAACCAATCTCAAGGGATGAGCACAGCAGTGCCCAATTTACCTCAGATTTTACATTACTTAACTGAGATGCTTCACAAAGGCCTGTCTTTTTCCTCCATCAAAATTCACGCTTCAGCCATTTCAGCTCATTATAACACAGAACCTCCTCTCTTCTCTCATCCACTGCTCAAGCAGGTCCTCAGAGGGCCAGAAAATTGAGACCACCCAGGAGAGCTGCAACCCCAGCCTGGGACCATAACTTTGTTTTGGAGAAACTCACTCTACCTCCTTTCGAGCCAGCTGCTACTGCAGACTTAAAATTTATTTCTTGGAAAACAGTTTTCCTTTTAGCAATCACTTCAGCAAGAAGGGTATCTGAATTACAGGCCCTTATGGCAGTGGAGCCTTTCATCATCTTTCATGCGGACAGGGTGTCCCTCAGAACCAATCCATCCTTCATGCCGAAAGGTGGTATCCAGTGTGGCACTTAATCAGTCCATTCATTTGCCAACCTTCTTTCCCAGTCCACAGAACAAAGTGGAACGGATACTGCATTCCCTGGATGTGCACAGACAACTTAGATTCTACTTGGACAGGACTAAACCTTAAAGGAAATCTGAACAACTGCTGGTGGCATTTGCTGCAGGGGCAGAGGGGAAGGCTATTTCAAAGCAAACCATTTCTAAATGGATAGGCCATTGCATTCATTTCTGCTATAAGCACCATGGAAAACCTATCCCTCAGGGGATCAGACCTCACTCCACCAGGGCTGCATCTACCTCTACAGCCTTTCTCAGAGGCGTCCCTACCAGGGACATCCTAGAAGCTGCTACCTGGAGTTCTGTACATACTTTCACCAAGCATTATCATTTGCCAATTTTCTCTAAATCTAGAGCTGGCTTTGCCACTGCAGTCTTGCAGGGCTTTATAGCTGGTCCTAATGCTATCTAAATTCCTCCTCCCAACCATAGCTTTGGGAATCTACCCAAATGTAATGACTGCAACAGTGAAACATGAAGAACATAGTACAGTTGTGTACACTTACCATAAATGTAGATGTTCGAGTGTATTCACTGTTGCAGTCCTGGTTACCCTCCCTTCAGTCCCCTAACTTCTTTTGGCTATACCTCTACTTTCCTTTACTATGCTTAAAAGCTTTTTGGTGTATTTGCTTTTTTGTTGGAGGTATACCATTGTATTTTTACATTTAATTGCTTCCTATTAGGGGGACACCTGACATCTGGGGCAAGAAAAACTGATGTAATGGCATCGGCTGCATGTTTTATACCCCTGACGACCTGATGTCATGGAAGAAGGGACAGCAACCGATGCAGGACCCAAGACTTTGTTAATCAGGCCGACTGAGGGCTGCCTGCAAGCAGATAACCCAAATGTAATGACTGCAACAGTGAATACACTCGAACATCTACATTTATGGTAAGTGTACACAACTGTACTTTTGGACAACTTTGCTTCCAGACAAAATATGTTTTCTTGAATAAAAATGTCTCTTTCTTCAAGATCTTTTGTTTTCAAAGTAAGCACTAAACTGTACAGTAAGTACATCTGTTGCTACAGTATACAGTGAGTAAACATGAGGAGACATAATATCAAGCAGTAATGCTTGAACAAACACAGGCTAAGCAGTAGAGTGTGGAACACCTGAAAGGAACATGCTCAGTGTTTCTCTACATGAGCAACCCAAACTCACTGTCTGTCTGATTGACTTGCTAAGGCTTGCACAGCTGGCAGGTAGAGATTAAGGGAATCAAACCCAGAATTACAGGTTGAAGCTCATTAGTAGCTCTTGGCTTGAATCCTTTGTGCTACATTTCAGAGTTAGAAGAGGAACAGGAAATGGGGATCAGTTAGATGTATTTATTTATGACAATGTTGCTGTGAGGTGTGGATCTTAACTGTAACCTTAACAAAAGTTGCTAGACATGTGGCCTGTATCATACCTCTCAATTATCCAGATTTTTGACTCATATTTTTTGTCTCTTCCTCATAAAAATTGTGCTTTTCTGACAAATCACTGAGGAGTGGACTCACTAAGTAATGACATACATAAAGAAGTTCAGACTTCATTTCTTTCAGAAAATGTATGCTAATACCAATCCTGTTATGCTAGCAACTTTATAAGTTTATAAGAGTTGTATTTAAAATCTGTCCCAATTTTTGGGCCTTTGTTTTCCTATTACTTTAGGCCTAGTCCAGATTTCTCGTCCTTAGATGTTGTGAAGTATGGCCTGTATGATCCCCTTTGTTTGGAATAGGCGGAATGTCGATCCTAAGGAAAGGGTCTTGGATAACTGAAAAATTGGATTTGATTTATACTACACAGTAATATAAAATCAAACGATGATAAGTGAGATGGCATAGCGGGTAATGTTGCTGCCTCAAAGTGGTTGGTTTTGAAATTCATGTCTTGGCTGTCATATCTTCTTTGTGGACTCTTCTGTCCTCTTTTCATATTTCCTTCCGTATGACAAAGACATTGTGTTAAGTCAATTGGCTGTCTTCTAACTTTGCCTTAGTTGTCCTCACCCTTTATAAACTGAGTATGTACGTGTGTCCTGTGATAGACTAGCGTTCTGTCCATGATTAGTTCCTTTGCCTTGCACCCACTAAATGCCAGGATAGGCTGTAGTTTCTCCTCAGCCGTGAATTGGATAAGAAAGTAATCAATAAATGAATGAGTGCTAGACGATTCTGTTTATTTTTGTCCTGTTTGGCCCTTTCTGTCCTGTTATAAAGAGTAAGCACTGTTATAAACATTGAAAGGTCTTCATCAAGTTATAGCTTCATAGATTGTTACTAGGCTAATCACCTTGGTTGCCTTTCTAAGCCTAGCCAAGTTTTTCCCGAAAGAATAATGAAGTCCTCTATCCAAAGAGGACATTTATGGCCAGGCATTTATAAGCTACCTCTGTCCCTAGGGGACATGGGCGCCAGGCCCGGTGTAAATTTCCTATTCCGCATCCAGTGGTCTAGGTTGCACTTAAATTGGGCAATAGACGAACTCAGCTTCACATGGATGTGAAAGCATGTTCCATAGGGCGGGCAGTCTCTGGGACACATATATGTCTCTCCAGCATGTTCTATCAAAGTCACAGACAAAATTCAGGTCCTTAGACATGTATTTCTGGTACTGTTTGACTTACGAATATGCAGGAGATTCATTAGTATGGGGTTTGCAGATGCCTTGTAAGCCAGGCATAGATCATCCCTTAGCAACCTATAGGTGACTAAAAAAAAAGGAAAGGGCTTTAAAGTGCTGTGCATAAAGCAAGTTTGTGCCTTGTATCCTTTTTGTAAGGAACCTCTAAGGTCATTCTAGTTGCTGCATATGCTTGGTCAGGTACATACTAAAGGGAGCATTGTACTCTATGACTGGTCTGATAAGGGCAGAGTACAGTGGGATAATGACCTCTTTGGATCTAGATGCCATGCCTTTACTTATAAGTTGCACAACATAAAAGGATTTCCTCACCACTGTGGTTACATGGTAGTCGAAGCTAAGGCTACTGTCTGTGTGCAGAGCCAGATCCCTGAATACTGGGTTGAGTCTTACAGAAGTATTATCAACTTCTTCTTGCCACAACTTTGAGAGAAGGCAGTTTATGGTCCTCTTAATTTGATATGGCAGTTTAGGTTACTAATGCCTTTGCAGTTAACTTTTGCAGACCTGTACAGGGTTGCTATGTATTTTCAGCAGATGCCACATCACGTCATGTAGTTGCATTGCTGGGTAAAATATTTCCACTTGTTTTATATTGATGCTGTTTTTTTGTCTGCTTCCTTTTATCTTCCATTGCATTTTTTAAATTTACTTGCCACTCCTTACTGAGGTATTGTGGTAGCGGCACTTCTTTTAATATAATAAATTATCTCCTTAATTAGAGAATGTCTGTTTGTGTGAGCAAAACATACATTGAAGCTTGAAGGCTCAGTTTAACCAGCAAACATGTAATAACTTGTACTACTGATTGCAACATGATAAAAGTTGTTTTGGAATTCTGCCTTACTTGTACATTATACTGTAGCATGTATAAAAGAGAGGCCTTGCTTTCATGTACTGCATAATATGAAAGATGTAAAAAACTTATGTTAGAATTTTAATATTTCTTTAATGCTCATTTGCTGTCTGTAAATGGTGGTTCTGCCTTGCACTAAAGAAAGTGAATGAAACAAGGCAAAAGTTTAAGTGAGTTTTCTGTGTGATTTGTGTGTAATGTTTTTGTGGTACTCTATTACATTTCACTTCTTGGAGGATTACAAATGTATCCTAGCATTTTGCCTTGTCAGTAGTATCATTTGTTTTATTTTGCAGTTTTCTTGCTAAAATAAATTATAAAAAACAAAATTACAGAACCTTCCCAAAGTCTGTATACATGCCAGATCACTGAGTTTGTGGCCTGAAATAATTTGCAGTTGACAAGACATTGAGCTTACTGGGTTTTTCTTAGCAGTCTGTTTTGCCAGAGGGCTCTTGTGAAAGACTGGGAAAGTAAACTTGCATGTAGTGTGTCAGCGCCTCCTTGTCCCATCCCATTTCCAAATCCACACTTTTTTCTTTAATGTCTGCACTGTCGCAACTGTTTAGTAATTTATAATTACGCATTCAGTCTTTTAAAGTATATCAGTTCTGTCAGTTAAAATGTATCATGTCTACTGGAGTTTAAGTTGCAGTAAGACAATATACACACTCAGCTTGTGATGTGGGCTGTGTATCTCCTAAACCTGATTGACTTCTTTGAAGCAGTCACCAAAGCCATAGATGAGGGTAAGGTGGTTCACACAGCTTATCTAGATCTTGCCAAGACTTTCGACACCATCCCCCACTCTGGAATTATAGATAAGCTCACTAAATTAGGTATAAATTCATATGTCACAAGATGGGTTGCCAACTGGCTCACGGACAGAACCCAAACTCTGAAAGTAGCAGACTCCAAATCCGACATCAGACCAGTGACAAGTGGAGTACCACAGGGTTTAGTCCAGGGTCCTCAACTGTTTGGTATCTCCTTCTCTGAAGTACAGGCTAACACAGAAGGTCTTTGGCTAACAAAGTTTGCAGATGACTGCAAACTAGGAGCCATAATCGAAACTCCTAACGATGTGGACATACTACAAAAGGGCCTCACTGAGACAGAGGCCTGGTGTCAAAGCCATGGCCTGAAGCTCAATGCCAAAAAGTGTATTGTCATCCCCTTTGGTAAAAACTCTGTACCAATGAACTACCACATAGCTGGTAGTCTAATTAACGCCGAAAATGTGTTGAGACCTTGGGACACAGGTGGACAGTAGTCTCTCCTTTGATAATCACATTGCCACAGTGGTCAGGAAATCCTTCGACATGGCTCACCTCATCACAAAAGGTTTCTCATCCAGAAAAAAAGAGGTCATTGTTCCCCTCTGCTCATCACTCATTAGACCCATTATTAGAGTACAACGCCTCTTTTGGTATGTACCTCACAAGACATCTACAACAACTGGAAAGGCCACAGAAATACCTCACAAAGAGGATTACTGGCCTCAAACAGATGCCCTACACAGACCGTCTCAAAAAACTCCAGCTTTACTCCGTCGCATATCACCTACTCAGAGGCGATCTCTGCCTAACATACAAAGCTATGTCAAACCCAGAGCTGTTGGACATGCTCCACTTAAAGAAATCTCAATCTCTCTGAGCTACATGCTCTAGGGACCTAAACCTTGTCACCACAATAAACAGAACATGCTGGAGGGATAGATTCCTGTCCCAGAGACTTCCCATACTCTGGAACAGACTACCTGTCTATGTCATACAGAGCTCCTCATTAGCACTCTTCAAGAAAAATCTTGATGATTGGATGGGAAATAGGAAATTCAGCCCGGGGATCACTTCTGTGGCTCTGCTGGACAGGGGCATAGGAAAATTATTTTCTTGGTTGGTGAAAGCCAGGGTACATTTTTGGCTAGGCTTATATAGGCCCTAGGGCCAATAGTCTAGTACCTACCTATGAATGTAGCATTGTGAACATCCTAGACTTTAAACAGAACATTGCCAGTTTTGAAGTGAGTGTGTGATGTGGTCTGGCATCTGGAATAAAGAGATAGTTATTATTTACCCACTGAGTTAGTGTACTAAGTTCCACTCCCTCTTACATGAGTCTACCTAGTCAGGTATTAAAAAAATAAAAGCAGGATCCTTTATTCCAGCTACATTCACTGTAAATGTGAGCAAGATTTCTGAACCCCATTATACCTTTCTATGTCGTTCCTTTTCCTTCCTTTTATATTACCTGTTTTGTACTTCATTTTTCCTCCTTTGTTTTCAGCAGCATCTTGACTGATTTGTATGTTATTTTTGGTACTATTTCCTATAGCAGTGTCATTTCAACTGGGTGGTTGATAAACGAATATGCAGAGTAGTAGAAATTAAGATGGGAGATGAGCAGTGCGGAGTCAGATCAGGATTCAGCACAACTGACTCAATGCTTGCAGTGGCACAGGTACTTTAGAAGATGCTAGAAATGAGGAAAGTGTTCACCTGGGTATTCGTAGACTTGGAGAGAGAATATCACAAGGTCCCAAGAAAGCTGATTTGGATAGTCCTGCAGTGGTTCAAAATCCCAGAAAAATTGATAGAATTAGTGCAAGCTATGTAGAAGGACCCAATGACTCAAGTACAAACAGTGTTTGGTTTCACAGAGGAATTCCCAGTGGGAGTGTGTATGCATCAGGGTTCAGCTCTGAACCAGCTGCCATTCATATTGGTGATGGACTACATTAGCAAACTGGTAGGAGGGGACAGATTAGAACAGTTGCTGCATGCAGATGATGTGGCATTGCAGGCAGACTCTGAGCAAGAACTTCAGCAAAGGATAATGAATATAAAACTGAAGGCACATGTGATGAAACTGAGTACAAATAACAGTTGTAATAGTGGCAAAAGGGGGAAATCAGAAGAAGCCGAGATTTTAAATAGCAGGGAAAGTAGTGGAACAGGTTAACAGCTTCACGTATCTGGGTGTGGTGGTTGAGGAGAAGGGAAGTTTGAATGAGGTGGCCAAAGCTAAAATCAGAGGGGCTGCAGCCAACTATCACAGAGTGTCAGAGGTAGTGTATGACAGAAGAATGCCAAAGAAGCTGAAAAGTAAGGTGTACAAAACACTGGCGAAACCAGTACTATTGTATGGTACAGAAATCTGGGCAGTAAAGGCAGAGCAGTTGAAGAAGCTAGAAGTGATGGAGATGAAGTGCCTGAGATGGGTGGTAAGATGCACACTGTCAGACAGAAGACATGAGGACATCAGAGCAGGAACTGAAGTAGATCCAGTTGCAGAAAAGGTAAAAAAGAATAGATTAGAGTGGCTCTGAGACATGTACAGAAAAGCAAAAGACAATCTGGTGAAGAAGAGTTTGGGACAGACGGGGAGAAGGCAACAGCAAACGAGAGCATCCAGTAAAAGAGTTGGGTGGACTGTGCGAGAGAAGACCTGCAACAGTCAGACATGAATGCCAAAGAAGGTAGGGGAGTGGCATTTAATCAAGAGAGATGGTGACATTTGACACGGTACCCTGACCCCATGTAGAAAATGGGAAAAAGAGGATTGATGATGATTCCTCTAGCAGTGTCATATATCAAGATAAAATTATCCAGAGCAAAATCTGAACTACATTAACCACAAAGAGTGTCTTTACAGTTTTCACCCCCATACTGTTGTGTATACCTCTGCCAATACAAATGTTTTTCATATGCTCTTCTTTTAGCATATTGCAAAATGTCTCCTTCATCACTTTATATGCCATTTAATTACAGTATGGTTGCAATATAACAACAATTGTATTTTATTGTGTGTGAAATATTTAACTACAGTGTTGTTGGGCTTCCTGCTGAAATGTCAAGAGTCAAAATATTAAGTCCTAACACTCTGAAGAAAACATTGGAAATGCAGGATAAGAGTGAATATTGAACATCGCTCATCTCCTTTAAACTTCGTTTTTTGAAGGGGGCAAGCCCCTCACACTCCATGAGCTTACACATAATAACTCCGAGATTGACATGTCTTGGAGAAAAGGGAATATTTTTAGTAATGGCAATTTCAGACTTAGTATATGTAAGTCCAGGTTTGGCAATTCGATATTTCACATGGTTATTTTGTTGTCGCCTTTGCTGTATGTGCTGTCATTCTTTGTTTTATTTGACACACGTGGGCTAAACAAAGTGTAACCTGCTGCATGTCTCTATTAGAATTTTGTGGCAGCTTACAGAATACACTCACCTTCAGAATTCTGAATTTAACTTTCAGTGTTTTAAATTGAGCTGACATTCGCTATGATTAAGTGAGCCTCTGTCTGATGGTCTTACCAGTATTATAATGGTACTCTGTTAATGCTTCCTTTGCTCCTTCATCCTCACTGCTTTCACATTAAAACTATTTTACTTGTTGGTAGGTGGCTGGTAGAGTAGCAGAAGAGCGAGGTGCCTTGTTAGGCCATGAAGTTGGATACTGTATTCGATTTGATGACTGTACAGATTCACAGGCCACAAGGATAAAGGTAATAAGGCATTCATTACACTACAGCACCGTGAAGTAACATTGTATTGTTTTGTTAATGCAATGTTTTTCTCAGTTTCTTACAGATGGAATGCTAGTCAGAGAGATGATGGCAGATCCTCTTTTAAAGAAATACAGGTAAGTTCTGTAGGTCTTTGTATAGCTACGTTTGTGCCTTTGACATTATTACACATATTGTATTCCTTTAAGTTGCTTTACATTGCTCTGTGTCATAGGATCATAGGTAAGTACTAGGCTATTGGCCCTGGGGCCTATACAAGACCAGCCAAAAAGGTACCCTGGCTTTTGCCACCCAAGAAAATTATTTTCCTGTGCCACTGTCGAGCAGAGCCACAGAGGTGATCCCCGGGGTGAATTTCCTATTTCCCATCCAATCATCAAGATTTTTCTTGAAGAGTGCTAATGAGGAGCTTTGTTTGATATAGATAGGTAGTTTATTCCAGAGTATGGGAAGTCTCTGGGACAGGCATCTATCCCTCCAGCATATTCTATTTATTGTGGTGACAAGGTTTAGGTCCCTAGAGCGTGTAGCTTGGAGGGATTGGGATTTCTTTAAGTGGAGCATGTCCAACAGCTCTGGGTTTGACATAGCTTTGTATGTTAGGCAGAGATCACTTCTGAGTAGGCGATATGCGACGGAGTAAGGCTGGAGTTTTTTGAGACGGTCTGCGTAGGGCATCTGTTTGAGGCCGGTAATCCTCTTTGTGAGGTATTTCTGCGGCCTTTCCAGTTGTTGTAGATGTCTTGTGAGGTACATACCAAAAGGGGCATTGTACTCTATAATGGGTGTAATGAGTGATGATTAGAGGGGAACAATGACCTCTTTTTTTCTGGATGAGAAACCTTTTGTGATGAGGTGTGCCACATAAAAGAATTTCCTGACTACTGTGGCAATGTGATTATCAAAGGAGAGACTACTGTCCACCTGTGTCCCAAGGTCTCTTATCACACTTTCGGTGTTAAGTGTACTACCACCTATGTTGTAGTTCATGGGTACAGAGTTTTTACCAAAGGGGATGACAATGCACTTTTTGGCATTCAGCTTGAGGCCATGGCTTTGACACCAGGCATCTGTCTCAGTGAGGCCCTTTTGTAGGATGTCCACATCGTTAGGAGTTTCGATTATGGCTCCTAGTTTGCAGTCATCTGTGAACTTCGTTAGCCAAAGACCTTCTGTGTTAGCCTATACTTCAGAGAAGTAGATACCAAACAGGAGATGACCCAGGACTGAACCCTGTGGTACTCCACTTGTCACTGGTCTGAAGTCGGATTTGGAGTCTGCTACTTTCACAGTGTGGGCTCTGTCAGTGAGCCAGTTGGCAACCCATCTTGTGACATAGGGATTTATACCTAGTTTAGTGAGTTTATCTATAATTCCAGAGTGGGGGATGGTGTCGAAAGCCTTGGCAAGATCTAGATAGGCTGTGTGGACCACCTTACCCTTGTCTACGGCTTTGGTGACTGCTTGAGAGAAGTCTGTCAGGTTTAGGAGACATGATCTGCCTTTTACAAACCCGAACTGGGTGGGATCCAGAGTTTGGAGATTACCAGTGTCTTTGTTTATAAGTTCCATGATGATACGTTCCATGGCCTTGCAGACCAGGCTCGTCAGGCTAATGGGGCGGTAGTTCCCGGGGTCCGTGGTGGCTCTCCCCTTGTGGAGTGGGATAACTGCTGCTGTGCACCATTCAGCAGGCACAAAGCCTGAGGTGAGGCTATGATTGAACATGGTACTTAGATGGGGTGCCAGTTTGTTCTGTAGTTCGTGTAGAACGCAGCCTGGGATGTTGTCTGGTCCCATGGATGCTGTGTTCTTGGCTTTGGAGAGTTTGGTTTTTACCTGTGCAGCCATGATTACAGGAACTTTGCATTCTTCCGGTATAGAGATGGGCCCTTTAGGGGGTGAGAGGGGGGTAAAGTTAGCACTGAACCCATCTGCCAGGATGTTGGCAATATCAGTTGGGTCTGTATATTTAGTGCCATTGTGCTGTAACTCAGAGCAGATCTGAGTGTTGCCATTGAGATTCTTGACATAGCTATAGAATGCTTTGTGGTTGTCTTTAGAATCAGTGGCGATTTTGTTTTCGTAACTAGCTTTGGAGGATTTTATCAGGGATCGCAGCTTCTTACTAAGGCTGACCAAGGAGCTCCTCCACTCGTGGGATTTTACTCTCTTTTGCAAGAGTTTCTTCCTTCTGTTGTACAGTTTGTTTATGGCAGAGGACCACCAGATTGGCTTCCTTTTTTTTGGAGGATAGCGTCTTGGTTCTGTTTGGGATAGCATGATCCATGCGCTCATGTAAGTGCTTATAAAGTGCAGTTGTGTAGGATTCAGTAGTCATAACTGTATTGTCCATCTGCATGGGTGTCATGAAGTTCACCACTTCTGTCTTAAGAAGCATGAAGTTGGCTTTGGAGAAATTTTTTACCATGGTTTCCTTAATGGGGGGTGGGGGTGGAAGCAGGATGTGGATATCTAGGGTAATTAGCTTATGGTCGGATCGGACCAATGAGGCGTTGACTTCAGGTCTGGAACACCAGTCACTCATATTGGTAATGACTATATCTAGGATATTGTTGCCCCTGGTGGGGGTGTGGATAAGTTGATTCAGGGCATTGGAGTTTTTGAATTCCAGAAAGCGTTGAGCGAAGCAGTTGGTACATGAGTAGTTTTTCCAGTCAATGGTAGGGTAGTTGAAATCGCCCATTATTAGGGTGTTTGGTTGAACCCTAATATTTTCCAGTACATCAAGAAAATAGGAGTGGGAATCCTGGGGCATGGTGGGTGATCTGTAGCAAGCTACAATTTGGATTGCAGTTTTGCCCAGAGTTAGTTGCACTTGGATAACCTCGGCTGCATTATGCTGAGCAACTAGCCTGGAGGTGTGGATATCCTTAATGAATATGGACACACCTCTGCCTTTGGTGTTCCGGTCCAGGTTACACAGCCGAAAAGTGTGGTATGAGTTATAGCCTGGTAGTGCAGGGGTGCTCTCTGGAGCCTTGAACCAGGTCTCAGTCACTGCATAGATATCGATGTTCTCCATTTTAAGGAGTGCCTCAAGTGAGTGCATTTTGAGATTTAGACTTCTAGCATTGAGTAGCATCACCCTCAGTTTTTGCTTGCCTGTTTCTGTTACGGTGGTGAATTTGTCATTTGAACCTTGCCTAAAAAAGGTGTCATAGAAAATAGTTTTTGAACTGCACATTTGGGGAAATTTAAGTCCAAGCAGTTGGATTTTCTTGCTAATGGAAACAAATGTCATTGCTATAGAAAGACAGGATCATAGGAAGTTATTAGGCTATTGGCCCTGAGGCCCTTACAAGTTTAGCCAAGAATTTAGCCCATGTTCTGACAAGTCAGTACCTGATACCCCTGTCCAGCAGGGACACAGGTGGAATCCTTAGGGTGTATTTTCTGTTCTCCATCTAGTTAAAGGGTTAATGAGGTACTCTGCTTGACATGGAGCGGGAGTCTATTCCACAGAAGGGGGAGTCTCTGGGACACAAATCTGTCCTACCAACAAGCCCTATTGATGCCACAGACCAGGTTGAAGTCTTGCATGTGGGTAGAATTTGTGATTATATTGAACACTTGAAATTTCAAATATGGTAGGATTAATATTATGTGTTTTTGTGTAACCTAGCTTTTGCATTTTCTTCCAGTGTTTGTGTGGGTTCCTTTCTGATACTCTTGTTTTCTCCAACCTCCCAAAGTAGTCATATTAAGGACAGTTAACTATTATAAACTGTCCATATTTGCAGGAACTTAGGAATAAAACAAAGAAAGTAATCACAAGAACCATAAGATGACTAGCTATGTACAACTTTAAGCATACAAACTTAAAAGCATTCTTTATATTGATCACTGGCTGCAGTAGCCTAAGCTACATGGGTTATATCCTGCAAGGATGTAACAGCCAGCCAACTTCCAAAGCTTCAGGGCACCTTGCACATGCACAAACCATTAGTCAGCTCAAGCTGAGCTGAATAAAAAGACAAGTTTTGGCACCAAGCCTTTCAGAGCTTTCCTGCCACCAAAAAATATGCTCCTGTGAGGCTTTTGAATAACAACAGTTGGCTTGTGTTGTTACTTTTCTGGGCAGATAAGTTTCCTTCTGAGGAAAAAAACTCCCTTAAAAAGTTTGTTTGATAACACTTTCCTGTTCAGGAAAATTGTTTTAAAGCTATGAGTCTGTGTTTTAACTGACTGTCAATAGATTGTATTGTACTTTTACATGGGAGTACTCTTTTTCCATGTCAGTTTTAAAGATGTTCAAAGTATTTAAAAAACATTTCTGTGGAGAAATTGTGTTCATTTTACTTTTTGGGGGGGCTGGCAAAGTGTTTTAAAGTGCTTTTTAATGTGTTTTTCTTTGAAAAAGTGACTTTCAAAGACTAACTTTTCACAGACTTTTGCTGCTTGTTTTCCCTAGGAATATCGTTGGCCCCATTTTTCCTGTCAAAAAGAAACAGAAAACTAAAAATATATCTATTCTTCTTCAAATGTCATTAGGCAGGAGTAGTTTACTGGGTCTGGCTCAGAGTTTAATTCAGTCTGCTGATCCTTCTTATAAAATAGTTTCTGGTAAAAGAGAAACCTCTTTTCCTGAAGAGATTCAAGGTTCTGAATCTGGACAGGAAGATGAAGAGACAGGTACAGAGTTTTCTCCTCAGAGTTCTGATTCAGAGTCGGGGGGGAGCACCGTTTCTGATAGAGATTTAATTTTGACCCCTCTGATCAAAAAGTGTGATGAGAAGGGTTAGTTGATAACAAGGAATCCCTTAAGATTTTTCAGCCGTCCTTTTTCCAATTTTCTAGGGGATTATATAACCCCTCATCCAATTTTAGCAAAACAAAATAAACAGTATTAACTAAATGGAGGTTAACAGTGCAGGTTAACGGAATTAAGGAGTGACAAGGGAGTTCCAAAAAGAATTCAGCCCCTCCCCCCCAAACCAGGGACAGTCCAACAAGTCAGAATGATTATTTCAGGGACCTCCCCTCCCCCAACACATACACTCTGGCAGTCCCTTTTCCCTTCCAGAAAGGGCAACAGATAGATGGGTTATGAAAATCATTCATCAAAGTTACAGATAGCAGGGGGAGGAAATTCCTCCTTTCCAGGAGTAATCTGTCATCCACTATACCAGACTCTTTAATTTCCTCCTGCTGTTCATCACATGTTGTCCCAGGGAGTGACAAACCGTTCCTCCTTCCAAGGTTGGAAAATCTTTTTATTCAATGATGTTTTTAGTGCCAAAGAAAGAAAATGCTTAAAGAACAGTTCTGGATCTTTCTTTCCTAAACCGGTTTGTGATAGTGCCAAATTTCAAACTTCTGTCACTTCACAGCATGTTACCTCTTCTTCCTTATTCAAATTTCGTAGTAACTCTATATTTAAAAGGTGCTTATCATTACATCCTTATTCAACCAGACTTCAGATGTTTCTTAAGATTTTCTGTGTCTCAATCACATTGTCAATTCTCTGTCTTTCCCTTTGGACTATCCACTACACCAAGAGTGTTCTCAAAGTGTCTAACTCCAGTTATAGCTCACTGCAGGCTACAGGGTATCCACATTTTTCCATAATCAGATGACTTGCTTATCTTTGTAGTCTTTTCCAAAGTGTCAGGAACTTCTCACTTGGGTGAGAGATCTGTTACACAAGCTGGGATTCCAGGAAAACATTCAATAGTCTTTTTGACTCCTTCACATAGGATTGTGTCCTGGGGTGTAAGCTAGGCAGCTCAGTTCAAAGAGCTTTTCTTCCACAGGAAAAAAAAAAGATCTCTATGTAGATCTCTTTCTAAGGGTTTCCACTCAGACTTTGGTCATTGTGAGGGAATACGTTAGGATTCTGGGCCTCATGGCATCTATGATTCTCATAACACCCATGGCAAGACCAAACATAAAAATGGTACAATGGCATGTGAAGTCTTTTTGGTCCCAGAACCAACATTCTTTTTCCTTTCAAATCCCAGTGCTGGGATTAGTCAGAAGGAAAATCATTTGGTGGAGACAGCAAATATTCTTAAATCCAGGTCTCCCCTTCTTCCGTTTTCTAAAGCATTCAGTCACTACAGACACCATAGACTTTGTACGGGGAGCAGCTTCAGAACGGAAAACATTTCAAGGTGTGTGGGGCATAGAGTAAAGACACAAGCACATAAATATAAAAAGATGCTTTCCCAAGCACGTAGTTATGAAAGAGATACTTGCCCTGATCAAGGCACTCAACTCAGTGAATCATTTTTGGTACCTAGGACCTCTTCAAGTTGTTATAGACAATACCACAGCCATGGTGCACATCAACAAGCAAGGAGCAACCAAGTTGTACCCCTTTGCAGACCATGTTTCCTTGGGATTTAGCTTCATAACACAGTCTAACTCTACAGGCATCCTGCATTCCATCAGAGCAAAATTATGCAGCAGACAGGCTGAGCAGGACAAGGTCATACCCTCTTGAGTGGAAATTAGATTAGGATGTCTTCCAAGATTTGATCCATCTGTGGGGAGTACCTCAAGTAGACCTATTTGCCTCCTGTCTGAACTATCGATTGACAAGATTCTGCTCCAGGGCTCCATGCAAGAAGGCCTGAAAAATAGTTGCCTTTTCTTTTCCCAAGACAAGAATGTTCCTGTATGCCTTTCTGCCTTTTCCACTGTTATCCAGGGTTCTTCTTCTGAATATTCAGAAGAAATCCCCTAAGTTCTTTGTGATAACTCTCTTCTGGACCAGGCAACAGTGGATGTTCTTCGTGTTTCACTGTTGTAGTCATCACACTTGGGTTATTGTGCCAGGGTTAGCCCTCAGTCAACCCCAAAACCAGAGGCTTACTATTTCTGTTTCAGTTGCTGTCACTTCAGGACTGACGTCAGGTCGTCAGTGGTATAAAAACAGGTGGCCGATGCCATTACATCAGTCTTTCTTGCCAAGGAGCCCGAAGCAGAAGCAGTTCGCACGAGTGCCGGTCGGCCGCTACCTGAGTTTTCGTTTCCGAAAATTGAATCAACTTGAAGTCTTCTAAAGCCTAAGTACCCCGTTGGGGATCCTTTTTTCTTACTATAACCGATGTCAGAAAAAGTTAACAATTGTCTCGCCTGTGGAAAGCAAATACTACACCGAGATTTCCGTTCTTACTGCGTCACTTGTTTAGGCCCAGACAACGACGGACCTTGCTGTTGGTTTTGTTCAACGCCCGAACTATTCATTGTCGGGCCCTTATTGTAGCTAAATACTTTCGTTCTCGATCTCCGTATTCCGAAATGACTTCGGTAAGCCATCTGACTACCGATCTTCCGAAAAAACGTAAGGATAAAGACAGAGACAGACCGCACAGGTCCAAAACTAATGACGATGCTTCCGTTACGCTAGTTGCCAGTTCACCGGTACTCAGTGAGGCACTTTTGCAGCCCCTGATGTCCGCTTCGATGGATTCGCAGGCCGCTACTGAGACCCATTCAGAGTCTGGTATGTCGCAAGACGACTCTTTGACTATGGAACCTGTGGATGTCTCTACCTTGGATGGGTCCGGAGCTGCTGTGCAGGCACTGGCTTTTAAGAAAGTTCTTCGCACTACCGATATTTGACACAAACTGACGACTTCTTTCACGTCTTCAGTTCTTGCTAAAACTACCGAGTCTTTAAGGCCAAGAGTATGAGCTACACCTAGAAAACCGACGACCCAAACTCAAGCGCCTGCTTCCTTGCCACAATCACAGATGCTTAAAATGGCAGAAGACCTGATCATGCTGATTAGGGGAAGCCAGCCTTCCCCTGCTAAAAGAAAAAAGAGTCTTCTCTGCAGCAGCTTTATCTGACCAAGAGTCTGACGACTCTGAGGTTTCTGATTATGAAGACATGCCCTTATCTGCCTATGAGGATTCAGATGCAGAGGAATCCATTCCTTCTGCCTCCACTCCAGAGGATTTTTCTTTTGGGGAAACCCAACATACCTTGAGCAAGCATGTTGGGTGTATATCATAAGTCTGAAAGCTAAAACTTTGAACTGGCAAGTTCGAAGTCTAAAAATAGCGAAGCTGCAGAACATTGAATTCTTTCTCAGGGAAAGAATTTGGTGGGCAGTTTCCACGGCTTTGCTATTTCCTCCACTGTGGTGCGATCTCGGAGTTGGTATATTTAAGTAGAGGGGGTGTGGGGGGTACAGCCTCCCACATAAGCAACAGTATGTAGTGTTCGTGTGTTTCCGTGTTTTGTACCGGGGAAAAAAAATCGCTGTTCTGAGTGTTCGAAGTTTTCAGTTTTCAAACTTCTTGGTTCAATATTTACATAATCGAACTTATGACAGTTCGACTATGTGATATAGACTCAGCATTTCCATTGGGAATGCCAGGATTATCCACAGTCCAAAAAGAGACTCGGAATTTTTAGACTTACCACACACAGGCAAGAAACAGGATCCAAAGTATTTATTCTTTAGTGCCTCGACTTAACCAGTCTTCACTAAGTATCATTTATATAGGTATTATATATGTATACTTCATTTATATATGTATACTTCTTGAAGACTGGTTAAGTCGAGATGCTAAAGAATAAATACTTTGGATCCTGTTTCCTGCCTGTGTGTGGTATTTCTGTTTTTGTGTCTTGCTACTTGGTGGTTTTGCAATTTTTAGACTTACCACAGCACAGACCCTTAGCCGTCCCTTCAGTTCTGGATGTTGTGGATGATGTCTTTATGGAGTCCAGTCTAACTCCTGATATTTTACCCCCTGCTCTCAGGAAACCTGACAGGTACTACAGAGTCCCTAATTCATACAAATTTATTTTCAAAAATCCTACTGCTGACCCAGAGGTCATCTCCCAAGGACCTAAAGGAATAAAAGCCACTACAGCTAAGAATCCCACACCCTCGGACAGGGATTCCCGAGCTTTAGACAGATGGGGTAAAAACGTATACATCTCTGCAACTTGCCATTAGAGTATTAAATTGTCAGTTCCACATACTGAAATACTAGCAACATACTGTGGAACTTATTAAGCAAAAATTATCTACCTTCCCTGACTGCAGAAAATAAAGAATTACAGGAGCTTATGCATTCTGCAAGCCAAGTCAGCAAGCATACCCAGAAATGTGGGATTGATGCCCTAGAAGCATCCTGCAGGGCAACAGTCACAGGTTCTGTGCTCAGAAGGCGAGTCTGGCTTAAGGAGCAGACCTTGCCAGACCATGTTAAATCAAAATTATTGGACGCCTCTGAACAAGGAAAATCTGTTTGGCACCAAAGCAGAAGAGGTTTTAAAAAAGATGGAAGAAAAAGCTAAGTCTATGCAGACAGTCAAAGATTTTTTGCAGGTGCAGCCTCCAAGTTTCAGTAGGCATTGCCCCTCAAAACATTGGTCGTTTCCAGCCCCCTCAAGGCCACCTCAAACTAGACCTAGGGGAAATGGATCCCCCAGACTACAGTTTCAGGGTATGCAGAGAGCTAAGCAATGGAGTAACCTCCACTTCTAAAACAGGGAGTGCTAAGCCAACCCTTATGGAAAGAATTCACAATGACTTCTCAACTCCTCCCCCTACCTTTGCCCAATTGCTCGTACCCCTAGGAGGAAAACTTGCCCACCATGCAAAAAACTGGACCTCCATCACCAGCGATCTATGGGTCCTCAACATAGTATCCCAGGGGTACAGACTTTATCTCCACACACTGCCAACCCCAAAAGGGTTCCAGACCTTCCTCCAAACCAGTGGGCAGAGGTACAAAACCAAGTTCAGTCCCTGCTCTCCATAAGGGCAATTCAGCCTGTTCCTGCAGAACAGATAGGCCAAGGTTTTTATTCCAGACTTTTCCTGGTACCCAGAAAAAAGGGCACCTGGTGCCCAATCTTAGATCTGTCCATTCTAAAGACCTTTCTGGTGGTACCAAAATTCAAAATGCTCACCCTACAGCAGCTTCACTCTGTGTTGTCCAAAGATGCCTGGTTAGCCACCCTAGACCTAAAGGAGGCCTATCTGCACGTCCCAATCAGGGACTCCTGCGGGAAATATCTACGTTTCAGGGCAGGATCTATGCATTATCAGTTCTCTGCACTTCCCTTTGGCTTATCCACTGCTCCCAGAGTTTTCACAAAATGCCTGGCTCCAGCCATTGCCTATTGCAGACAGAGAAATATTCAAATTTTCCCCTACTTGGACGATTGCCTGATTCAGGCAGACAGTCAGGAAAATCTGTTGTAGCACCTAACATTTGTAATGGACCTTCTAACTTCCCTGGGATACACTATCAACAAAAAGAAATTCAAACTAGTCCCCAGTTAAAAAATTGTATTCCTGGGAGCAAGCTTGGACATAACATCCCAGATGGCATTCCTTACTTCAGGAAAAACAAGCCTATCTGACAAGCTACTTCTCTCAAATGGCCACCAGAATCCAGTTATCCGTAAGGAAAATCCTGCAAGCTGTAGGGTTCATGGCCTCCTGCATTCTACTAATTCCATATGCCAGACTGCATATGAGGAAACTTCAGTGGTACTTAAAAAGCCTTTGGTGCCAACATTCTCAGGACCTGAAAACTATCATACCTATGATACCTTGTCTAAGGAAAGAGTTCCTTTGGTGGGCAGCAGCATGCAACCACTACAAGAGGCTTCCCTTTACACAACCCTACGCTGCCCAGACCCTAACCACAGACGCATCAGACTATGCCTGGGGTGCACATCTGGACGGCAGGTGCATTCAGGGCCACTAGAGCCCAAACCAAATTCATCTGTACATCAACTAACAAGAGATGCTAGCTGTTCAGCACACTCTGACAGCTTTCAGATCCCTACTATCAATGGGGCCTCTACTAATCAAAACCAACAACACCACAGTGATGTGGTAAATCAACAAGCAGGGGGGAACCCACTCTTATGACTCTGCAGACTAGCCATGAACCTTTGGAACACGGCCTCAGCCATGCATATTCACCTGCAAGCTCAATTCCTGCCAGGCAATCAAAACTCTCTGACAGACAACTTAAGCAGAAGTCTCCTAGGCCCACATGAGTGGCAATTAAACCACAACACCTTCATCCTTGTGACCCAGAAATGGGGTACTCCAAAGGTGGACCTGTTTGCCTCCCCCTACAACCACCAGCTCAGCAAATTCTGCACCAGGGAACCTCACAGCAAGGCCAGGAAAGTGGATGCCCTATCCTTCCAGTGGGCAAACCTCTCACTCTATGCATTTCCCCCTCTACCTGTTCTTACAAGGGTATTACTCAAGATAAGGGAAGAAAGACCAAGGGCAATCCTGATTACTCCAGACTGGCCATGCCAATACTGGGTACCCAATACTGTGCAGTCTGTCACTACTGCCTCCATGGCACCTCCCCCAGATCCCAGCTCTCTTGACCCAGCAGGAGGGACAGTTCTTGCATCCGCAGTTGCAGGCCCTGAACCTTTCAGCCTGACTTTTTTCTTGACTTCTCCTCCAGTGGCCAGCCTAAGCAAGCAGGTACTGGATGTCATACGGAAGCCAGATGACCCAGTACTAGAAAATCCTATGCTGACAAGTGGAAAAGGTATTGTTCCTGGATCCAGACTAAAGGAGCGGATCCAGCAAAGCCCTCCTTACCTCTCATCCTGGATTACCTAGCAGACCTACTCCACAGGGGCTTATCCTTCTCTTCCATCAAGATCCATGCCTCTGCCATCTCTGCTCATTACAGCACTGAACCACCTCACTTCTCACACCCTCTCATTAAGCAGTTCCTTAGAGGGGCTAACAACTTAAGGCTACTAAGAAGAGCTCCAACCCTGCTTGGGACCTTAACTTTGTGTTGGAAAAGCTCACGCTACCCCACTTTGAACCTGCAGCTTCAGCAGAGTTAAAATTCCTCTCTTGGAAAACAACTTTGCTTCTGGTCGTCACTTCAGCTAGAAGAATGTCTGAGCTACAAGCACTTATGGCTGTGGAACCCTTCATCATTGTTCATGCTGACAGGGTCTCCCTTAGGACTAACCCAACTTTCATGCCTAAAGTGGTGTCCAGTGTGGCTCTCAACCAATCTATCCATTTGCCCACCTTTTTTCCTAATCCTCAAAATAAGGGGAAAGGATCCTGCACTCCTTGGACATGCACAGACAACTCAGATTCTACCATGATAGGACTAAGCCCTTTAGGAAATCTGAACAGTTACTAGTCAGCTTTGCACCAGGGGCAGAGGGCAGGGCCATATCAAAACAAGCCATCTCCAAATGGATAGCATACTAAATCCATTTCTGTTACAAACACCATGGGAAACCACCCCATCAGGGGGTCAGAACACATTCCACTAGGGCAACTTCAACCTCTACAGCCTTTCTCAGAGGAGTCCCTACCAGGGACATTCTGGAAGCTACAACTTGGAGTTCTGTTCATGCCTTCACCAAGCATTACCACCTGCCTATCTTTTCCAAATCAAGGACAGGCTTTGCAACCGCAGTCCTGCAGGGCATACTAGCCAGCCCCAACTCTTCTGGACTGCCTCCACCCATTCTTCAGCTGTGGGAATCAACCTACGTGTGATGACTGCAACAGTGAATACACTTGAACGTCTGCATTTATTATAAGTGTACACAGCTGTATTTTCTTCTTTCTTTTGGAAATGGCTAAGGGTAAGTATTACAAGTTTCATCACATACTGGATCTACTTACACAAGATCATGGGTGTTTGATACGCCTTGACCCCAATCAACTTCAGTTGATTGTCTGGATGATTAATACCCTTAATGGGCCTGTTTACTGAGGATGTGCAGAAGGCACTAATGGAGGCAAGAAAGCCTGTTACTAGAAAATCCTACAACATAGCCAGCACCCATTCAGGCTAGTGCTCTGATTTTACAGTGTTTGTGTGAGTTACTATCCTATGGCCTTTCTTAGTCTTTCATCAAGGTTCATTTATTACCCCTTTCAGCATATCTGCCCATATATCCACGTCTTTCAATGCATTCTCATTTAAAAATGTTTTTGAAAGGGTTTTGCATTAGAGGGCCTCCAAAAAAACTGGTGGTCCCCCCATGGGATCTTAATTTTGTGTTAGAAAAGCTAACACTTGCTCCATTTGAACCAGCTATCCTGCTGACTTGAGGTTCTTAACATGGAAGAACATTTTAACTGATTGCTCTGACCTCTTCAAGAAGGATATCGATTTGTAAGCTCTTATGGTGAATCAACCCTACATCTTTTTCATAGGGACATTGTTTCTTTGAGAACTAACTATTCCTTTATGCCTAAAACAGTATCTAAGTTTACTTTAAACCAAACTACCCATCTCTGTTTTCTTTCCTGAACCTAAATGTGAGGGATAAAGGATACTCCATACCTTGAATGTCCACAGACGACTCGGGTACTGTCTTGACAGAAGTAAATCTTTGCGATTTTCAGAAAACTTATTAATTTCTTGTGAAGGTAAGGAGGTGGAACAACCTGTGTCAAAGCAGACTATTTCCAAATGGTTGTCTAAGACTATTACTTTTTCTTATACCCACATCAGCAAAAACCATTCCAGGCAAGGTCAAGGTTCACTGCTCCAGGGCTTTGGCTTCATCTATGGCTTTTTGGAAAGGGTTGGATTCTAGAAGTATTCTAAAAGCATCATTTTGTTCCTTTGTACATAATTTTATAAATCACTATAAGCTTGATTCATTCTCTAGGTCTGGATCTGGACTATTTTTCTTCTATCTCCCAAAATGTGTAAGCTGTGGTAGTCTACATGTATAGCTTAGGCTACTGCAGCAGTGATCATTATGAAGAACATAGAACATATAGCTAAAGTAGTACATTGTTTGATTTTTTGTGGTAACTTATTGCACAGACTGGGATACAGACTTGTTGCTAGGTGTCATGACACATTTGTGTGAAAATTACACATTTATTAATATTTTGACTGCAGTATGTAATATTTACTGTTGGGCTACATGATGTAAAATGTGCTGTTATACCTTTTTTGTATCTTTCTCTTGTCCACCTGCCTTCTGACTTTTGAGCTGCTGCCACAGCCCATTTGTTTTCGGCCTGTGAGTGGCTATCAAGAAAACCATGAAGGATGTTTCTATGTGGTCCTAATCCCACAACTGATGGCTAACGTGGACACCTGCATTACAAGGGAGGTGTCCATTGTCCTCTGCCTGATGTGGAGTTGCCCCCCACATTTATGGCTTATAATGGTTATTGTTACTGGCTTGGGATTGCTAAGACCACATCCCATAGTCCTACAACAACAACTGCTTACTTGCAAGCCTACATGTGTACAGGAGACTTTCAGGCAACTAAGACCACCAACACCCTTCCTCAGGATAGGCAGACTAGTGTAAGATGCACACACACCTTCCCCTGTCTCACTCTTCCAGCTTTTGGGCTGGTATTTCAACTCAATTTGTATGGGCATAGTCAGAACTTTATCCTTCTGTATCAAAGGCCCAAGCTGAAATGCACCATTTTACTTACATTAATGTGTTTTATATATGTTGTGTTCCTGTCTCTCTGGTGCAGGTTGTGGCTAAAGTGGTCCTAGGACTGCTGAGAAAACATGCAAATGGTCATGATTCATGCTGCAGGAGCAAAGGATCCTGTTGACATTTATTTTGTGGCTAACCAAGCCTGCAACCCAGAATTGCAGTTGACCATGTTTGCTGATGTCTGCATGCTGTTCACTGTTATCTTCTCACTACTGTTACTAAACTGCTCCAACATAGGCTGAAGAATGCATATACCTGATCCACCGAAAATGGTCTCAAGCTGAATGCAAAAAAGTGCAGAATAGTACATTTCAGCAAAAAAGGTGCTTCTACCTCATAGGTTATAATTGTACTCCTCTTTTGAAAGACATGGTCATAAGAGACCTGGATACTTATGTGAACATCAATCTTTTATTTGATCAAAATGTTGCCACCATAATTATGAAATCCTCTCTGGTCCAGTTTGTTTCCAAAGAAAGGTCCTAGAGATCCAGAGACATTGTCCTGACACCATACTGTTCCCTCATCAGATCCGTCATTGAATGCAGTTCCTTTGGTATGTACAAATCCAAGCATATTAGACAATTGGAAAGGCACCAGAAATGTTTAACCAAGAAAATTAAAGCCCTTAAGTCCTGCAACTTTCCGAGCAGATTAGCACTTCTTATACTCCGTCATTTATCAGCTGTCCATGTCTTGCTTTTTGAGCCATGAAAGATCCAGTCATATTTGATTACCTAGTTCTTCTTAAATCCAGTGGCTCTACAAACATACACACTTGGGACCCAAATGTACAGCATCAAATGTACAAGACTCAGTGGAAGGATATTTTCCACTCTCAATGTATTCCCAGCCTGTGCAATAAGTTACCACAACAGATCAAACAAAGTGCTACTTTAGCTATAAAGAATAAACAGCACAATTGCGTTCAAGAATCCAACCAACAGGCAGAACGGCTAAAATTGCCCAAGGTAAAACATCACAAACTTGGTAGTATCAAGCTCTTTATTCGTTTTCGGTAAGTACTTTTGTGGGTTCTAACTCCCACTTCTTCAGACCTTTAATAAAACCAACAACCATATGCCTCTTATGTACAAAATTGGTCAAGCACTAACCTGTCAAAAATGCATCCAATTAAGGGTTAAATGAAAGGTTAATCAAAACCAAAAAGCATAATTTACCAGATTAAAAAATACATATATATGTGTATATATATATATATATATATATATATATATATATATATATATATATATATATATATATATATATATATATGGATTCACTATACAATCTCGAAATACTGAAATGTCGAATTTCAGTATTTCGAGACTGAATAGTCGAAAACCCACAATCACGAATACTACAATCGTGACCATTTACACACACACATACACAAACCAGGACATAATCATACACACATATTCACCTACCTAACTAAACAAACATAACAACACACACAAACACACTTAATCTACCTATAAGCAGGGGGGCAAGCCCCCCTGCGCCCCTACACTTATATATTCTAACTCCGAGGTCGCAATAAACACACAAACACACAAAAAACACCACCGCACACACTCACACACACTAAAATCCCTACCCATTATCCTCAAACACACAACACTTACCTGAATCCCTAGATAAATCCACAAACTGCACTACACGTCATGAACGTGACACCACGATAGCGGCGGATTAGACATTTGCAGATTCGGCATAGTGTAGTTTTGGTTAACTGCACTTTCCACTATTCAGTGTTGACATACTGAATTTCGACATTTCAGTACGTTGAGATTGTCTAGTGTATCTATATACATATATATATATATATATATATATATATATATATATATATATTGATCAATATAAATGAATATACATATAAAAATGTTTTGTTTGTTTAGATTAATAAGAATTCATAATTAAATTCTTAAAATCATACATTGATGTAAAACATGCATATGTAAAGATCTATCCCTCATAAAAACATATGCAGAAACATTTATCTAAAAATGTATGAAAGTTAACTATAATAAAAATAACATTGTTGAAGAGTCTTCACTAATTTAACCAATTAAGAATGTGCACTCTATCACACTCCCAGTATTCGGATTATAATATTATTTACAGAATGTCCTGTTCTTAAGTATAGGCCTGATAGGGACTCTATCATTTAAGCCTCTACCTCTGTCCGCTTGTAATCTAATTATCCACCTTGATTCAGATGTCTCTGTCCTGTTAATTATGTCACCTCCCCTCTCATTCTCTCACACATTCTAGATGACTAAGAACCTAAAAATGTGTTGTGGTCCTTTAAATGACACATTTCCCCAAGGCATTAGTTGTGTCCTAGTTCCTAATTCTTAGTAGGTGTTCTCTTATTCTAAATCTAAACTTTCTATTCTTCTTCTCCATATAGAAACTGCTACATTGATTGCACACAGCCAAGTACACAATATTCATGGTGTCACAGTTAGCTGTCACTTTAAAACAAAACTCCCTTCCAGTCTCTGGATGCAAAAATATATTACTGGCATCAATCCATTGACATTGGTTGCATTTGTTATATAACCCCGTACCACTGTATTCAACAGTAGCTCCCTCTGTGTTATTTGAATAGCATAGAAGTCTTTTCAAAGACTTTTTATTCTTAAAAAGAAACATAGGTTTCTCACCTACTATCTCTCTGATTTGGCTGTCATGTGCAAGTGCAGGCCAATATCTGTTAATGTTATTTGTCTTTCGGCTTTTCCCGGTTAGGGGTCATCACAGCGGAACTCCGGTCCACTAATGATTGGCAGTAGATTTTCACGAACGCCAAGGTGCCAGCTTGATGTCCAACCTTCAATGAAGGCACGCCCTTATGCATGTCTTTCGAACGTCACTCAACCGTGGAGAGGACATTTAGACTCCACACAGAAGGCACTCCCCGGACTCCAGCCGAGAATCGAACGGGAGAACCTCTTGCTGTGAGGCAACAACGCTACCGCTGCACCACCGCGGCAGTGTGATGTCTGTTATTTTACTGACATCACTTGTATAGTGGGTCGGTACTCTAAGCGTATCACTCATCTTACCAGTCAAGGTGGGATGGCTGCATTGCCCTGATGAAAAATATGGTTTACCAATTGTAGCTCTCAGATCTATAGCTTCGCCAAGGGTTAATCCAGTGTTATTATTTGTATAGCCTCTTTTACTAAACTTCTGTCTATGGTCCTCCACTTTATCATTAAACACATCATCATGTGCTGTTAATCTAGAGATTCTAAGTGTTTGTTCTTTGACCACGTTGTTAAAAATGTGTTTGGGATGCATATTCTTCCTGTATAGGAGTGTATTCTTGTGGCAATCTTCCCTATGAACCCTGGTGGATATTCCCCCAACATCAGTTCTATAAACTTTGATGTCTAGATAATCTGTGGTTATATCTGAATATCTAAAGTCAAATTTCAGGAAAGATGTACTATTATCCATCTCCTTATGAAAATTCGTGAGTTCTTCTTCTTCACCTTGCCATAACAAAAGATCATCCACAAACCGTTTATAAAACAAGATCTGGGGCCACTTGCCATTTAAAATATGTTCTCTCTCCCAGGAGGCCATTACCAAGTTTGTGTAACTGTTGGTGCTTGAAATGCCCATGGCTACCCCATCCCTCTGTAGATATATTTTTGGTAAAAAAATCATAACATTGTTCATTAAAACTTGTTTCATAAGTAAGCATATTAACTCTATACGTGTACCACTAAATGTTCCATCCAAACTTAAATAACTTCTCAAAATCTCTAAACCCATATCATTTGGAATGGAAGTAAAGAGTGAGTTGAACGTGTAGTGTTACCATCAAGAAAGGTGTCACATGAATCTGCTTATCATGCACATAATCAAACAAATCAATCAAGAAATGTTTTGTGTCTCTAAGAATATAAGTGTTCTTGTCCACTATTGGTCTGAGTGTTTTTTCTATGTAGATCGATATAGGTTTGGTCACCCAACCACGTCCTGAGACAATAGGCCTCAGGGGTGGCAACAGTGGGTCTTTGTGGATCTTCAGGAGCGCCTGTATAATGGGTATTAGGGGATTAGATACTTGAAAATAATTATACAAATCTATGGTGATCCAGTTGTCTACTTTAGCTATGTTTAAGGATAGTTTTGATGATTGGATGGGTAAACACAAACTTCTACTAGGGTTATCATATACAGCCATGCTCAATTTGGGAGGTGAGTGCTATTACGTTTTTCAAAAGAGTGGCAAGAACTTTTAAGTTTATATGCTTAAAGTTGTATATGGCTAGTCATCTTATAGCCCCTGTGATCACTTGCTTTGTTTTACTCCTATGTTCCTGCAAATACAGATAGTAATAATTATCTGTCCTTAGCAGGATGTCATTGGGAGGTGGTAGAAAATCAGAGTATCAGGAGGCAACCCACACAAATACTAGAACAACATGCAAAATCTAGTAACTGGTAGCTAGGACTAAGCCTTGGAACTGCTGCTTAGTTTTTGGTATTTTAAACAGAAAGTGGGTGCAGTGTTGTCCTCGCTGAGTGGGTATATTCAGCTTAACACATATAGGTGCACAAGTGTATGTACAGTAGAAACAGTAAATGCTTATCTGCATATATATCAGAGAACAGTGGTAAGGGAGTGAATGGGTCAACTGGTGAAGTCACAAGGTGTTAAGGAACATATTGGTCTCTTGTTAGGAGAGTTTTCCACTCCCTTTCTGTTTTCATGGAACGGGGATCAAAGACTGTGAAAGGGTTGGGTTGTAAAGGAAATAAAAAAAAAACACAGAGAAAGAGAAAAACACCAACTGCAGAAGCATAAAACCCAAAATTGTTTAATACTCCAGTGCCTCGGCTAGCAAGCCTTTCACAGAGTTAACATCACAGTAGCAAAAGCTACACTTACAAGTATCACATCATTAATCAATTAACTAAAACAATTAAACACAAACTAATAATTAACAGTTAGTGCAGAAAAGTCTTCCACTACTCCAGTTCTTTGTTTAAACCTTGAGGCACCAAAGTGCCAAACTTTAAAATACAGACTGCTTCTTTATATAACAGTTTATTTTTAAGTGCAACATCATCCTTAACCAGAACTTGTTCTAAAATACATGCTTTTAAACTGGTACAAGACCCCAAGTGTACTGCATGAAAATGTGATGCCACAGGGCTATCCAAATTTTGATTCTTAATGTCTGTAACATGCTTGGGCTGCCACAGTGGTGCAGCAGTTTGCGTTTTCACCTCACAGCAAGAGGTTCTCCGGTTCGATCCTCAGCTTGTGTGCCTTCTGTGCGGAGTCTGCATGTCCTCTCTGTGGTCGCGTGGGTTTCCTCCGGTTTCCTCCCACATCCCAAAGGCATGCTGTAGGTGGATTGGACACTCTAAACTGGCCCTAGGTATGAATGTGTGCGTGTGTGTGCCTTCCATGGAAGGTTGGGCACTGGGCTGGCAACTTGACACCATAAAACTCTACTGCCAATCATGAGCGGACAGGTGATCCGCTGTGGCGACCCCTAACTGGGAAAAGCCGAAAGAAGAAGAAGAAGAATGTCTCTAACATGCTCTTGTATTCTGATTTTAAACATTCTTTTGGTTTCTCCTATATAGAAGAAACCACAAGGGCATGAGAGACAATAAACCACTCCCTTAGACACACAGGAAAAAATAGCTCTAGGCTGGAAAAAAATGCCATTTATTTTATCAAAAGTCCACAGGGAAATGTACCAGAATTTTGTAAAGGAATAGTTGAAATTTCAGTAGGCATAGAGAACAAATTATGAACAACCATGTCTTTTAAATGTCTGGCTCTCTTATAAGAGACAGTAAAGAAGTCAGGTAAATTCTTAATCCCAGACTTCCTCTTATGTAAGAATGGGCAGTAATATCTTAAGATGTTTATCAACTCAACACTATTAAGTAGCGACAAATAGTATAATTTTATCACTAGTATTCCCTGCGTAACTCCTGTATCTATTCACAGACTTCATATCATCTGGAACATTAACCACACTAGTGGTATCCCTTCTCAAGCACAACAATTTATTCAAAGAGTTAATAATTAATTCATTACTATATAACCTTTGTTTAAAGGCTATACAATAATGCAGAATCTCTTCCTTGAGAGACTGAATATTATTACACAGCCTATTTATTCTGAGTAACTCATTATAAGGCAAAGCCTTTAAAATATATGGGGGGGGGGTGGCAGCTGTTGCTATCTAAAAAATGAGTACCATCATCAAATTTGTTGTGAATGTTTGTAATAACCATATTATCAACAATATTTAATTTATGTTATGTCTTTCAGCTTTTCCCAGTTAGGGGTCGCCACAGCGGAACTGCGGTCCGCTAATGATTGGCAGTTGATTTTTACGTGCTGAGTTGCCTGCCCTAACACACAACCTTCAACGAAGGTATGCCCATTCATGCATGTCTCCACGCAGAAGACGTTCTAGCTGAGAGTCGAACCGGTCAGCGTATTACTGTGAGGCGACAACGCTACCGCAGCACCACCACCGCGGAAATGCCTTTTTGTACACCATCAAATTGTAAGCCAAAATGGTTTTCCTGAAGAGAAGCTACAAAAGAATCCACTAGTCATGCACTGCGCTTACATAAAAAATTAAATCATCAATAAATATATTATAAAGAACAACATACTTATTAAAAAACTCTAACTTGTAAAGAAACTCTAACTCAAATAAACCCATTACTAAATTAGCATACATGGGTGCAAAGGATGCACCCATTGCTGTACCTTGCATCTGTTGATAGATACAGTTGTTATGTTCAAAGAAGTTATGGGTTAAACTAAAATATAACAATTCTATAACAAAAGTACTAACCGGGCTAGTGCCTAGGAAAAACGTAAGAGCTTCAAGTCCCACCTGATGTGTAATACTCGTACAAAGGCTCTTGTCATCAAGAACCAGCCAGACAAGTGATGGACTCAGTATTTTTAGAAAATGAAAAGAATCTGTTATACAAGAGTCTAAACCAACAACATACCTAAGCAGATAAGTAAGAAGACATAGACCCACATTGTGTAAAATAATCATTCTCAGCTGCCACAATTGGCCTTCCAGGAGGGGGAAAACTTTCTTATGGATTTTTGGCAATCAGTAAAACTTTGCCAGGCAACTGCCATCCACTTTAAATTTAACTTCCACATCTTGTTTGGAAAAGTATCCAAGTCTGTAACCCTTATGTAACAAGTCTTTAAAGCGATCTATAGCTGCATAATATTCATGTTCACTAGCCACACGATATACATTACTGTCAGAAATATGATCCTTACACATATTAAAATATTGCGTATAGTGCAACACAGCTATTTTTTTTACCTTGGTCTGAGGGCTTGATAACAATATCCCTCCTAGTGCTAAGACATTGCAGTGCATTCCATTCAGCCTTAGTCAAATTATAACATACTTTAGCTTTTTCTTTTTTAAAAATATTCAAACCCCAATAGCATAATTTACCTTAGATGATAATTCTTGGATGGTATTATTAACAAAAGGGAGAATTAAATTACTACTATGTGGTACCTTAGAAGTATCTAAAAGACAGTAAATATTAATATCATCATATGAACCCATTGATGAATTATATGAGAAGAAAATCACATTCCCCATCCTGTCCATCTGTGTCAATGGAGGGGGCATCCTCAGACACAATCTTACTATTTTCAAAATAATCCAACAAATGTAATTTCATAGACAGCTTAAACAATTCAGTTTTACAGGCATATAATCATGACAGAGATGTGGGAATAAATTTTAACCTACACTGTAATACTGATAATTCTGTACAAGACAGAGGGTTACCTGTAAGGTTTACCATCAGATTGTCACCACTGGTAACACTTGTTGATTTTACTACATTACAAACATTAATATAGTCAATATCTACTTTTCTTACTGTTGAAGTACTGTCTCTCCTTATTGTTCTGGAAATATCCCCTTTTTCGATTATTATTGTTGGTTCCTGGTCTGTTGTAACTCTGAAGGTTCTTCTGCATACAATTGGGCTTTTGGGGCTGTGGAAGGGGAGGAAAAGCCCTAATTTTGTTGTCATATTCCCCAGCACTACTGTTGACTTCAGAAGAGGCAAAAGAAACATTTACTTGCCGTTTCTGCTTAACAGAAGTGGTTCCAGAGCCCCTTTATGTGTTTTATTTAACTGTCTTTTTGAAAATGTTCCCTGAGCTGTAATCTTGGAGGTCCCTTTCTACTTTATGAATCTTCCTTTTAATGATGTCACTGGAATTCTCCTCAAGTGAAGCATTCATTGAGCATAACAACTGCTCAAAATGAGCTGTACCAATTTGTGCAGAGAGGGTAGAACAAGAGACAGAAATTTCTTCCTTGCTTTTCGTTGTTTAAGAACATCTCTTTCACGTAGAATTTGAATTCATTCTGTAACACGATGATGGGCAGCCGCTACCCATCTATTTTCAAACTGTTTGTCAGCAGGATCAGTAGAGTTAAAAGGAGTAGTGGGGCATTTAATAACAAAATGCAGACCCTAGGTATAATATCAAGATTTAAATTTAAGCCCCAAAATGTTATAATAAATCACGTTTTCTTTGTTAAGCAGCCTCTTAAGGGGATCAATATTACTACGAACCTCAGTGGAAAAATTATTACCAATGTCCACCGACATTTTGAAATGGATTGTCACCTCTCATGGATCTATCTTCCTCCAGAAATCTTTCCCAGGGCACAAGAGGCTTTGCATGCTGAGCTGAAGTGCCTTCCAGCACTGCACCTGGTTGTAAATTATTCCTCAGGGAAGACTGAGCAGAAGACTGTGCAGAATTGGTAATATCATCTCGAAATAAACAAGGCAATTGCAGAAGTGAATCCCTGGTCATATTCACTGAACAACAAAATAAAAAAATAAAAGTAAAAAAAAAACACAGAGAAAGCGAAAAACACCAACTGCAGAAGCATAAAATCCAAAATTGTTTAATAATCCAGCGTCTCGGCTAGCAAGCCTTTCACAGAGTTAACATCACACTAGCACAAGCTACACTTAAATAACAAATATCACATCATTAATCAATTAACTAATTAATTAAACACAAACTAATAATTAACAGTTAGTGCAGAAAGGTCTTCCACTTCAGTTCTTTGTTTAAACCTTTTATTTTTAAGTGCAACATCATCCTTAATCAGAACTTGTTCTAAAATACATGTTTTTAAACTGCTACAAGACCCCAAGTGTACTGCATGAAATGTGATGCCACAGGGCTATCCAAGTTTTGATTCTTAATGTCTCTAACATGCTCTTGTAAAGGAAAGCAGCAGACACAGCCAGGGGATTCATTACTTTATTAGGGTAGATGTGGGGATGGCGAACTGAAAGTTGTGATAAGGAAGTAATTTGTGTTTGGTTGCACTGAATAAATTAGCACTGGATAATGAGGATGGTGTGGGACACATCTCCATCTGCCTTTCTTGCATGAAGTTGTCTATGGACATCAGCGTTTCTAGCACATTTGACTGTGTCGTTGGGTAAGTATTAGGGTAAGTGTAGCCCTCAGAGCATGGGAGGAGAGAATACCAATAAGAAAACCAAATATCGCAGTGAGGGTAACGGGGAGGGGGAACCTATCAGTAGAAGAACACAAGAGGCTGGGATAACAAACTAGAGGTATTATGAGGTAGAAGGATAGGGTATGGTCAGGGAAAATAATCTATTATTTATGACTATTGGGAGTGGAAGTGGGATCATGTTACTATGTGCATTGCATACAACTTTCAGTTGTATGAATGATAGTTCACTATCACATTTAGTTATGCATACGTATGCGTAGATGCAAATAGAATCTCCAGAGAAGAATGATATGGCAGATGTGAAATGTGGGCAGAATAGGCTGCAGCTGGATGAAAAAGTGTCTAGATGGGCAACTAACCTAGCTATGTGGCAACACTCTCTCTGTCGTATAAAAAAAAACATGCAAGGATTTGACTAGAAAGAACCAGAGAACAAGAATAAAAGTAGGGAGAACCACTGAAGGATCATTCACTGAGAGATGCTTATTAAAATGATAGGCTTCTGTGTGAGATGAGTGGTTTAGGTTTAATTAGAGGGTATAGTCCAGCTTTTCCATACCAGAAGAGGAAATGGTAGAGTCACCTAAATTTTACTCCATTCCCTTCATGAGGTCCCCACTGGTTGCTGAACATCATGGATATATGGTGTTAGCACTGGGCAGGGGCATGGATAACTCCTGCAAAACAGCAGCAAACAGCAAGAAAAAAGGGTATTATCAGAGATTCTGTGGAATCATCAAGGACAACTTTCCATGAGAAGGCCAGGATGTAAGGAGAATGAGCTGGATTGAGGGATTTAGTAAGGGGAATGAGCTGGATGGAGGGGGGGGGTTGAGTAAGGGGAATGAGCTGGATGGGGGTTGAATAAGGAGAATGAGCTGGATGGGGGGTTGAGTAAGGAGAATGAGCTGGATGGGGGTTGAGTAAGGTGAATAAGCTGGATGGGGGTTGAGTAAGGTGAATAAGCTGGATGGGGGTTGAGTAAGGTGAATGAGCTGGATGGGGGTTGAGTAAGGTGAATAAGCTGGATGGGGGTTGAGTAAGGTGAATGATATGGATGGGGGGTGAGTAAGGGGAATGAGCTGGATGGGGAGTTGAGTAAGGTGAATAAGATGGATGGGGGGTGAGTAAGGGGAATGAGATGGATGGGGGGTTGAGTAAGGTGAATGATATGGATGGGGGGTGAGTAAGGGGAATGAGCTGGATGGGGAGTTGAGTAAGGTGAATAAGATGGATGGGGGGTGAGTAAGGGGAATGAGATGGGTGGGGGTTGAATAAAGACAATGAGCTGGATGGGGAGTTGAGTAAGGAGAATGAGATGGATGGCGGGTTGAGTAAGGTGAATGAGCTGGATGGGGAGTTGAGTAAGGAGAATGAGATGGATGGCGGGTTGAGTAAGGTGAATGAGCTGGATGGGGGGTGAGTAAGGGAATGAGATGGATGGGGGTTGAGTAAGATGAATGAGCTGGATGGGGGTTGAGTAAGGGGAATGAGATAGATGGGGGTTGAATAAGGACAGTAAGCTGGATGGGGGGTGAGTAAGGGGAATGAGCTGGATGGGGAGTTGAATAAGGTGAATAAGCTGGATGGGGGTGAGTAAGGGGAGTGAGCTGGATGGGGGGTTGAGTAAGGGGAATGAGCTGGATGGGGAGTTGAGTTAGGAGAATGAGCTGGATGGTGTGGGTTCAGTAAGGAGAATGAGCTGGATGGGGGTGAATAAGGAGAATGAGCTGAGTGAGGGGCTGAGTAAGGAGAATAAGCTGGATGGGGGATTGCATTTTTTCAGTAGACATATGCTGAATTTATTAGCAAGGTTCTCATGTTGCTGCTGCTTTTCTCATATTTAGCTTCCCGTTGGAAACTCTGTTTTTACTAGTTAGCAAGTTAGTATATTTAGAGTTGGGAGCTCCCTCCTCCTTGTTAAAGTTGATCTTAACTTTTTTCTTCTTTTGCTGGTGTGATGGATTTACACTGAACCCAAGCTAGACCTTCCTTTACAGAGTGATTGTTTAGTACTAATTATTAGTGTTTAATGGGTATGCAATAGCTGATATACAGAGCCTTAGGAACTCTAGAGGACTTTGTTTACTGGTGCAGATCCTGGTTGCATTTCATTTTCTAGCACACGAACTCCACTCTGTCACATATACGGAAAATATATCGACACTGCATACCAACATTATACTGACACAAGTATTGAATTATTCTGTCTCATTCCCGCAGGTAGCGTCCCCTTCCCAGCCATGTACAAAATATATATTCTCACACCCATTTCATAAAACCTATCAGAAAACGCAGCACTAAGCCCTTCCAATCTTGTCAATCACACATAGAACAGACACAGCAAAAAACATGCTATGTTGAGTCAGTTATATACTCAAGTTTAACTCTGCACACGGAATAGGCTTCCACAAATGGGGAGTTTCTAAACATTTTATTATTTATATGTATTATCGTAATATTGTCAGGAAAGTGCATGTAGGGTGTACAACTCCTCTCTAGAACCACTTTACCTTGGCAGTTTCACTCATTTTGTGGTGTGGACAAGATAGGGGTTGATGACAGCTGTCATACCCACGATAACTTTGACAGAATAATTCCTTTGAATACCACTCCCATCCTGACCTGCCTCTGCCGACCTCCCCCAACCAATTTCTTTTGTTATTAGTGTTGCTCATCCAGTCAGGATAAAACAGATGAGCCTTCATGGGTTCTATTCAAGCAGATTTATTATGTACAAACACATCAGGATTGAGGTTTAATAACTGTAACTTAGATAAAGGTTCATAGGTTCATAGGTTGGTACTAGGCTATCAGCCCTAGGGCCTATACAAGCCTAGCCATAACAATTCCCTGGCTATTTCTTCCCACATTATTTACTTTCCTGGACCCCTGTCTAGCAGGGTGACTGACGTGATCCCTGGGGTGAATTTCCTTTCTCCCATCCAATCGTCAAGGTTCTTCTTGAAGAGGTCCAAAGAGGCACTCTGCTTGACATGTATGGGCAATCTATTCCAGAGTCTGGGGAGTCTCTGGGTCAGGAACCTATCCCTCCAGCATGTTTTGTTTATTGTGATGACAAGGTTTAGATCCCTGGAGCATGTAGCTCTGAGGGATTGGGATTTCTTTAAGTGTAGCATGTCCAACAGCTCTGGGTTTGACATGGCCTTGTATGTTAAGCAGAGATCGCCTCTGAGTAGACGATATGCGACAGAGTATAGCTGGAGTTTTTAAGGCAGTCAGCGAGGGCATCTGCTTTAGGCCTGTGATTCTTTTAGTGAGGTATTTCTGAGGCCTTTCCAGTTGTTGCAGATGTCTTGAGAGGTACATACCAAATGGGGCGTTGTATTCTATAATGGGTCTAATGAGGGATGAGTACAGTGGGACAATGACCTCCTTTTTTTGGATGAAAAGCCCTTCATGATGAGGTATGCCACATAGAAGGATTTCCTGACTGTTGTGGCGATGTGGTTATCGAAGGTGAGACCACTGTCCACCTGTGTCCCTAAGTCTCTTATCACACTTTCTGTGTTTAGTGTACTGCCACCTATATGGTAATTCATGGATACATGTTTTTCCCAAAGGGATAACAATACATTTCTTGGCATTGAGCTTGAGCCCATGGCTCTGGTACCAAGCATCTGTTTCTGTAAGGCCCTTTTGTAGAGTATCCACATCATTTGGGGATTCAATAATGGCTCCCAGTTTGCAGTCATCTGCAAACTTTGTTAGCCAGAGTCCCTTAGTGTTGACCTGTACTTCAGAGAAGTAGATGCCAAACAAGAGCGCCCCAGGACTGAACCCTGAGGTACTCCACTTGTCACTTGTCTGGAGCTGGATTTGGAGTTGGCTACTTTTACAGTGTGGGTTCTATCAGTAAGCCATTTAGCAACCCATTGGGTGACATAGGGATTAATGCCCAACTTAGTAAGTTTATTTATGATTCCAGAGTGGGGGATGGTGTCAAAGGCCTTGGCAAGGTCTAGATAGGCTGTGTGGACCACCTTACCCTTGTCCATGGCTCTGGAGACTGATTCAAAGAAGTCAATCAGGTTCAGGAGACAAGATCGGCCCTTCACAAACCCAAACTGGGTGGGGTCCAGTGTTTGAAGGTTGCCAATGTCTTTGTTTATAAGTTCCATGATAATATGCTCCATGGCCTTGCAGATAAGGCTTGTCAGACTGATGGGACGGTAGTTTCCGGGATCCAAGGTGGATCCCCCTTGTGGATTGGGATAACTGTAGCTCTGTGCCACTCAGTGGGCACGAAACCTGAGGTGAGGCTATGATTAAACATGACACTTAGGTGAGGTGCCAGTTCATATTGAAGTTCATGTAGTACACAGCCCGGGATGTCATCTGGTCCCATGGATGCTGTATTCTTGGCTTTAGAGAGTGCGTTTTGTACCTGTGTGGCCGTTATTACAGGAATTTGGCAATCTTCCGGTATTGAGATGGGCCATTTAGGGGTTGAGAGAGGGGGTGAAGTTGGCACTGAATCGATCTGCCAGGATATTGGCAATATCCTTCGGATCAGTATATTTAATGCCATTCTGTTTTAGCTCAGAGCAGATCTGAGCATTGCCATTTAGATTCTTGACATAGTTATAGAATGCTTTGTGGTTGTCTTTGGAATCTTTGGCAATTTTATTTTCGTAACTAGCTTTGGAGGATTTTATGAGGCATCTCAGTTTCTCACTGAGGCTAGTAAGGGAGTTTTTTGCATCCTGGGATTTTCCTCTTTTCTGCAAAAGTTTCTTCCTTTTGTTGTAAAGTTTGTTTATGGCAGGGGACCACCAGATTGGCTTCCTTTTTTGGATGAGAGCATTTTGGTTCTATTTGGGATGGCACGATTCATGCATGAGTGGATGTGCTCATACAGTGCCTTAGTGTAGGATTCAGCAGTTGAACTTTCAGTTCCGTCTGCATGGGTGTCATGAAGTTTGTCACTTCTGACTTGAGTAGCATGAAGTTGGCTTTGGAGAAGTTTTTATGGTGGTTTCTTTACTGGGGGTGGGGTGGGATGTGGATATTAAGGGTGATTAGCTTATGGTCAGACCTGACTAACGAGGGGTGACCATAGGTATGGAGCATTGATTTCCCATGTTGGTAATGACCAGGTCTAGGATGTTGGAGCCCTGGTGGGACTATGGATTAGTTGATCCAGGGCGTTGGAATTTATGAATTCCAAGAACCGTTGCGCAAAGGTGTTGGGACATGAGTAGTTTTCCCAGTTAATGGCAGGGTAGTTAAAATCACCCAGTATTAGGGTGTTTGGTTCTATCTTAATATTTTCCAGTATGTTTAGAAAGGTGCAGTGAGAATCTTGGGGTATGGTGGGGGATCTGTAGCAAGCTACAGTTTGGATTGCAGTCTTACCTAGTGTTAGTTGCACTTGGAGAATTTCAGACACATTGTGTTGGCCAACTAGCCTGGTGGTGTGAATATCCTTGGTGAATATTGACACTCCTCCACCTTTAGTGTTTTGGTCCTGGTTTAGTGGCCAAAAAGTGTGGTAAGAGTTGTAGCCTGGTATTGCAGGGGTGCTCTCTGGAGCCTTGAACCAGGTCTCAGTTACAGCACAGATATCACTCTTATAGAAACTTACAGAAACTTATAAACAAACTAGCTGTCACACTCATACATGCTCACTGTCTGGCTGTACTCAAAAAATGGCACTGAAACCACCATGTGCTTGCTATTTATATGCATGTGCTGTCCTTGAAATGCTTCTTAAAGGTACAACACACACACACTGTTCCACATCCTCCCTCTTTGAGAAATGAGTCATGCAGTATCAGTTAAATTAGTTGACATGCAATTGTTACAAATAATTCTTTGTCATGCAATTATACAAAACTAAATACATATAGACAATTATGTCCAGGTTGCTGTGTTTTTCACATTAGTTCTGTAAATATGACCAAATCGTGTGACATAGAAATTAGAATTAGGTTTAGAACTGGGACGGTCTCTTCTGAATGTTCAGCTTTGGGGACATCAGGAACATCATCAGGAATGAAAGTAGAAGTTAAGACGTGTTCTGCAACAGGAACATTGTCTGGATTGCTCTGAGATCTAGAGTCTGTATCACAGGAGCAATGCTGCGATATTGATTCTGATATAGGAAAAAGATGTCTGCGATATCTCCTATATTCCACACCCTCAGATTCTACGAAGTAGGATCGTGGCTTGGCGCATATACTTGTTCAATCCAGTTGAAACTTTTTTTGTTGTTTGTGTCCCCACTGTCTTTCCTTCTTTCAATGAATGAATAAATCTGCTCGATTTATCATAGCTGGACTTCTGGAAAGAACACTTTGTAAATAGTTGGGCTCTGATTGTTCTATTGTTCTTAGCTTTAGGCCTCAACAAACTGGAACTGATGGGCAATGTTGTTCCGGTTTGCCCAGATAGAAATCTCTGAGAAGGCGAGCCAAGTATATCGTCACCAGGATATGTTTCTGAGATTGAGTAAATTCAAAAAGACATTGGTAGTATCATGCTTTGACTTCTCTAGTAATTGCTTTGCACTTTAATTCAAAAAGACATTGGTAGTATCATGCTTTGACTTCTCTAGTAATTGCTTTGCATTTTGTATTGCACATTCAGCTAGTCCATTTGACTGTGGGTATTCTGGACTACTAGTAACATGTTCAGAATCCCATTCTTTTGCAAATTTCTGAAACAGCTGCCTGGTAAATTGGATACCATTGTTAGAAGTAACTGTGTGTGGACTACCGTGGACTGAGAAATGATGTTTCAACTTAGTGATAACAGCAGTGGACGTTAGATTAGGTAGTAAATCAATCTCAAACCAGTCTGAATAAGAGACTACCAACAGTAAGTAATGCTGATTGTTCCACTCAAATATATCAGTGGCTACTGTTGACCAAGGTAGTTCACTAACTTGACTGAAGTGGTTGTGACACCCGTGCCCTGGCCCAGCAATCAAGGAGCCTCAGTCCTCACCACTAACACCAGTGAGGGGCGTCTCATATAGGAGGAAAGGATAACAAATACACACAGTAAAGTGCAATTTCCCTTAAGAGCACACAAAGATCACAGTCAGTCCAGGGCTGATCGCTCCCTTGCTCTCCAGGTCCCCAATAAGACTCCCCACTGGCACAGCTATAGGGTCCAGATCTCAGCCAGCTGAGCAAGATAAAGTCTCCAGCACCCTCTCTGTCCAACCAGTGCTTTGTGTCCCTGTCCAAGTAGCTGACACACACACACACACACACACACACACACACTTTGAGATAAGAGTTTATACAACCACACAGACACTCCTGGGGAAGGCTGGCACAGGTTCTCCAGCTGTGCCCCTTTTACCCAGACTATACGATAGAAATCACTACCACCACCCAGCTAATATTTATCAGCTACTCAAAGGCCCTTAAAAGGGTGCCCAGTTATTACTGTGCAATATTATTATCCAATTGGTAGTATAACTAAACAGTCAAGGCTTATTAGAGTGACTTGGTACAGGATCCCTAATACATGCAATGTACTCTTAGAGCTTAACTTATCTCTACACAAAACAGCCATATTTGAAAGGTTTTAAAATATTTAATAATAAATAATAAAAACACAAGACAATACTTTTTACTACACAGTGCTAGTCAAGAGTTCAGAGATCACAGAGAAATACTTAAAATAATTCAGTAGTACAGTTCTGATATCACAGAGAAACACTTAGTCAAATCTTTCTCGTTTCTAGCTATTTCTAAGAGAAAACACAAGTCTAAGATAACTTACATATAGAACACAGGCAGAGTGCTGATGAGTTGGATGGTCAAGACAAAAATGCTTAATGCTCTCTGATTCTCTGTTTTTAAAATCACATTCCTAGTTCCCATTACAATCATTCTTCACACTTCCGTGGGTTCCCAGGCTTACATAAACTACATTTACATTCTTAACATCTCCTTTTGTTATCTTGCAGGTGGTCAGGAAGCAGAGCAATAAAAATAAATTTGCATGTTTAAATCTAGCAATTTAACTCTTGGTTAAAACAATTGAAAGAATGTCTTCACCTAGACAGGCCGGAGCTGACTTTAGATCAAAGGGTCACAACATGCTTTACTTGGGTCAGCAGGGTGCACTGTTGTTCCATTTTTTTCAGCTCCACATGTAACTCTATTTTTACCATTTAAGACAGCAAGCCTGTGGTTTACATTAATATTTACAGATGACAGAATTATCTCCAAAATTCTATCTGGCTAGGCTGGCAGCCTTCACACTCTTTGCAAATGTGGCTTAGTACTGTTGCATACTGAACAAGAGGAAAGTGCTTTATCAATATATTTTGCTAGAGAAGGCCAAAATACTAGTCCTCTCACCCTTCTTTTGGTAGCTTCAGAACCTGTGTGACCATGATGCAAAATCTGTATCTATTCATGTTGTAAGGAAGCAGGAACAACAATTTTTGGACCTTTGAAAATAATGCCATCTTCCAACTACATCTCATCTCCATAAGGAAAGTAAGTTTTTACTTCAGGTGGTACACTAGATTGCTTCAACAGTCATCCAAGAGTAATGTAGTGGTTGAACTTTTGCAAAATAAGAGCAGTCTTTGTATGATCTCCCAGCTCATCAAGTCTCTTGGTAAAAAATTACGCACTTTCATGATATCAAAGTCAAAGTTCTCTGCATGAAGCTGTTCCATTGTATTTCTGGGCAGTCTGGATAAGGTATCAGCCAGCTAAAGACGTTTGCCTTTTGTATAGACCATTTTGAAGTTGTACTTTTGCAATTTGAGCATCATTCTTTGTAATCCCGCTGGAACTGAATGCATAGGCTTCTTTAAAATAGTGACTAGAGGTTGGTGATCTGTCTCAATCTGAATATCTCGACCATAAATATAATCATGAAGTCTTGAACATGCAAATACTGTTGCCAAAAGTTCTGTCTCAATTTGAGCATGTTGCATTTCAGTTTGGGTAAGAGATCTAGATGCACAGGCTACTGCTCTGTCTTCTTGAAGAATAACTGTGCCAAGACCAAATTTTGAAGCATCACAGGAAAGAGTTACTGGTTTATTGACATCATAGTATCTTAATGTTGGTGGTGTGGTAATTTTTTGCTTAAGGTCTTCAAATGCTCTCTGGTGCAAGACCATGTAACATTTTTGTGCATTAGCTATCTCAAAGGTGTTGTCATCTAACTGAAGGCTGGTATAAACTTGTCTAAATAGTTGACCATACCAAGAAAACATTGTAGAGCTTGAACAGTATTTGATGCTGGCATCTCAAGATTGGCTGCTTGTTTGGATGGTTCTCGTCACACGAGAGTGCTGGTAAATAAATGACCTACATATGTAACTTCTGGTAGTCTGAATTTGCATTTTAGAGGATTGATCTTTAAGTTCATTTCACGTGCTCTGTCTAGAACTCTCTTAAGGTTTCTGTCATGCATTACTTCACGATTGCCTCCAACCAATAAATCATCTACTGTTACAGTACAAGGATAACCCGAAAAAAATTGCTCCATTGCACACTGAAAGACTTCACTTGCAGAATTTATACTAAATGGCATCCTGAGAAGTCTATATCTTCCAAATGGGGTACTGAAGGTAGTCAGTTTGTTGATTTGCAATCAAGCGTCACTTGCCAAAATTAACTTTTTGCATCTAGGGCAGAAAAAACAGTGGCATTCTCTGTCAAGGCTGTGACTTCCTCAACTGTATGCATGAGACGATGTGGTCTCTTTAATGCTTTGTTCAAATCCCTTAGGTCAATACATATTCTGATTTCATGTGAGCCATTTTTGTGGGCTACTACCATAGACGACATCCATTCAGTTGGTTCTGTAACTAGACAAATTACACCTTGTTGCACCATTTTATCCAACTGAGCATTGACTTTATCCTGCATAGCTATTGGAACTTTTCTTGCTGGTCTGACCATAAGACTGACCTCTGGTCTAACTTCATAGAATACACAACGGGACGTTTACCCAACTTATCATTAAAAAACATCAGCATAGTTTGAGAAAATAGCTTCCGTAAAATTGAAACTGAGACATGTGCTTATATGATGAACTTCTTTGGTAAAGGAAAGCAGATTCATTCTCAAACTGTCTCTGAGACCCAATAATGACTGCACCGGTCTTCGGACTACATAGAATAACAAGCTGTAGCAGTTTCTAGCCAAACAACATGAAAGCACTACTGAGCCTTTGGTTTGAATTTCTCCATCTCCATAGGTAGCAAGTTTTGCAGAACTATCCACATTAAGTTGCTCAACAGCTCTCACGTTAGCAAAACTATCTGACATAACATTAAACTTTGAATCGATGTCTACTTTGAGCTTGGTGGGTTTGCCATTGATCTAGACAGTAAAAAACACTTCATTCTTTGCCAGCAAATTTACTGCATCAACCTTTTCACCAATTACTGACACACCATCTACGTGTTAAGTTAACTGGCTTTTTGAGTGACCCTTTATAACTGTATGAGGTTTACTTGATTTGTAAAACTTTTGAAGATGGTTCTATTTTTTTACACTTGTGGCATTGCTGACCAAATGCTAAGCATTTTCTCTTTTAGACTCATGATTGGCACCACAATTGCGGCAGTTAACAATAAAGCTTGATTAGTGTTTTGCTGATTCACCTTTGTACTGCACTGAGAATGCCCTTCTCTTAGAACTTGCTGGAAAACTACAGGTTTTACCTACCATACTCGCAGGGGTTACAGCCTCCATGTGCTTAGGCCTGCTTCTGCTAGCCACATGTTGCATGCTGTCTGCATTTGCTCTGGTGCCTGCTGAAACCATGCTGTTATCACTTGCAAGCATAGTTGTGTGTCTTTCTGTAACTTCATGGATTTGGCAAATCTGAATAGCCTTGCTCAGCATTAAATCACTGTCACGAGGCAAAATCTTTCTCACTGCAGCACTGTTAATAACACACACAAGCCTGTCCTTTATTAATTCATCTTTTAAGTCACCAAACCTACACATTTTAGCTTTGTTTCTCAAGTCAGTAATATAAGCTGCAAATGTTCTCCTTGCTTTTGATCTCTTGTGTAAAACAAATGCCTCTCCAATGTAATATTTGTCTGGAGGTTACACATTTCCCTGAATTTGCGTTTCAAACACTAGGAGTCTTCCCTTGATTCAGCCTGTACAACAATATGATGTTTTTCACCCTCTCCTTCATATACTGCTGGTGCGTACACAAATGAACGTTCTCTTTAAATGGCCTCTGACCCAGCTAAGTTTAGCAAAATGAATGCCCTGGTGCATGCATCTTTGTCAGAATAAGCTGCTTGTATAAAAATATCGTACTCTTGCTCAAATATCCTCCAATTCTCTGCAATATTCTGTATCACGTACAAGTGGTGATGGCTTTTGAAATCTGTCTGCCATGCCACCAAATTATAGTAAAACACAATGCAACCCAAGTCCATTTTTAACTGTACGAACCTGCACAGTTGCACATATGCCTGAACTTTATACCAATATTTGTAACTATGCCCAGTAACACAGTAAGCCCCTGAATAACTGAACTTTGTGAAATAAGTCCCTGTGGCACCAGAATACTCTTGAAATTACTGTACTGTAAGACATCACCTCTTATCAGTGTAAGAAATTTCAAAATAACTGCACTGTGTGAATAAACTGGGCAGAAGAAGCTCAGAGTAAAAACATTTCGAAGTAATTGCACTTTACGAATAAACAGTACACACCACATTGAAACTTTCTCCAAATGGTTGTATTTTGCTAAATAACTCTGTACAGTGCAAGAGATCTATAATGGGGACACTCTGCGAATAGACACACCCAGCGCAAAAAACTTTTTGAAATGGCTGTATTTTGACTGCACTTTACAAAATAGTTGCACTTTGCACACAAATAAACTCGTCTGAATAAATGCACAGTAATAAGCACACACTGTTAGCACTTTTACATACTCTAGTTATACCCTGAATAGCTTTAATCAATGCATAGTAGTTTATGCCAAAACACAGTATCTTGCCAAAAAAACATGCAGTTGCCTTGCTTTATTTATGCTTAATGTGCCCCTTTTGCCCTTTATTATATTCATGTTGCTCGTTTAATCTCTTTTCATGCTTATTATACTTTTCTTGTGCTCGTTTTACTCTAAACATGCCCATTTTACTTTAAAGATGCTCATTTTGTTTTAAACATGCTTGTTTTGAAATTACAAGGTAATTTCAAACCCCTTTTTGTGCTTTTCTGATAATCGTTTTATCAAATGTCTTAATTTTAAACATCTCATTTAATTAATAAACTTTTTGTGCCTCTGCTTTGCTTAATAATGCAGTTTGTGCCCTTGTAATGCTCTGTTTTATCTTTTTTAATAAATAAATAGTTTGTGAAAGTTGTTATTACCTTTGATTCTTTTCTGGCCCTTTTTTGTACTCGGTCCTTTTAGTTTCCTTCCCTGTTAACTCTGCACCTCGTAGCTCTGGAAAGCAGTCTTTGGAATCCTGGTTCTGACACCATGTCGCTCGTCTAGTCAGGATAAATAGACGAGCATTCGTGGGTTCTGTTCAAGCAGCTTTATTATGTACAAACACATCAGGATTGAGGTTTAATAACTTTAACTTAGATAAACATGTAAACAAACTAGCTTTCACACTTATACATGCTCACTTTCTGGCTGCATTCTCAAAATGGCACTGAAGCTAGCATGTGCTTGCTATTTATATGCACATGCTGTCCTTGAAACACTTCTTAAAGGTTAAACACACACACACACACACACACACACACACACACACACACACACACTATTCTACAATTAGGTTGTAGTCAGATTCACACACTACATGCCAAGTCCCTGTTGTACACTCCTTCCTCCACCTTCCTGATTTGAAATACTTCATGAATTAAATGATAATTTGCATAATTTTCTGGTTATGAAATCTGCATAGACAGCCTGCATTAGGTTTAGAGAGGCATTGTGGATTCAGTTACTCAGTGGGCAAGGTTGTTGTGCATTGTGTAACATGTCAGTGAATCCGGTGAAATGTCATAGATATTTAATATTTGCACCAGAGCACTGCCCTCTTGGTGATTTCAGGATGCAGTATCACTGATCATCAGTTTTGGGTGAGGGACAGTCCCTGGTGGAAAATGTAAGCATGTAATTCTGTTTCCATACAGCAAAGCATCATGGCTGTGAGAAAAGGAAAGCAGGGATCAATATAGTACAAGTTTGCCTTCCCTGGAAGGATGGACTGGGGTTTTCATATGACCATGTTGCTTGACATAGGTCATGGATTGCCATGAACTGTAGAAGAATGGATAATGAGCAGTAAGTTAGGAAACACATGGAAGGTAGGAATCCATGCTTAGAGCATGTTTTGAAAAATGCACAGTAGCTGCAGTGAGTGCAGTGCAAGTCACTTCCATGCTTTGTTTAATTCCAAAGGGAAGCAGATTCTAAAAGTGGGAAAATCAGAGTCATCCACCAATATGAAGACAAGGACCCTCAGACTTCTTGTTCTTATCACCCCTCTCTTCCATTGGCACATAGAGGATCTTCATTGTGGGACCTTACTGCATTAGGTTGCATGGGATTTTTAAGGTGACTGTAAAGCTGAATAAATGGATTAACACAAACAGTTAGATGCTGTTGAGACAAAACTAGATTGAATAGAGGACAAAAAACACCTCTTCCTCTTTGAAGTTGTCATTTAGGTGAACAAGAACAGGATGTAATTTCCTAACTGCAAACTGATGCCCTCTTTACTCCGTCAGACCTGACATTGTCAGCATATGTCCTTAGATTTGAATACATAACTAGCTTAGGAATGTGGTGGCTGTAAGGCAGACCTTTTAATGGCAGCAGGGGAGGTTCTGGAATCAGGAACACATGAATAAAAAAAAAATCCAACAAAGAATGGATTCATGGATTCATCACACTGTTGCAGTAAAAATGATGTCTGCCATGTTAGAAATAGTATTGTTTGACCAGTGTTAGTGTGGTTAGTAGTTTAACTTTCTCTGAGCTGTGATGACTTCTGCTTCTCACCAAGGAGGTAAACAGAGCAAGTTGGGAGCTGGATGTTGATAATAAAGTTCAAGTTTGTTGCTGGAAAGTATTTATTCCCATAGGACAGACGTCAAGGAGCTTCAGGATCAGACTACTCCCAGGACAGCTAGAAAACAGACACGAATAAGTATGCACTGGGCAAATGAAAGCTGGGAAAGGAGCAGTTGTTTGGCTGGCACACAGTCTTAGAGAGCATCGTTATGACTGGTATAAATGTGTGAACCAAATAATAACGCCATGTTACTACCATAATGTGCTTTGAGATTAATTAAAGGTTTCATTTTAGAAAATACTTGAAATTATTATAGCAATGGTGGTATACACAGAGGCTAATTGTGAAAAAAGAGGCAGGAATAAGACTTGAGTTGTAAATCTGTACTGGAAAGAAAGGCAACTGCGGTGGGATTCAGAGGATTAAGGAGTGCACTGTGAAGGGGACTGCTGAAACTGCAGACTATAGACTCAACATGAATAGTTCTAGTATGGAGTTAAGATGGAAAATGGTCAGAAAGGCTTTATGTTTTCTGTTAATAGGAGCTACCTACCAAAGTATAGGCAAGGTTATTAGATTCTCAAGCTCATGAAGGGTTTAGTTTAGGGAAAGGAAAAACAATTTGCCTTTGAATTAGGTGTGCTTCGTTGCATTAGCTAACACCATTCATTTTCCTTTCTCACCTAATCACCCACACAGTCTATGCACCAAACTTTCTGATATGGGATTCTCCACAATAGTTCTGTGATGTTCATCGTGCATACAGCTGCAGTCATAACTGATGGGTTATCCTGCCGTCAGGCGGGTCCTCGGTCGGCCGAATTTCAAAGTCTAGGTCTGGCGTCGGTTGTCATCGCTTCTTCCCTGACGTCAGTGCGGCAGGGGTATAAAAGAGCCAGCCGACGCCATCTTCTTCATTCTTTCTTGCCGCGCGATGCCCGAAGCAGAAGCAGTTCGCAAGTGCCGGTCGGCCAGCTCCTGAGATTTACGAAAATATTTCAGCAAGTCTTCTTGAAAGCTAAGTACCCGTTGAAACTTTTCTTGCCTCAGACCGATGTCAGACAAAGTTAATAATTGCATTTCATGTGGGAAGCAAATACCGCATAAGGATTTCCACTCTTTCTGTATTCCTTGCTTAGGCCCAGACCACGACGTCTCGCCTGCCGTTTTGTGCTAGATTCAACAAAGCACTATTAAGCGTCGGAGAGTTCGCCTATCACTATTTTGGTAAAAATTTAATTACATTATATCGCCGGATACTCCGACTCCAGTTTTGGGTAAAAGACAAGGATAAGGACCGACATACGAGGTCTCGACTTCTACTGACACCACGCTAAGGCCGACTACCGGTTCTCCGGTTCTCAGCGAGGCGCCTATGCAGCCCCTGACTACCGATGACACTTCATTACCGGTGTCTTCTGTGCCCGAGGCCACAGGCTCCTCGGCCCCCACTCCGACTACAGATACCGACGCCACTTTTGGCGGGGAAACCCAGAGTTTAGACAGGCCTGCCATTTCTCAAGGTGTCTTCAGGCCTTCCTCCTACTCCATTAAGGCTTTCACAAAATCTAAAGCAGCCATGAAAACTAAAAAACAAGGACCACAGACCCCCTCTCAAGGCCCCATGCCTAAAAAACAGATGCTCAAAATGGCTGAGGATTTGATTACTCTTATCAGGGGATGTTAAGTTGTCTATCTCGCCTTCATTCTTGCTGGATGGGTTCGGAGCCGACCTCGGCTCCGACTCGGCCACTCTAAAAGCTCGAGAGTTGGTTCCACCGGCTCGAGGCTCCCCTTATATCCCACAATGCTAGGCGAGAGTTACCTCAGATCTCGTTTGCCGCTACAGCTTCGAGGTTGGTTGCTTCTACCGGTTCCTGGTGAGTGTTAGCTTGTATACTAAAAGTTATTCTTTTTCCCCTTTTAACCTTAATTCTTCACAAATTAGTGTAGAATATAGTTTTTATCCCGACCCTATTTTTCCCGTTTTCTTTTAAAGAACCGCTGGTTCTTCCCTTGGGCCTTTGGCCTTCCTTCCTTAGGGTGTGTTTGTGTAGTTTCTTTAACTTTTTGTGCTTAATTTCTAGTATTTTTACTAAAATTGTTAATTATTTTAGTATTAATAATTTTTCTGACAGGGTATAACTGTGTGTTTGGTGTGTTAGTGTACACCTGTCAGTTAGGATAATGTCTAAGGAAGCAAAGGTCTCTGGATTCAAGAAGTGTGATGCGTGCTGTCAGAAAATGTCTCTGACAGACGCTCACACTTCTTGTGTCTACTGTCTGGGGCCTTTGCACCTGCAGGACTCCTGTGCTGTGTGCCATGGCTTCAGCCCCAGGGTCCTGCAGGAGAGAAAGAACAAGTTAATTTTGAGAGGCTTGTTAAAACCAGAGGATTCCCTGTCAGTTTCAACAGGGAAGCCCTCTAAGGCATCGAGGTCTTGGCTCCGGCTTCTGAGCCGAGACCTCAGGTTGTTCAACCTTTGCCTTTATCGGCTCGGCTGGAGCCGATAAGACTCAGTCCACAGTTTCTGTGGCTTCCTCGGCTCGGACGGAGCCGAGGTTATCGAGGTACCTGTGTCGGCTCCGACAAGATCTTGAGCTGACAACCAGAAAGAGGTCTAGGTCACCTTCTCTTGGCTCCGTTCATTCGGCTCCAGGATCTCCCCTGCTGTCTGAACGGAGCCAAAGGTCTCATTCTCTAGGTCATCGAGGCTTTCCGATCATGACCTTCAGAGGGTGGTGAGTCGACTACTTAAGTCCGAGGCACTTGCCCAGATGCTTCAGAGCCCGACTCATCAGTCGGTGCCTGCCCCGTCCATCAACTCTTTCCTCCTTGACTCTTTTGAGTTCGAGCCGGGTCATGTCGGAACCGAGACTGTGGTCACCGGAGCCGAGACAATTGTCTTCGCCCGTCGTCGGCTCCGTTTTCTTCTGTGGAGGAATCTCGGCCGGACTTCCTCGTCGGCTCCGAGGGGTGAGTGGCATCGGACCCTTGTCCGACCCCTCTCCCTCGGTGCTTGGCGCTGGTGAGTTCGGCTCCGACATCGCCTCGGAGCCATCACTGTCGGTGCCGAGGGGGTCCTTAGCTCCTCGGAGCGGGACCTCTGGCTCTGCCTGACAGGGGTGCCGAGGTCATGCGGAGTGTGTTAGAGCCTGGCTCTACTCCACAGTCGGCTCCGTCAGCCCCTCCCTCTATGCTGCCTCAGGGTAAGTCGACTCACTCCCTCATCCCGGACCGCAGAGAGCCAGCTCCTCAGGAGCCCCTTTGGGATTTCATCCTCTTCCGAGGCCTCTCCTGATTTGGCAGAAGAGCCCCCTCGGAAGAGGAAGTGCAAGAGGAAGCACATTGACTCACCTGAGTCTATCACGTCGGACACAGATCTGGATGATTCTGAGGGTTCCCCCCGTTCCCCTTCTGAAGATGTCTCATTTGCAGACATTCTGGAGATCCTTAAACAGAGGGAAATTGGCCAGCCCTCAACCCTTCAGAGGACGAATCTGTGTATCTTGAGGCGTTTGGCTCTCGTCCTTCCACCTCCTGGGTGTGTCCCCCCTTCGACCTCCTCATGCAGGTGGTTGCTAAAAAGGCATGGACGGCTCCTGATTCAGTGGACCCCACTCCCAGGAGACCCTCCAAATTCATCACAGCTCCATCAGACAAGCAATTTTTATCAAAAGGAGTTTCTGTGGATGCTATGGTGGTAGCTGCCGCCACAAAGAAGGAACTGGCTGATCCTTCAGTGCCTGTCCATCCACCTAACAAGGAATCTAGGTCCATGGATAGGTACGGGAAGCGGATGTTCTCCTCAGCGACTTTTACCATGCGTTCGCTGAATTACCTGTGCCATTTCACTCGTCTTCAAAGGGACTTGGTCAAGGAAGCGAGTGAGATGTTGAAGGACCCTACAGCTGCGGGGTTCCAAGAAAAATGAACACGCAGCTGGCTATCCTTAATTCCATTTCCAACTCCTCCATGCGCCTCCTCTCTTATGCGGCCGATGGAGCGAGCAGAGCCGCAGGAACAGGGTAGCCTTACGTAGGCACGCCTGGATGCGGCTATGCAACTTTGCGGAACCTTTCAAGACGTCTTTCACGAACTCCCTTTTGATGGATCATCTCTTTGGTCCTCAAGTGAAAGAAACCCTGACTAGGTGCGAGACTGATGGCAAGACCCTTTCTGCCGCCGGAGTCCGTTTTCGACTCCTTCTAGGCCTTACCCCAAAGGCCAGAAGGGTGGAAAGATGTGGTTCCGTAAACAATCTCAAGGGACTTCGCCTGACGACAGAGTCGTTTTCCTACCAGAGGCAGAGGTTGGAATAACAATGGTAGACGCCGCCTAGGGGCAGGGGGTCCGCAGAACCAGGGCAATCGGGAAGCCTTTCCTGACAAGCCCTTTCAGCATCCCTGAGGTGTTGCCCGGCTGCCCATCTTCTGGGGCAGTCGGGGCAGATTGTCACTGTACCCAGAAGCCTGGCTATCCTTGACACAAGACAAATGGGTACAGTCCATCAGAAGGTTATTCCATCCCTTTCTTCGTTTTCCAAATCAGTCAAAAAAATCCCTTCCAGATGTTCCACCCGCTCAAAGGGATATAGCAGCTTTGGAAATTTCAAAACTGCTTGCAAAAAGAGCTATTCAGCCAGTGCCAGCAGACCAACAAGGATCCGGAATCTACTCAAGGTTCTTTTAGTTCCAAAGAAAACAAGGGACTGGAGACCAATTTTGGATCTCAGTATCTTGAACAGATCGGTCAAGAAAACAAGATTTCGGATGGTCACGCTGCAATCCATTCTTCCCCTATTGGGAAAAGGAAACTGGATGTGCTCTATAGACCTTCAGGACGCGTACTATCACATAAAAATGAACAGGCGCTCCAGAAGATTCCTCCGCTTCAGGCTGGGAACCAGTCATTTTCAGTTCAGGGCCCTGCCCTTTGGTCTCACCACTGCCACCTGGGTGTTTACCAAATGCATGGCAGTGGTAGCTTCTCACCTGAGACGACAAGGATTCCAGGTGTTTCCATATTTGGACGACTGGCTCCTCACAGCTCCCACCAAGCATCTCCTTCTGATGGCCAGAGATTACACTTTTCGTCTGTCAAAACTGGGTATCTCAATAAATTGCGAAAAGTCTGTTTTGTCGCCTTGTCGTACTATTACCTACATAGGCGCAAATTTAGATACTGTAAACATGTCTGCAACACTAACGAACCAAAGGATATCAGACATTCAAAAATTGGTGTCACTTCTTCTCAACAACAACAGAGCCAAAGCCAGGTTAGTTCTAAAGGTGTTGGGAATCATGGCAGCGGCCATACCTCTCCTCCCATTGGCCAGATACCACATGCGGATCCTTCAGTGGATGCTCTTTTCTCAATGGTCATACCAGGAACTTCCAATGTCTCACACCATTATGATCACATAGCGTGCAAAAGCATCTCATGTGGTGGATGTCTTCCCCCCAGCTCCTGTTGGGGAGACCATTTGTTCCACCTCCTCCGGTTGCTACTCTGACAACGGATGCCTCCCTGATCGGGTGGGGGAGGCATTATCAGGGCAGGACAGTCCAGGGCACATGGCAACCAAACGAATGCCACTTGCACATAAATGTTCTGGAGATGAGAGCAGTGCTTTTAGCGTTGCAAGCCCTTCAAGACTCTCTTCCCTTGGGAACGATTGCAATCCAGACAGACAATATGTCTGTAGTGTGGTACATCAACAAACAAGGCGGAACCAGATCATACCCCTGTGTCGAGAAGCACTCAGACTGTGGCAATGGGCGATTTCTTCTCAGCGTTTTCTGATAGCAACGCACATCCCGGAAGTCCAATCACATTGCGGACAAGTTGAGCAGAGCTATTCTCATGCCTCACGAGTGGTCTCTGAAAGACTCTATAGTGAGAGAGATTTCTCAAGTGGGGTCAGCCTTGCTGCGATCTTTTGCTACTCCCCAAAACAGCAAGTGCAGAGAATACTTCACTCTATTCCCTTCACCCGGCCGACCCAGCAGGCAGCCGCTAGTCCAAGTTTGGCCCCCGGGACTTCTGTATGCATTTCCTCCTTTCCCACTGATCTCTCAAGTAATACAGAAAGCTATCGCTCAGAAGGCCTCATTGATCCTCATTGCTCCTTACTGGCCTCGACAAGTGTGGTTCCCCTTTCTACATCGATTTCTTTTGAGCGACCGTGGAATCTGGACCTAGTTCCAGATCTTTTGATCCATCAGTCGGGTCAGTTTCATCGCTCCCTCCCTCTCTGAACCTCACTGCTTGGTTCCTCCACTTCCAACCGTAGCCAGGCTTCCTCAATTATCTCACTCTGTTAGAGATATTTTGATAGCTTCCCATAAATCTTCCACTCGAAGATTTATTTGAGTAAGTGGAAACGCTTCTCATATTGGGCACAAGGAAAGGACATAGATCCTTTCACGCTTCCATCCAACTAGTCCTTGATTTTCTTGCTGAACTCTTCCATGCAGGTTCATCTCCATCTACTCTTAAGGTTCAATTGGCAGCTATTTCTAATTTCCATGTGGGTATTTCTGAATCTGCCCTAATGTCCCACAAACTCTGCAAAGCCTTTTTGAAAGGAGTTTTTCTTCTCAGACCTCCTGTAAGAAATCCTCCTTCTCCTTGGGACCTAAATTTAGTTCTTGCTTCTTTGATTCTTTCCCCTTTCGAACCTGCAGCTTCATGTTCCTTAAAGTTATTATCATGGAAAACTCTCTTTCTGGTGGCTATCACATCAGCTAGAAGAATTTCAGAACTTCAAGCACTCAGTTGTCGTTCTCCTTACCTTGTGTTCCATAAGGACAGAGTTTCCTTACGAACTAACCCGTCCTTTTTGCCTAAGGTGGTTTCAACATCAAATCTAAACCAATGCATTGACCTCCCTGTCTTTTTCCCGGAGTATTCAAATAGGTCTGAACAAAAATTACACTACCTGGATGTTCATCGTCAATTAAGGTACTACTTGGACAGGACAAAACTATTCAGAAAATCTGATCAGCTGTTTGTCTCCTATGCGGAAAGCAGAAAGGGACTTCCAGTTTCAAAGGTATCTTTATCCAGATGGCTAACATCTCTGATTACCCTTGTTTATGAGATTAGACACCAGAAACTGCCTAATAAACCTAAAGCCCATTCCACCAGAGCTTTGGCTACTTCTCTAGCCTTCCAAGACAGACTGCCTATTGACACCATTTGTGCAGCGGCTACTTGGGCTACTCCTCACACTTTTATTTCCCATTATAAGTTGGATTTAGCTTCTAGGCATAGAGCTAATTTTGGTTCCACTGTTCTCAGGAGTCTGTTCCGTTAGGCCACCCGGGACAAGGTGCTAGGGACGCGGTCCCATCCAGCAAGAATGAAGGCGAGATAGACAACTTAACATATAGAAGTTATGTTCTTACCATAACGTTCCATGTTAGTTGTCTTCTTCTCGCTTCTTTTCCCCACCCTCCTTCCCCTGGCCTGGACAGACCTAGAGGAGTTGTGATCGTGACCTCTCTTTCTACCACCTCTTTCTTAGTCATATGCTATTATGCATATTTTCTTGTTTCAGGATATAGGTCACCCCTTTTCTTCCTGCTGTTAGAGGTGGATTCTGTTTCACAGTTATACTGTTTTTGATATAAGCTGGGTTAGCTTACAAAGCGAGATCTGAGGTAACTCTCGCCTAGCATTGTGGGATATAAGGGAGCCTCGAGCGGTGGAACCAACTCTCGAGCTTTTAGAGTGGCAGTGAGCCGAGGTCGGCTCCGAACCCATCCAGCAAGAAGAAGGCGAGAAGAAGACAACTAACATGGAACGTTATGGTAAGAACATAACTTCTATTTCTCAACCCTCCTCGGACAAAAGGCCCAGATTAGAGGAAGACTATCCTTCCTCAGATCAAGCCTCTATTACCTCTGAACATTCTGAGGACCAGGAATATACATATTCTCCTTTTGAAGACTCTGATGCAGAGGAGTCTATTCCCTCGGTCTCTCCCCCTGAGGACTACTCTTTTGGGGAAACCCTACATACTTTGAGGGAACACTTTCACTGGGAAGGCCAAGATTACTCAGATTCCAAGAAAAGGCTCAGGGATTTTCTCTTGCTCCCCCAGCATAGGCCTCTGACTATCCCTCCTGTCATAGATATATTAGATGATGTGTACACAGAAGCCAGCCTCAACCCAGATTCTTTACCTCCGGCTCCTGTTAAACCTGACAGGTATTACTGGGTTCCAGATTCACACCAGTTCCTATACAAAAGCCATACTGCTGACGCAGAAACTATTTCACAGGGTCCCAAGGGAATTATGGCCTCTACTGCTAAAAACCCATTACCTTCAGAGAGAGATTCCAGAGCTTTAGGAAGGTGGGGGAAAAAGGTGTATACCTCGGCCACTTTAACCATGAGGGCATTAAACTGTCAGTTCCATATGTTAAAGTATCAACAGTTTTTGTTATCTGAGTTGAAAAGCAAAATGACACAACCTGAGCAACCAGATTTAAATGAGTTGCAGGATTTGTTGCATAGTGCAGAGTAAGTGGGTAAACATACCCTGCAATGTGGTTTTGATGCTTTAGAGGCCTCATGTAGAGCTGCTGTTACAGGGTCTGTCATACGTAGACATGCTTGGCTCAAAGAACAAGCCTTACCAGATCATGTCAAAGCTAAATTACTGGATGCACCTCTTCAAAAAGATGTATTGTTTGGTGTTAAAGCTGAGGAGGTACTAAAGAAAATGGAGGAAAAGGCGAGATCAATGCAAACAGTGAAAGATTTCTTGCAGGTACAACCTCCACGTTTCAGCAGAAACTGGCCTTCAGAAAATTGGTCCTTTCCAGCCACGGACAGACCTCAAAGAGGCAGATACAGGTGCCCGAGAGGTAGAGGGCAATCTCAAGGATAATTCAGAGCCAGGCAATGGCAGGCACCAACCCCAAGAGGTGGAGAAGATAGATCACAATCATTCAGAAAGCAGACACAATGACTTTCCCCTTTACTTGCCAAGCAAAGCTTTAATGGCAGCACCTTTAGGCGGAAAACTGGCATTATTCTCAAAAAATTGGCATATTGTCACAAAAGACAAATGGATCCTGGACATTATAGACAGAGGCTACAGATTCCACTTTCACACCCTTCCAAAAATGAGAGGCATGCCAAACCTGCCACAAAATCAAAGGGGAGAGGCACAAAAACAAATTTCAGCTGTCATGGACATGAAAGCTATTCAAGAGGTGCCTGCAAAAGAACAAGGTCAAGGGTTTTATTCCAGACTATTCCTGGTACCAAGGAAGGACAAAGATTGGAGACCTATTTTAGATCTATCCATCCTAAACACATATTTTACAGGTACCAAAATTCAAGATGCTCACATTACAGCAGCTTCTTCCCATGCTGGGCAAGGAGTCTTGGCTGGTAACATTGGACCTCAAGGAGGCATACCTGCATGTCCCTATCAGACAAGATTGCAGAAGATACCTCAGATTTCTTGCAGGTTCAACCCATTATCAATTCTCTGCATTGCCCTTTGGCTTATGTACTGCGCCCAGAGTGTTTACGAAATGCCTGGCATCAGTAATTGCCTTCTGCAGACTTCAAGGAATACAAATATACCCATATCTGGACGACTGCCTGATCCAAGCGGACAGCAAGGACATACTTCTGAAACACTTGGCATTTGTAATAAGACTGTTGAACTTTCTGGGATACACAGTCAACAAAAAGAAATCAAAACTAATACCCTCTCAAACAATAATTTTCCTGGGTGCCAGCTTGAATACAAACACCCAGATGGTCTACCTCACGCCAGACAAACAAGGGCAACTATCTCAATACTTCAGCAAAATGGCAACCTACACCAGGCTGACTGCAAGGAAAGTCCTGCAGGCTCTGGGATTCATGGCATCTTGCATCCTGCTGATCCCATGTGCAAAGCTGCATATGAGGAAACTTCAATGGTACCTAAAAAACTTATGGTCTCAACACAGCCACAGTTTGGAAACAATTATACCACTCATTCCATGTCTTCAAAAGGAATTTCTGTGGTGGGCTCAAGCATGCCAAAGAAACAAAGGTCTCCCTTTCTGCATACCCCTAGCAATTCATATCATCACAACAGACGCCTCGGACTATGCCTGGGGGGGCACACATGAAAGATCAGTGCATTCAGGGAAAATGGTCCCAAAAAGAGAAGCACATACACATCAACCAAAAGGAAATGCTGGCAGTACAAAATGCTATTATGGCCTTCAAAGACCTACTGCATCCAGGCCAGCTATTGATAAGGACAGACAACACCACAGTGATGTGGTACATAAACAAACAGGGGGGAACTCATTCATACCCCCTGTGCAGACTAGCCATGACCCTTTGGAACACAGCTCTGGAATTGCAAATCCAACTTCAGGCACAATTCCTGCCAGGGAAGGAAAACACACTGGCAGACAGCCTAAGCAGAAATATGACAGATCCACACGAATGGAAGTTGCATCCTCAAGTTTTCACAAAGATAACTCAGGCATGGGGACAGCCAGACATAGATCTGTTTGCTACCCACAGAAATTACCAACTGAAAAAATTTTGCTCAAGGACCTATCATCCGCAGGCCTGGAAAGTGGACGACTTTCCTTCAGTTGGACAACATTGACAGTCTATGCCTTTCCGCCTCTCCCTCTGCTGCCTTAAGTTCTATTAAAAGCCAGAGCAGGAAGGCGAAAATGATTCACATTGCTCCAGACTGGCCAAGACAACACTGGTATCCACTCCTGAAGAGCCTGACGCATTCCCCACCATGGATCCTACCTCTAGTGCCTCTTCTGTTGTCCCAGCACAACTTCAAAACTATTCACAGCCAGCTCAAAACCCTAAATCTAGCCGCATGGAGAATCCCTTGATTTCACAACAGACCCTCCTCTCCAAGGAGGTGCAGGATGTCATCTTGGAGGCCAGAAGACCTTCTACTAGAAAAGCCTACTCCGCCAAATGGAAGCGGTTTTGTGCCTGGAATCAGAAAAAGGGCCAGAATCCTTGGGTAATAAATATACCTCAAATATTACAGTACCTAGCTGAGAAGTTAAACAGTGGACTTTCCTTCTCCTCCATCAAAATCCATGCTTCAGCCATTTCTGCACAATACAACACAGATCCTCCTTTATTCTCTCATCCTCTCTTAAGACAGTTCCTCAGAGGGGCTAAGAATATAAAACCCCCAAGGAAACCACCAGTCCCTGCTTGGGACCTCAACTTCATATTGGAAAAACTGACCCTTCCTCCATTTGAGCCAGCTGCTTCAACAGAACTACAATATTTGTCATGGAAAACAGCCTTCCTTCTGGCTATCACCTCAGCACGCAGGGTTTCGGAACTACAGGCCCTCATGGCTGTGCAACCTTTCATCATTTTCCATCAGGACAGAGTTTCTTCTGAACCAACCCTACCTTTATGCCAAAGGTAGTATCCAGTGTAGCCTTGAATCAGACTATCCACTTACCTACCTTTTACCGTAACCCACAAAACAAAAGGGAAAGACTACTGCATTCCTTGGACATTCACAGACAACTACGTTATTATTTGGACAGGACAAAGCCATTCAGGAAATCCGAGCAACTCTTTGTGTCCTATGCTACAGGTGCTCAAGGAAAGGCTATCTCCAAACAGACAATCTCAAAATGGATAGCCCACTGCATATGCTTTTGTTACTCATTTCATGGAAAAGCTGTGCCATCTAGCATCAGGTCCCATTCCACAAGGGCCACAGCTACCTCTGCAGCTTTCATCAGGGGGGTTCCTACCAAGGACATTTTGGAAGCAGCCACTTGGAGTTCAGTGCACACTTTCTCCAAACACTATCACCTTCCACTTTACTCAAAATCTAGAGCGGGATTTGCCACAGCTGTCTTGCAGGGCATCCTTGCTTCTCCTAGTTCCACTTAGTGCCTGCCACCCCTACTTAGCTTTGGGATTCTACCCATCTGTTATGACTGCAGCTGTATGCACGATGAACATAGTACAGTTTTGTACCTACCATAAATGTAGATGTTCGAGTGCTCATACAGCTGCAGTCCAGGTTTCCCCCCCTCCATCCCCTCTTAGGACAGGCCTTATGACAAACACCTTTTCATACAACCTATCTGGGGTATTCTTTTATGGTGTATTTGCTGGCAACTACTGTTTTTTGATTATTCTATATTGCATGATTACATAAGTTTATGTTTTGCCTTCCTTCTGGGGGCACCTGACATCTGGGGCAAGAAAAACTGAAGAAGATGGCGTCGGCTGGCTCTTTTATACCCCTGCCACACTGACGTCAGGGAAGAAGCGACGACAACCGACGCCGGACCTAGACTTTGGAATTCGGCCGACCGAGGACCCGCCTGACGGCAGGATAACCCATCAGTTATGACTGCAGCTGTATGAGCACTCGAACATCTACATTTATGGTAGGTACAAAACTGTACTTTATGGTGCCTATCCTTATCAGATTCTAGTTTTGAAGAGTTGAAACTTTTATGAATAATAACATTAACAGCTGGAGCCATGAAGTTATTTATAATCTTTATTTTTGTTTAAAGTAGTCACAAGGTTAAAAAGCAGCTTTTTTGTGTATTGGACAGAAACAACAAATATTTGCAGATTAAGTATTATTCTTCTTCATTCTATTCTGTGTTCTTTCACATTCTAGTTTGAGTAAATGCATAAAAATGCAAGTCAAGAAACACTAGCAACCATTTTGCATTTCTTGTACCCCCGTACACTACCAGATACACTTCTTTAAAATTGCCCCCCACCAGTGTTGAGATTTAATTTGTCACTTACCCCAACTTCCACGGCACTCCATGCCTCACTGTTTAGAACTCCTGTAGCACAGAGCCTAGTTTGGCCCTTGCTTCAAAGTTGGTTATTTCAATTTCACTTAGCAGAATGAACCTGTATTTTTATTTTATTTATTTATCTCACATTGTACAGTGAGCCTGTACTTTTATTTTGGGTCTATATTAGAACATTGAAGTTTCAAAACTTCAAATGTTCTAATATTGAAACCTATTCAGCGAAAGCTGAAAATATCGAAGCAACAGAAAACCGAATTTTTTCCTAGGGAAAGAATTTGGTTGTCCGTTTCTGTTGCTTCGGTATTTTCAGTGTTGTGGTTAGGTTCAGGTAAGTGTGCGATTGAGTGCGGGTTAGGTTAGTTAGGGTTAGGGCGCGGGTTAGGTATATGTGCGATTGTGTGGATGTGAGGGTTAGGGCAGGGTAGGTGAGTTAGGGTTAGGGCGCGGGTGAGGTGAGTGTACGATAGTGAAGGACCTTAGGGTTAGGGTTTGGATTAAGGTAAGTGGATAGTTAGTGGTGTGTGTATAGTTTAGTGTAGGGTTAGGTGTAAGGTTTTAGGTGTATGTGTGTGGATTGCTGTTTGTTTGGTGTGCTTGTGTTCCCTAGGAAAAAATTTGCTGTTCTGTATGTTCGATGTTTTCAGCTTTCGCTGAATAGGGTCCGATATTAGAACATTCGAAGTTTTGAAACTTCGATGTTCTAATGTAGACCCTTTATTTTATTTATTTATTTTGCATTTGTTAAACAGATAACTGGACTGGTCTAATGACTGTTTTCAGTCCTGATCTGAGCCACATTGGAAAGACATAACATTAACATAGCCTTTAAAGATTACTATTGAATAACAACAAGTTAAAAGAATATGTAAATACAAGTGATTAAGAATAAACTTACTGGATTTTTATTTCAAGGTAGCACTTATAAAACAAGTATCTTTTGTCTGTCGGTAATAATGCAGAAGACAAAACTGTCAAATCAGACGCAGATCACATCCCAGATTTTACTGTGAATAACTCGGCAAGCATGGAGTTCAGGTCAGCAGCACAGCCAGTAAAATGTAACTGAGAAGCTTGTTACACTGGGTTGACTTTTAATAAAGTTCATCTGGATTACTGTTTATATAGTCATTTTGTGCTGCTTTAATGGGAATAGTTTGAAGTTGTGCCCAACAGGTTATACATAATGAAACAATGGACAAGTTTGTCTTTTTCTCTGGACTTTGATCAGTATTTTGTAGGAATCTGTTAGTTCTAGTACATGTTCATTATTCACGGTTCAGAGCTGTCGTTTGCCATGGTTACAGGTTACACTAATCTGATTTATGGTTTCTTTTTGTCTCTCTTTTTTTTCTTTCTCTTTTTGGCAGTGTTCTTATGCTAGATGAAGCCCATGAAAGAACGTTGTATACCGACATAAGCATCGGTCTGCTGAAAAAGGTCTGAACTTTTAACTGTTTTTTCCCCTCCATCTGGTTTGTTGGAACTGATGTCAGCTGTGCTGTAAACATCTTTTTTTTTTTTTTTTACAAAAAAAGATTGCTGGAGGCTTGCCACCAGAAAAGGCCTAATCTGACCCATGGTGATCCTGATTCTTTCTGTGATAGGTGCATCAGTAGGGCTTGCACACTGTGTTGTTCCTTTGCCATCAGATGCTTCTCAGCTCAAAGTTCTCACTGTCACCACATTTTTTTTCAGGAGTTAGATTTACAAGTAATGGTGGTTTTGAATTTCTTTCACTCAGGCATATTAGGTCAGTGTCTATCCATGGATTTGTTTTTGGGGGAATCTGTATGTTTAATTACAGACTACTGTATTGAAGACTACTTGTTTATTGCCTTATGACCGAATGGGCATTTTTCCAAGTTCAGTGCATTCCCTTTTTCAGTTTGCAGTGGGGTTAGAAGTATTTAATGTGCCTCTCAGCTGCTGTGATTTAATCATAATGCTATGATTTTAGCTCCTAATTTTAGCCTTGTTACTCCTAGATGTATGATGTCCCTTATGAAGTTAGATTTATTTATGGGTACATACTTTGTTAAATACATGATGTTAAGACTACACAAAGATTCGCTACCACTAATTGTATAGAATCTATTGTATAAAGACGCACTATTGTGAAATATAAGAAGCTGCTCCTCTTTCGTACTCTCTGTAATGCTTTTTTAAAGCCAGTGATGTTTTTTTTTAATGCTTGGAGGTTGGGAAGTATGGTTATATAAGCAGGGGTTTCAGCGGAGGTCCCCTCTGGTAAAGGAGGGTTACTCAGCCCAAAAACACATTTAAAATTAACAAACTAATTAATTTATTTATTTTTGTTGGGGGGGGGGTCATTTGGGACTGCACAGCATCCAACGGAGTTGAAATGAATCCCATCCTGTAGATCATTCTTAAGGGTATGCATTCTGATTATTTATCCATTTTTTTTTGTGGAGGTATCCAGAATACTTTTTTTTAGCAGATAATATACATTGCCTTTGTTTTGAAGCTTGCAGGATTTCATACTCCTTACATCCACATGCAGTCAATTGCTTTTAGTGAATGTGTTTGTAGTAATACTAATTATAGATTATATGTTAAGCAGAAATGATGGTGACATTTATGCAAATCGTTTTTTCTTAATAAGTTGACAAGTAATGTAAAGTATGCTGCACATATCCTAGTGATTTCAAACCAACATGTTTGTCACTATGAGTATTGCCAATGGAGGATGGCTCCACACTTGGGCTTTTCTTTTTCTATATTATAAATCACCTTCTGTTTATTACTATAATTTAACATTCTATTCTTTGATGATAGTTTGCCTTTGGCCTCGGTGTGGAAACCTTGTTTGAGATGCTTGAGAGGATTCATGGAGCACTACAATCTCATGTGTTGTATAGGTCTTTGTTTTTAATTGCATTTAATCTGTATTTGTATATTTAAGGTGGCCTTCCAGGGTCACTTTACTATTATTGATTTTTATGGGTTTGTTACTGAGGGGAGTCCAGTAATTAAGTAGATTAGACAATGTTAAATGTGCATTGATACTGTGTTGTAGAGCAAACATTGTCTAACAGGGTATAACTATGCAGATATCACCCAGTAAGAATCAAGTCTGATGCTTCATGGCACACATTAAGCTACTGTTCGGGCTTAAATTGGTGGTTGTTTTTATTTATTTATTTTTTTACTTTTGCTAAATGCTTTGCTGTCTTTAGCTGTTTAGCGAGCATTAAAAGAAAAAAAAAGTTTTGGGGATTGCAAATTAACTATGTAATTGTATTAGCTATGTAACAGATCCCAGGTGATGAAATTTGCTGGTACCCTCTCTTAATGTAAGTTTGTAACTAGAGGAGTACCACAGGGATTAAAGCTGGGACTTTGCTGAATGTAAGATTGTAACTAGTGTGGTACCACAGGGATCAGTATTGGGATGTCTTTGAATGCAACATTGAGCTGAGTCCCTCACTGACACTCTTCCAGAGGAGCCTTGATGAGTGTATGTGAAACTGAACTGTCACACCATGGATCACTTCATCAGCTCTACTACACAGAGGCCTAGGGAACTAACCCCATGTGTGGTTATAGCTGCACACTCTGGCCATACTAATAGATGCCTTCAGGCAGATAGCCTATTACCCACCTATGTACCTATATATATATATGTAGGGGGGAACACAGTATAATAAGCCAAAGATGGATGGGCAGATATGTGTGTAAGAAGGTGACCATGACAGGGAGCCATCCAGGACTGTCACACCCAGCACACATCCCAATGGCACAAAAGATATGAGGTGCACATCTCACCCACTGTATGTAACAGCCACCAGTATCTGTAAGCATTACAGTGTATCTGGTCCATGTACCTACTGTACAACATGACTGTACAATGAAGTACACATCTACTATCTGTAGACATGTACCTGTCACATAGGTTCATAGGTATGTAGTAGACTATCTTCACGAAGGCATACATTAGCCTAGCAAGTTGTGCAGCTTTCACCACCCATTGGGTAGTCTCCTAAGCCCTAGTTCTAATAGTTAGTACCCTAAGCCCCTTTCTAGTGGGGCTGCTTATGTGATGCCTGGCGTGAATTGTCTGTTTCCCATCCACTTATCAAGGTTCCTATTGAAGAGCGTCAGTGAGGGGCTCTGTCTGATGTACACTGGGACTCTGTTCCACAGTAAGGCAAGTGTCTGGGATGGTACTCTATCCCACCAGCATGTTGTATTCATTGTTGTGATGAGGTTCATATCCCTGGAGTGTGGAGTGCAACTCAATTTTGTTATCCGTAGATGGAGCATGTTCAACAGTTATGTGTTGGACATGGCTCTGTATGTTAGGCAGAGTGTGCCTCTGAGTAGGCAGTACGCAACGGAGAACAGATTTAGTTTTACCAGTTGTGTTGCATAACACAACTGTTTGAGGCCAGTAATCCTCTTGGTGAGGTACCTCTGTGGTCTCTACAGCTTCTGGATATGCTTAGTCGAGTACATCCAAAATGGTGCATTGTACTCAATGATGGGTCTGATGACTTAAGAGTAGAGGCCCACCACTACCTCTTTTGATCCTGATGCAAATCCTTTGTTGAGTAGGTGGGCCACATAGGATATCCTAATCATTTTGGCAACATGGTTGTCAAAGGAAAGATGAATATCTACTTGTGTCCCCAGATCCCTTATTACCGTGTCAGTTTTTAGGGGGTAACACCTATGTAGTAGTTTGTGGGTACTTTGTTTTCACCAAAGGGGATTACTATGCATTCTTTCACATTGAGCTTGAGACCATGATTCTGACACCACACATCTGTCTCATAGAGTCCCTTCTGGAGAATATTTGTGTCATCCGGGGAATCTGTTATGGCAAACACTTTACAGTTCCCAGCAAACTTAGTCAACCACAACCCTCCTGTGTTGGCATGTACTTTTGAGAAGTCTATACCAAACAGGAGGGACCCCAGGACTGAACCCTGGGGACACCAGTTGTTACCGGTGTAGAGTCTGACATGTAGCCAGCAACTCTTAATTTGTGGGCTCTATCTGTGAGCCAGTTTGCAATCCATCTTGTGATGTATGGATTCATGCCCAGGTTGGTGAGTTCATCTATGATACATGACTGGGGAATGGTGTCAAAGGCCTTAGGGATGTATAGGTAGGCTGTGTGGAGCTCATTTCAATCATCTGTAGCCTGGGTAACTATCTCAAAGAAATCCACCCAGTTCAGGAGGCGTGATCTGCATTTGACGAAGCCAAACTGGGTGTGCTTAACTGTGTGAAGGTTCCCAATGCCTTTATTGTTGACTTCCATTATGATTGGCTCCATTGGCTTGCAGATCAGACTCGTCAGGCTCATAGAGCGTGAATGCCAAGGGTCTTTTGTGGCCCCACCCCTGTGGAGTGGGAAGAGCGTTGCTGTGCAACATTCTATGGGTACATATTCTGTAGAGAGGATGTAGAGAGAGGTGTAGGTATCCTTGATGAATATGGATACATCCCCACCCTATGTGCTATGATCCAGATGCTGATGCTGGAAGGTATGGAATGAGTAGTATCCTGGTAGTGCTGGTGTGCTCTCTGGAGCCTTGAACTAGGTTTCTGTTACTGCACAGATATCAACATTCTCCATACTGAGAAGTGCCTCGAGTGTGTGCATCTGGAGGCTGAGACTTCTGGCAATGAGTAGCATTTATCTCACTTTGTGGTTATTTGTGTTGGTTATGGGGTTTGGTTTGTCCTGAGTTCCACACCTGAAGTCAACGCCTCATTGGTCCCATCTGAGCATAAGCTAATTACCCTACATATCCACATTCTGCCCCCCCCCATTAAGGAAACCATGTTAAAATATTTCTCCAAAGCCAACTTCATGCTTCTTAAGACAGAAGTGGTGAACTTCAGGACACCCATGCAGATGGACAATACAGTTACGACTACTGAATCCTTCACAATTGCACTTTATAAGTACTTATGTGAGTGCATGCATCATGCTATCGCAAACAGAACCAAGACGCTATCCTCCAAGAAAAGGAAGCCAATCTGGTGGTCCCCTGCCATAAACAAACTGCACAACAGAAGGAAGAAACTGTTGCAAAAGAGGGTGAAATCCCATTAGTGGAGGAGCTCCCTGGTCAGCCTCAGTAAGAAGCTGCGATCCCTGATAAAATCCTCCAAAGCTAGTTACAAAAACAAAATCACCACTGATTCTAAAGACAACCATAAAGCATTCTATAGCTATGTCAAGAATCTCAATAGCAACACTCATATCTGCTCTGAGTTATAGCACAGTGGCACTAAATATACAGACCCAACTGATATTGCCAACATCTTGGCAGCTAGGATCAGTACTAACTTTACCCCCCTCTCACCCATGAAAGAGCCCATCTCTATACCGGAAGAATGCAAAGTTGCTGTCATCACGGCTGCACAGGTAAAAACCACTCTCCACAGCCAGGAACACAGCATCCATGGGACCAGATAACATCCCGGGCTGCATTCTACAGGAATTACAGAATGAACTGGCACCACACCTACGTACCGTGTTCAGTCATAGCCTCACCTCAGGCTTTGTGCCTGCTGAATGGCGCACAGAGACGGTTATCCCACTACACAAGGGGGTAGCCACCACGGACCCCGGGAACTAGCGCCCCATTAGCCTGATGAGCCTGGTCTGCATGGCCATGGAATGTATCATCATGGAACTTATAAAGAAAAATACATATTGGTAATCTCCAAACTCTGGACCACAACCATTTTGGGTTTGTAAAAGGCAGATCATGTCTCCTAAACCTGATAGACTTCTTTGAAGCAGTCACCAAAGCCGTAGATAAGGGTAAGGTGGTTCACACAGCCTATCTAGATCTTGCCAAGGCTTTCAACACCATCCCCCACTCTGGAATTATAGATAAACTCACTAAACTAGGTATAAATCCCTATGTCACAAGATGGTTTGCCAACTGGCTCACTAACAGAACCCACACTGTGAAAGTAGCAGACTCCAAGTCCGACTTCAGACCAGTGACAAGTGGAGTGCCACAAGGTTCAGTCCTGTGTCCTGTCCTGTTTGGTATCTACTTCCCTGAAGTACAAGCTAACACAGAAGGTCTTTGGCTAATAAAGTGCCCAGATGACTGCAAACTAGGAGCCATAATTGAAATTACTAACAATGTGGACAGCCTACAAAAGGGCCTCACTGAGACAGATGCCTGGTGTCAAAGCCATGGCCTCAAGCTCAGTGCCAAAAAGTGCATTGTCATCCCCTTTGGTAAAAACTCTGTACCCATGAACTACAACATAGGCGGTAGTATACTTAACACTGAAAGTGTGATAAGAGACCTTGGGAAACAGGTGGACAGTAGACTCTCCTTTAATAATCACATTGTCAAAGTGTTTAGAAATTCCTTCTATGTAGCCCACCTAATCACGAAAGGGTTCACACCTCTAGATCAAGAGAGGTCATTGTGCCCCTCTACTCATCACTCATTAGGCCCATAATAGAGTACAATGCCCCATTTGGTATGTACCTTAATCGGCACATGCAACAGCTGGTAAGACCACAGAAGTACCTCACCAAGAGGATCATGGGCCTCAAAGAGATGCCCTGTGCAGCTCGACTAAAGAAACTCCAGCTCTACTCTGTTGCTTACTTCCTGCTCAGAGGTGATCTATATGCCTGACGTATAAGGCCATGTCCAGCCTGGAATTAATGGACATGCTCCACCTCAAGAAAACCAAATCTCTTAGAGCCACACGCTCCAGGGAATTAAACCTCAGCACAGCAATAAACAGGACGTACTGGAGGGATAGATTCCTGTCCCCGAGACTTCCCTTGCTCTGGAATAGAATCCCAGTTGATGTTAGGCAGAGCCCCTCACTGACTCTCTTCAAGAGGAATCTTGACGAGTGGATGGGAAATTGTAAATTGACCCCTGGGATCACTTCAGTGGCCCTGCTAGACAGAGGCCCAGAAAACTAATGTAAAAGGGAGGCAAACGCCAACACATTATGGCTAGGCTTCTAAATGCCCTTGGGCAGATAGCCTAGTACCTACCTATGAACCTTTAAGCCTTCCCTAAAAAAGGTAATATGGGGACAGCAAGAGCCTTGACCAGTATTCAGAAGCATAGGGGCAACAGGTGCAAACCATCTGTAGCGAAGCAACAAGGCTTGTCTATCATGTCATCACAGGCAGACAGAGACTGGATCCCCTTTGAATGACACCAGAAGCTTAGCCAATTGTTGAAGTTTACACAGTTCCAAATGCAGGGCTGCTTTCAGTCGAGGCAGGTAACTCACGCTGTACGTAAATGTAAACACAGTCCAAGCACCAATGCGTGAATCTCCAAAGGCAATAAAACGAAAATAAAATGTTCAACAGATGAGAGCACACTCATAAAAATAAAAATAAAAGTAGTTTTATTCCATCGAGTAAGCGCTTTCGCCAAAGGCTTCTTCAGACTCTTATTACAAAGTAAAACAATAAAAAACGCTTTTAAAACTTCCCAAAACTTGTTATTGGTCAATTCACCATTACTTGTCACATGTTATACTAACTTAAAAAGACAAGGACTAAATTATGATAACATAAACGTAACATCCTTTCTCAATAAAATAACAGCGTACGTCGAAAATGTACACTTAAAAATCCATAATATTTGTGCATAAGGATATAAATAAACATGAACATACACTAACTAAACATTGTACAATGTCCCTGTGCACTCCTACATTTATTAAAGCCTTAATGTACCCAGGACATGCCCGTGACATAAGGTTCTAAGGCACTGATAACAATGTCTGTCATGCAAGGTAACGCACTCTATCAACAGTGTTTAAAAACCTGCGTTACGAGTACTTCATAGTTAATGGTGGTAATGCTTCAACATAACTTTATATAAAAAATAAAAGAGCGATACTCGCTCCCTATAAGCATACACCTAACTAAGCATAAAATGTGTTTGAAACAATATTTAATATTTCTATCTACTGGTGCGTTTATTAAAAAGTTAATATACGCAAGATGCACCCGTGACATAAGGCTCTAAGGCAATCACAAAGATGTCTATGATACAGTGCAAAGCACTTAATCAACAATATATGAAAGCCTAGGTTTCAAGTCCTTCAAAATTAATAGTGATGGTAGTTTAATGAAACTTTATATAAAAAAATAACAGTGCATACCATGCGCTACTCGCTACCTTTAAGCATAATGTATATCTCTTCATTATTATATGTCCTAGAAATCCTCACTAAAACATTTGATTTAGATCGTTTAAAATCCCAAGACCTGTATATATTATTTTATTATACACTATAAAATCATAATGGATGTCTACGATATAATCTAAGTACTATATCTAAAATACGTAGATATTAATTGCTAGGGACTTGACACATGTGAATGTTATATAAATACTCTTAAAGTAAACATATAATTCAAATTACATACATCTCTATATAACACACAACTCCTTGGAATAGGGAACGTAGTTCTTCTTGATTATTTAATTTGAAACAATCATTGTGTAAGAAATGTTATCAAAAATCTATATAGACTTTTCATGTCACTAATCTACGTCACAAGCATGAGGTCGTTAATGATAGGCTCACATATCCCCTTAATGCACCTAATGTGGTAAGAGGAAAATCTCATCATCTACGTAACCTTCTACTTTTCAAAAATGGCTTTAGTTGTACTTTGTCATTAAGGCCAGGTGGTCTGTCAGACCTTAGTCTTATAATCCATCTCGTTTCTTGTTCTAATGTTCGATTAATTAAGTCACCACCTCTGAAGCCTTCAAAAATACATTGAATAACACAAAACTTAAAGTTGTGATTTGTACCTGCCAATCTTTTGTGTCTGGCCAAAGCATTAGTTTCAGTGCCCACTCTGATGTGGTAAGTGTGTTCCCTAACTCTTTCCTTAAGTGATCTATTGGTTTTCCCTATGTAATATCCATTACAAGCTAAGCAAGTGGCCATGTATATTACATTCTTACTTTCACAGTTCGTGTTAGTTTTAAAGTTATAAATACGTCCTGTAGTAGGGTGTTTAAAAGTAGTTTCTTTATTTATGTAGACACATTGATTACAGTGGCCACATGATACAGTATTCCTATCATCTGTGGATTTAATTTTTGATTGGTATCTTGGTCTGCATAGAATACTCTTTAAGTTGGGATGGTTTTTGTAGGTTATACGTGGTATTGGGCCTACGATCTCACTGACATCTCTATCTGATTTCAGAATTCCCCAATGCCTATTCATGGATCTTTTCACTTCCAGATTCATCCTACTGAAAGTGAGATTAGCTCTGACCTCAGTTGTAGAAGATGTTAAACTATTTGTTGTTCCTTCCTGTGCCATAAAATATGGTTTAGCAGTACTTTTTCTTAAAGTTTCCACTATATTAACTGTATCTAATATTTCTTTTTCCTTATAACCCCTTTCTAGGAATCTCTCCTTCATGTCCTTTATTCCTGTATCATAATTCTCTTGTTGTGAATTCAATCTTGATACTCTCATGAATTGTCCTTTAAGGACATTTTGAAAGACATGTCCAGGGTGCATACTTTGTCTATGTAATATGTTATTCCTTTGGCACCCTTTCCTATGAATGGTCGTATTAATCATACCATTAGCCATCCTAATTACCTCCACATCCAAGAAAGGTAGACTCCTGTCTGAGAAATTCAAAGTGAATTTTAGAAAATCCGTGTTGTCCAGGTAAGATACAAAATTATTTAAGGAGGGTTCATCCCCCAACCATATAAAAAAGAGGTCATCCACGAACCGGCAATACATACCAACGTATTCTTTAAAAAGTGGGTTATCATAAAGGTGAACATCCTCCCACCTAGCCATGACTAGGTTGGCGTAGCTATTTGCACAAGATGTGCCCATAGCTACGCCATCCTTCTGTAGATAAATAACTTCTTGAAATGCAAAAGCATTATTAGTCAATACAGTCTCAAGTAACAATGCAATAAGATCCACCTTTCTATCCGAAAAACCTGAGTGTGTTTTCAAATATTCAGTTGTCAGTCTTATACCTGTGTCATTGGGAATTACAGTAAACAAACTGACTACATCAAGTGTCACAAAGAAATAATGCTGCTGTTCACCCAAAGGTCGAGTTTGGGAGTATAGATCTAAAAGAAATTGCCTACTGTCTTTCAAAATTTTCTTATTTTCGCTGACTATAGGTCTTAATACACTTTCCAAATAAATGGATAGAGGTTCAGTGACCCATCCCTGGCCTGCAACGATGGGTCTTAATGGTGGATCTAAGCTGTTCTTATGGACTTTAGGGAGTCCCTGTATAATCGGAAGGAACAACAAATAGTTAAGGAAAGAGTTAGGGAACACACTTACCACATCAGAGTGGGCACTGAAACTAATGCTTTGGCCAGACACAAAAGATTGGCAGGTACAAATCACAACTTTAAGTTTTGTGTTATTCAATGTATTTTTGAAGGCTTCAGAGGTGGTGACTTAATTAATCGAACATTAGAACAAGAAACGAGATGGATTATAAGACTAAGGTCTGACAGACCACCTGGCCTTAATGACAAAGTACAACTAAAGCCATTTTTGAAAAGTAGAAGGTTACGTAGATGATGAGATTTTCCTCTTACCACATTAGGTGCATTAAGGGATATGTGAGCCTATCATTAACGACCTCATGCTTGTGACGATTAGTGACATGAAAAGTCTATATAGATTTGTGATAACATTTCTTACACAATGATTGTTTCAAATCAAATAATCAATAAGAACTACTATTCCTATTCCAAGGAGTTGTGTGTTATATAGAGATGTATGTAATTTGAATTATATGTTTACTTTAAGAGTATTTATATAACATTCACATGTGTCAAGTCCCTAGCAATTAATATCTACGTATTTTAGATATAGTACTTAGATTATATCGTAGACATCCATTATGATTTTATAGTGTATAATAAAATAATATATACAGGTCTTGGGATTTTAAACGATCTAAATCAAATGTTTTAGTGAGGATTTCTAGGACATATAATAATGAAGAGATATACATTATGCTTAAAGGTAGCGAGTAGCGCATGGTATGCACTGTTATTTTTTTATATAAAGTTTCATTAAACTACCATCACTATTAATTTTGAAGGACTTGAAACCTAGGCTTTCATATATTGTTGATTAAGTGCTTTGCACTGTATCATGGACATCTTTGTGATTGCCTTAGAGCCTTATGTCACGGGTGCATCTTGCGTATATTAACTTTTTAATAAACGCACCAGTAGATAGAAATATTAAATATTGTTTCAAACACATTTTATGCTTAGTTAGGTGTATGCTTATAGGGAGCGAGTATCGCTCTTTTATTTTTTATATAAAGTTATGTTGAAGCATTACCACCATTAACTATGAAGTACTCGTAACGCAGGTTTTTAAACACTGTTGATAGAGTGCGTTACCTTGCATCACAGACATTGTTATCAGTGCCTCAGAACCTTATGTCACGGGCATGTCCTGGGTACATTAAGGTTTTAATAAATGTAGGAGTGCACAGGGACATTGTACAATGTTTAGTTAGTGTATGTTCATGTTTATTTATATCCTTATGCACAAATATTATGGATTTTTAAGTGTACATTTTCGACGTACACTGTTATTTTATTGAGAAAGGATGTTACGTTTATGTTATCATAATTTAGTCCTTGTCTTTTTAAGTTAGTATAACATGTGACAAGTAATGGTGAATTGACCAATAACAAGTTTTGGGAAGTTTTAAAAGCGTTTTTTATTGTTTTACTTTGTAATAAGAGTCTGAAGAAGCCTTTGGCGAAAGCGCTTACTCGATGGAATAAAACTACTTTTATTTTTATTTTTATGAGTGTGCTCTCATCTGTTGAACATTTTATTTTCGTTTTATTGCCTTTGGAGATTCACGCATTGGTGCTTGGACAATTGTTGAAGTTTATCGTCTTTCTGTTATATTGCAGTATCATGTAGGTGAAGCTAAGATGCTACTCAAGTTCAGGGTCATACCAGCCTGGGCTACATGATCATAGAGCTAATATATATCTCTTGTCATGTTGTCCTGGGAGGTATGTCTCAGATCATTCACACTGACATGTACAAAGAACACGTCATATATGTCCCTGTTCTGGAGTGATGTAAGTGCTTGTGTTATGTGGCGGATCATAGCACCTGACAGACAACTGACAGTAACCTTCCCCTTGTCCAGCCGAGTGAGTGGAACATTTGTGTGCCTGACTATGAAGTCGTGTGTTGGGTATGTTGTTTTGCCTTAGGGCCTGTTGTGAGGCACACTGCTATGGTGTATTATGTGTTTTCTGGCGTGTGCTTGGAGGTGCATGTTGCTTGCTTGTCTGCTTAGGAGGACATTGTCTCTTTTTCAGATTAATATTTGTATTCTCCGAGTATGGTAATGTGTATTTATGTGTGTGTTTTGCTGGTGCTTATATTGTAGGTCTATGTGAGACTGTTGGTGTTGTGGTTGTATGACCCTACTCCTCCTGACTGTATTGTCCAGTATTGGTTTGACAGAGCTTAGCCGCCGGTTTGTCCCTGTGTGTGCCAGCATGTGGTGCATCAACTCATATGATATGGTCATGGCCTATGCATACAATACACTCACAATACACCTAGTACGATAAGCCTACTGAGGTTAACAAATGTGAAAAAAAAAACTTTGGGCAAACTGTCAGCATGTAATGTCTGTATTGCACCCTGTAACTCCATATTGCTTGCTGAAGTGTAAAGACGGAATTTAATTTGGATTAAGAACACCGCACTTGCCAACTGTGTGTGTGTGTGTGTGTGTGTGTGTGTGTGTGTGTGTGTGTGTGTGTGTGTGTGTGTGTGTGTGTGTGTGTCTGTCTCTCCCTGGGGAGAGAGCAACCTTTTTGGGGACTACTCACAACCCTTAAAAGTGGTATACTCATCTTTGTCAAGTCTCATGATGTCACTATCCTACAAATATACCAGTGGAAAAGAGAAATCTCAGTAATGTGTATAGCGCGTCATGTAAATGCGTACTGCTGTAGTATCATAATGTAGTTGGGTAGGGGTTTGAATCTTACACTTGCCAACTGTGTGTGTGTGTGTGTGTCTCTCCCTGGGGAAGAGCAACCTTTATGGAGACTACTCACACCCCATAAAAGTGGTATACTCATCTTTGTCAAGTTTCATGATGTCATCATCTTACAAATATACCTGTGGAAAGGAGAAATCCCAGTAATGTGTATAGCATGTTGTGTAAATGCGTACTGCTGTAGTATCATAATGTAGTTAGGTAGGGATTTGAATCCTGCATTTGCCAACTGTGTGTGTCTCCTTGGGGAGGAGTGACCTTTTTGGAGACTACTCACACACCTTAAAAGTGGTATACTCACCTTTGACAAATCTGATGATGTCACCATCCTACAAATATACCTGTGGAAAGGTGAAATCCCAGTAATGTGTATAGCGCTTCGTGTAAATGCATACTGCACTAGTATCATAATGTAGTTAGGAAGGAGTTTGAATCTCACACTTGCTGACTGTGTGTATGTGTGCTCCAGGTGTGTGACACCGTTGGCCAATGTGAAGTGGGTTTTGATTTTTCTAGTGTATGACATATCACAATGACAACTTTATGTGCATTACACATGTAAGGTAGCTGTGGGGCAAATCCATATACATACATGTGACCTCAATTATTTCATAGGTGGGTACTCTGCTTTCTCCATGAACGCATCTGTTATCTTTGCCAGAGCGTGCTGGCACTTTCCAGACCTTAGGTCACTTCTGTATGCTTGTGACAAGCTTAGCCACTGCAGTGATCCCTGGGCTACGTCTTCCTTTTCACATCCACTCATCACGGTTTCTATTCAAGAGTGTGAGTGAGGGTTTATGCTTGAGGTATATTTGAAAACCTGTTCCAAAGCAAGCAAAGTCTGGCAAAGATGACTAATCATTATAGGTGTACAACAACCTCTGTGGATCTGCATGCAAACCCTTTATTGCTTATGTGCTCCACAGAGGGATTTCCAAAACCCTTTGGTAATGTGATTATCAAAGGAGAGATGACTTACCACATGGCTCTATGTATACATTAGTACCTGTTCCACATTTTGTGGGCTACTACCTATGTGGTACTCTGGGGATACTTTGTTTTCTAAAAGTGGATAACTATGCTTTCTTTGGCTTATAGCTTTGCAGCATGAGTTTGACTCCAGGTATCTGTCTGTATGATACCCTTTTGGAGGATGTGTGTGTCATCTGGAGAATAAAGTATAGCTCACAGTATGCATTGTCATCAAACGTGGGCAGACATATCCCTACTGTGTTTGCTTGTACCTAAGAAAGCTATATGCCAAACAGTTGTGGTCCCAGGACTGAGTGCAGGTGAATACCACTTGTTACTGGCATAGAATAGTACATGGAGGCTGCAAATGTTACTGTGTGTCCTACATCTGTGCATCAGTCGTCAAGCCATCATCTAACAATCGTTTATGGTCAGTCTGTTGAGGTTATGTATAATACCAGTATGTGGGATGGGTATGAATTGCTGGTGAGCTATAGCTTGGCTGTGTTGACCACCCTCCCTCACCTATAGCCTTGTTGACTGGCTTGAAGTCTAGTAGGTGTAGGAGCCATGATCTGGCCTTTAGAGAACCTAAGTGGGTGTGATGCAGTGTTTGCAGGTTCATAATGTCTCTGTTAATGAGTTCCATAATGCTGTGCTCCATAGCCTTCCAGATAACATTTGTCTGGCTTATAGGGTGAGAGTTTCCAGGACCTGTTGTAGTTCTACCCTTAATCAATGTATGTTAACATTTGCACTGGGTGTGACGAGGGTGGACAGGTTTAAGAATAAGTATATTAGAGGGTCAGGCCAGGTTTGAAGGTTAGTAGACCAAGCCAGATAGGCAGGATTAAGTTGGTTTGTACATGTGCTGAGGAGGGATGCAGAGTATATTGTGAAATAGATGCTAAGGATGAAGCCGCCAGGTAACAGGAAAAGAGGAATGCCTAAGATGAGGTTTATGGCTGTCGTGAGAGAGGACATGCAGATGGATGGTGTGACAGTGCAAGATGCAGAAGGCAGGAAGAAATGGAAACAGATGATGTAGTGTGGTGACCCCTAATGGGAGCTTCCGAAAGGAGAAGAAGAAGAAGACGTTGTAGCTCAACCTTTGTGGACTGTGAACACCATTACTGTGTGTCATTCCACAAGTATGTAACCTGTATAGAGGCTGCATCTGGACAGAGCGTTTAGGTGAGTGGTGACTTCATATGTCAGCTTGTGTATAACACAGCCATTGCCACTGTGGTGTGTACTTTGTTAAAGAGATGTTTTAACTAGAGTGTCTGGGAATCATCAGGTTTTACATTCTTCAGGTCTGGAAATGTGGCCCTTGTGTAATAACAGGGTGGTGAAATCCGCATTCAAACTGTCTGACAAGGAATTGGTAATGTCAGTCAGTTAAGTGTACTTTGTGACCATTTACATTAACTGTGACCCGATCTGAGATTTCCCCTGTAGATTATGAACAACACTGAAGAAAGCTTTAGTGTTGTGTTTGGAATCCTTGCCATTTTGTAATTTGAAGCTTGCCTGGTATGTTTATTGAGGGATTGTATTTTCCCAATGATACTGACCAGAGAGGTTATCCCTTCTTGGTATGTAACTCTTTTTTGGTACAAGTTCACACCTTGTATTATATATTTAGTTTATGGCAGGGGTCCATCAGACTAATGCACTTTTACTGTTTAAGTGAGAATTTCTTGTGTTTGTGATAGCACGGTCCATGCAACCCTGTAGGTGAACAGTGTGCATTAGTAAAGGATTATGCAGCTGGGACAGTGTTAACCTTAGTAGTGCAAACCAATGACAGATAGCAACAACAGCATCACCCACAGCACAGTGTCAACGCGTATCATACACACACATGAGTACTCAAGTTCCAAAATGTGTGTAGTACAATGCATACTGGCCACCAATAGAAACTATGGAGTGTTAACACTGGATAATACAGGGCATGTCACCCTGCCCATGTGTCCAATATGCACGTACATGCAGACAGTGCACCTCCACCATGTTCACAAATGTACACCTGCAAACCTGTGCTGCATCCACCCCACACTTACTGTCCACTGTATAACACATGCTGACACAACTACATACATCAGCCAAGTGGCACATGGGCAAACAAAACACAATTGGAATAAACATTGGTGGAAACAATACAACATTGCTAATTACAGCTTTAATGCATCATGCCTGTTCAGCTACACCTTCAAGGATATCATTACACTTTACTGCTGACAACATGCTACACATTCAACCATTGCTATACTCTATTAAAATCACCCTGTTAGCCTGTTCCTGCATCAATGTTACAGATGACAGAAGGTGGCACAGGTTTCATCATATGCACAGGGTGTGTTGTTGGTTTGCCAGAGGCCTACACTGAGCCATACAATCGACATGTGTGTGTGAGTGTGTGTGTGTGTGTGAGGGCCATGAGTACTGTTATGGGCCAATGTTGATGTAATGTGTGTGGGTATGTGTCTGCCCTAGGTTTCTGGTTTATGTGTGTGTGTCTGCATGCACACAGTTCCACCATTTGGCTGCCATATACGGGGATTTGTGAGACAGCTACAGACTCTACCTCGCAGGCTTTACAGATCACTGTCTCTGGCCATGGATACAGAACCTGTGCCTGACAGAGGTGCTACAGACAGTATCAGGTACTAATCCAGACTGGGTACTATCCTAAGCGGTTGACATATGTCCACTGGATCCAGGTCCCTGCTGGGACTGGTCAGAGCCACGTGCACGTGGTCTTCTAGGACGGTCTATGTACGGCCCCCCCAACATTGCTGGGGCTAGTACTGGCACTACGGGAGCAGCAGTGACTTGCTGGATGTCCATGGCGACTTCCAGCTGCTGATGTTGCTGGCATACATCCACGTCGACGTCTCAACCGTCCCACACTGTCCAGACACATGGACTTGACATTGTGGAGGACATCCAATGTCTCACCCCAACGTCTATCAATGACCTCTGTGTAATTACGTATGGCACCTGCTAGGTCACGAATACTGTCATTTACAGAGGTGTTATGAGCCCTCTGTGCCCTTAGTCCCTGTTTGATGTACTGCTCCATTCGTGTCTGTGCCTCCATGTCAGCCTGGAACATGCGTGTGGTAGAAAGAAGTATGGTACATCTGCCAGGGGCATGATGACCAGCAGTGCTCTGATGAGAACCCCTGGGCATCTGCCTATGTGGTACCATTCCAGACATCTGGCTATGGCTGCTGTGTCATGATACATGTGCCATAGATGCCACACTGTCCTGGCCAGTGCCAACCGTGCACTGTCCCTCAGCTAAGGGCAATGGTGATGATGGATGTACAGGCAGTATGACTGTGTACATGGATGGGGTGGAGACTTGTGTACTGCCAACTGGTGGCCCAAAAACAGACCCTAACAAACCTGCCCATGCCTCAACACACCTATCCTCATGATCACTGTCTGTCTCAGTGACATCAGGTTCCCTGCTGTACTGAACCAGCCCCACCTTGGCACCTGTGAGAGGAAAACAGGAAACACACTTTAAGACCTGAACATGATGTCAGACCACATGCACACACACACAAAAATACACTCCTCCCTAAAGCAGACACACACAACACCAGCAATCTCAGAACATACACAATAGCAGGTGATGGTGGGGTACAGTATCACAAGCAAAACAGTCATATCACACATGTCAGCATGCAGGACATGTGTTGCTCAACAGCATGCAGTGCAAGTGTAGACATCCTTGTTACTAACAGTGTACATGGCTTTGATGCATGTGTTTTGTTATTCAGTGATGGCCCTCCCCCTGGAACACAATGCATACATGGACACAACATTGCTGTGCAGGTATTCAAAACTCTGTAATGTACTGTGCACCATAACTCACAGGTGTACATACCATGGCTGGATGTGTATCTGTGTGTCAGATAGGTATCCAGTGCTGATTACAGCTTCTGTGTCTTTAGCAAATAATTGTGGACACATTTTTAGCACATGCATGATGAGTATTCACACAACATCATCAGTGGTGCATGAATAATTGATGGAATACCATTCGGCCACATACCCAATGTACGGTACTTATGGTGAGTGTAGATCATATTGTGGACATGCCAGTGTCATCCATGACATGGCATGCTAAAACACAACTGGATATTTAAACACTACACATACCCAATGTGTGTCATATGACCTAGCCACTCAATAGCATCACAAGACATATATGTGTCAGTTGTGCAAATGGTGATTGGTATGCATATTGTTTAGAGGTGCATATGTGTGCACACACACACAGCATTAAGGTGTATAGCAATGAAAGCTATGTGTAGTACTGTGGTTACAATAACTGGATGGGGTATAGTACCATAGGCCATCATCATGAAGCATCATGTGGTCACTCAAGGCTACAAATGTTTCCCAAACCAGCACTAATCATGCTGTACCGGAACTGTATTACCTTGGCTACATTCACCATTTCACAACCGTTTGTTACATGAGTTTGTAAGGAGGCCAATAAGGAGCATTCCCTGACATGAATGTGTAGTGTGTTGCAGAGTGTTTACATGCCCCCATGATAGGCCTCTACCCTTCAGGTATATTATGTGTAATGTGTAGATGAGATTTTGGATACTGGAGTATGTCTTTACAGAGGGTTTGGGAATCCTTTATGTGTAGCATGTTAAAATGCTCTGTGTATGACATATATGTGTAAGTTATGTGCATGTTGAGTATCAGCTGTGCCTATCCAATGGTCACTACAGTCTAGCCACATTTGTTTGAGATGGTCTGTGTATTGCATGTGTTTGAGGCAGCTAATCACATTAGTGAGATATGTGTGGTCTTACACCAAACATGCACATAATGCATTATGGGTAGGTGTGTTACATGTGTACATGGCCTACACCTTATCTATGGCATGTACTTTTTATTTGCAATAATAAATGTAGAACACACTCGCCAGCATCTGTTCGCTGCCTTGATGTCACCCCAGAGGGACCTACATAGAGATGAGACAGTTTGTCAGTGGCCACAACTGTGGCATTGCTACTGTGTGTTTGCAATCTTACAGTACAACAACAGTTTTCATTCACAGGGCTACAGATTATGTTCCAAATGATCAGTATTGCACAACAGCAGGCTCCACATCTTTTAATGACACACTCCACATCTTACATATGCATGATCTACCAATACAGATAACAGTAGTCTACAGATATGCCATGTTACCTGCATGCTCCATGTGTGCTTGCTGGGTGGCTCTAACCTCCATCATGGTGTATGTCTGCTGCCGTTGTTGTTGGGCAGGTGCCACCAGGCTCAGGCGCAGCTCCTCCACTCTAGTGAGGGGGGGATAGATATTAACACCACCTCCTGTTGCAAGCGGTTGTCTCCGCACATCAGCAGCACGCTAATGGACATGCCTGAGAAGATCACTGCAGTGGTGGCGTACCTGCTCATATGTCCGGTTATGCAGGCCTACCTCATTTACCCTGTGGACAACATCTTGCCACATTGCAGTACGCTCCTGCTGGTCCTGGCTGGTTCGTGAGAACATGAGACTGTAGTGCTGAATCATACTGCTAGTAATTATATCATCTTCAGCACTACTGTAAATGGGGTTCCTGCGATGCGCCATGATCCCTGGAGGACATAAATACGAAAATATGTCTGAGCAAGTCATATGGCACATTTAACATTATACAGTACAGATATCACTGAACTGCCATATATAGCAACCTATTAGCTAACCGAGAGTGAAACACTGTAACTGCCACTTATCACTGCTCACCCCGCAACTGCTTGAAAGTGCCTGGCTCACTCTCTATCTAATGAACCATATTATGTACAGCAACAAATAAAATCACTATATAAGACTATACAAGAGTACCTGGCACACTGTATGCAAAACGATGCACCACCTAGCCACAGCAGATATACATCAAGCTGATGTGTAAATAAATATATCATCCATCACAATGAGTGTAAGGTCCAGTAAATGTGTTACTATTATACCACACAACTTATTAATGGCAAACCCGTGGCCAAAATATGTGCACAATTGGGAATATAGGTCGCATACTGCTGTAGTACACTATGAATGTTGCTAGGTAAGCAGTTATATGTTTTATCACACATATGTCAAAGGACATGTTACAGACATACCCACACACACATCAGACATAATTACAGGACACAAAGGTATGACAACCCAGATAAGCTTTCAGTGTGTACTGTACAGTACTGTGTGTCAGTACTTACACAACCTTAATCTTGAGAAATGTAATCTGTGATGAATACAGGGACCACACAAAACAGTGGATGCAAGCAATGTGGAAATACACCATACTTTGCTGTACAGGCCCAGAGCTTCGAGTAGTACTGTAGTACACACAGGATTTGGATTCAGCATCAGCATCAATCAATAATCATAGTTGTAGTGCTTTGGCCTTCAATGGTGCACCCTAGTTAAAACCAAGGGACTTAATCACACTGTATGCAATAGCACTTTTTCTGCCTAGCAACAGAATACGCATATTTTGCTAGGATCAAAGCAAGGACCCATAATACCATGACATAAACAGTTTCCCACTAAGCTATCCCACAGGTACATATCTTTGATGTGTTCACAAACACATTGACCATCACAGTCAGTCAACAGTACAGAAAATCTATTGCAACAAGTAGATGTAAGTGTGTATGAGTATATATAACTATGTATACATATATATATATATATATATATATATATATATATATGTATATATATATATATATATATATATATATATATATATATATATACACACATCCATTGGTGTACATATACAAATATATGTAGGCACATATACATTTCACCTTTCATAGTGAGAATATCAATTATACAAAGGATGTGAGGTGTACAGTAATGTAATAACATCGCACAGTCTTGGGATAAATGCAGTGAAGGTGTTCACAGCCCAGGTAGCTTTAGCAGGCCTCACTGGCTTCAACATTGCAAACTGAACAAGCCACCCACAGTGTTTAACCACCACATGTCATATACCAGCACTGTATGCTGTCTTGTTTGTCGCATACTAAAACCTACATACAAATATGCGCATACTAGCCTTCACCAACATATATATCTCCACCCTTCACAAACAGATGCAATATGTCCCCTGCTCTATGCACATATACAGATGTGAATATATATGACACATGTATATTTCTCTGTATTTGTGTGGCATACACACACAAGGTCCACACTGTTGTAAGTCCCTGGACCTCACATCTGAACTGTTGGGCCTTGCTGCAACACAAACAGGTGTCACATATGAACACACACTAACATTAGGGGGGTTATATGTGGCTACAAATGCTAGATAAGCATACTAGACTGCTACAGCAGTTGCCAGTGCTAAGCTACACTTTAATATGACTATCATGCATGTGTTGTTCTGTCACACCCATGTTTATATAATGTCAGCGCTAATCCCCCCAACAGCCATTGGCCACACTACTGTACAGAACACAGATAACATGGATCAGATATTTGACATTTAATGCTGAGCTACACATTTCACAGGTATGTCCCACTGCCCACAGGTACACACTGTATTGTCCATAGCAGTAGTTAAGCAGAACATCTATGCATAAATAAGTACTACTGCCACATATGAATGGTTCACATTATGTAGACTATTCTTCAATAACATCTACTACATGTCAGTAAATACATATGTGTCACATACCTTTCCTTTGTATGATTTGGTAATATTTCTTTTTCTTTTTCCTTTTCTCTGTCTCTCTCTGTCAGTCTCTGCAATAGTGATTGAGTTTGTTGGCAGAGATTGCAGCCTGCTTTTGTAGGTATTTGCACATGAGCATGTGATGGCCTCTGTACCAATTAGTGGCCACCATTTGCTAATTGCATGCAGCCTGCTCATTAATAATTGCAGTAATCACTGTCATAGCAACCCAGTACTGTAAATTGCTAAGTCAGGTAGGCGTGGCCCTTTCAGTTTTCCAAGATGGAGATCATCCTTGTTTGCTGTGGACATCATTGTTTAAGACAGAAGGTTGGTATAGTTCTTATATCAGAAGCCAGGGGTGTAGCCAGAGATTTACATTTTGCACTCAGACCTAATGTTGCTGCTTCCAGTACCCACTTGTCAGTGTAGAAATGTACTCACCCCTCAAAATGATACTCCAAGATACATGGAAAGATGTACTTTCTTTTCAACTTTTACAATTAACTGCCATACAAAGCTAGTTATTGAGATGTATTCCTTTGGCACAAGAACTGTTTGTGAACTGCTATACTGTGAATATTCATTTACTCAGTTTTAAACAGTTTGTGCTTTTTTAGTGTTGACATTAGCACAAGCTGCTCAGAAAAACTGGACACATTTCAGTACTGTGAGTATGCTTACCTACATCCTTGGTAGACCCTGCACACACAGGTATATTCTACATTTGGGTAGGGGTGCAGAATTGCAGAGAGCGTAAGTATTATCGTGTGGATTTTACCTTGCTGGACTTACAGGGTTGCTGTGTACATGTTAGTTTATCAAGGCAAGTAGACTGTCTGCGTAACTCCCAACTGTGGACCTATCCACATGGTAGCCAGAGAATAGCCTGTTATTTTTGTCTGTGCACCACACAAGTCTTTTCAGCAATAGAGCAATGGCATTGTTACAGTTGGTTGCTACCAGTACATGGCTACATCCATTTATATTTCAGTGTTGCATTCCTACATAAGGGTATGCTTCCAAAACTCCTTCCAAAGCTATTTGCACAGTGTGTAACAGCAGAAAGGCTGATATGCCTCTGTGTTTCTGCCTCTGCCAGACCTCTCAAACACTCAGGTACATATTTGAACAGACTCAGGAAAAAGTAAAGAAAAAGTCAGAGACACCTTTAAAATGTTAGTGCTATTAAGTTGAAACATTGAGAGAATCAGAGCATATGAATTAATACACCTTTTCTGAAGTAAAAGAAGTGCCTAACTCTTAATTATTGTCATTATTCATTAAGTGTAATTCACCACCTTTCTGCCCAAAGTCAGTAGTTTTAGGAGGGATTCAGAGGGACAGAGCTAAAATTTGTCTCAAAATCAGGGACATCCCAAAAAATTAGGGACAGTTGGGAGGTATGGCCTCTGCCCTAAACAGATATGCCAGTGTTTGTCTTGCAGCGATACTGTGTGGGGTTGTAAAGTGATGGTGTAACATTATTTCCTGCTAGAATGGCTGCTTCTCCTATCATAGTCATGTAATGTAATCCCACAACATCTGTTGGTAAAGATCCACAGAACAAGTTGTGTGGTATGGCAGTCCTATTTTTCCTTTACATTCACTCATTCTGATGCATGATATATTTATTTCAGCACCAACCTGTTGTATATCTACCGTGGCTTAGTGGTACTTCATGTTGTATAGTGTGTACAAGGTCTGGGGTTCGAGACTGACAGAGGTGTTTTATTTTGCTCCTGAGCAAAACAAGGGCCCTAACATACAGAGTGACTAAGGCACTTTTAAGCAGTTGTAAGTGGGTTTGCGCGATGCTTAGCAATGCTTAGCTAAGCGCAAACAAGCGCACACTCGTGCAAACCACTAACTACTGTTTAATAGTGCTTACTCCCACTAACCCCCGCGCTCATTTCTTTGAAAGAAAAGAAAAATGGGGAGATAGGAAAGTGGTGAAAAAGGGGCACAAAGAGGGAAAGACAGTATGAAAAATATCTCGGGGATGTGCAGGACGAGTGTAGGGAAGGTCCATAGCTGCCCATTTCTTTAACAGCAACAGCTGTGCATATGGAATAAATTTGGCGGTAGATATGAAATCTTCAACCCCTGAGAGAGGGGTGAGGACAACAAAGTATGTTGTAATGCCAATTAAATTACATTTTATGTGTCCAGTGGACATGTGTGCAAAATGGGCAGCTATGTATGGGGCGTAATTTTTTTTTTTGGGAGCAGATTGCCCTTTTTTTTCAGGTGAGAGTGTAATGTGTGGTAGGGGAAGTAGGTATATTTGGGGAGGTAGGTTGGCAAGGTAAACAGACAAGACAAACAAGACGCATACAGGGGTGGTATACGACACATGTGGTGAGTGAACACCTTTGACGGGGAGGGATGTTTGGAAATAGCAAGCCCATGAGCCCACAAATGGAAACAGTGGGACTGAGGTCCCCACCCATGGGCAGTCACCACTGCACCTTCACAGCCCAGAGGGTGGCTGTGCTGGGGGCTGTGTAGGAGGAGCAGACTGACCCGGGAGTTGCGCCACTCGTGCCTCAAGCTGGCGTAGAGGTTCTGCAACAGAACGTTCAATTTCTCTACGCACCACAGCCCGGAACGTTCGAAGGGTGATAGGTGGCCCTCTTCCGCCCACTCTTGCATGGGGGGGGCGACCCCCATCCCCTGCAGTGCTTCCACCCGAAGGTGGCACAGGGCCAGTGGAGGAGGAGGTCCCAGGCTGGGCACCGGACCTGCTGGTGCCAGGTGCCATGGCCAGCTGAGGTGGGACAGGTGGTTCTGCTGAGACCGTCCTTCCCATACAAACTATGTTTTGGAGAGTTTAATAAAGATATGGGTTAGTAACAGTCAACAGCATTCCCAATTAGTTATAACAGCATGCAGAAGTATTCCCATTAACCCAACACACCAGATTTTCAACAGTTGAAAAGCAAGCATAACACATGCATATGTAGAACAATAGTGGACATTACAACAGCATGCAGGTTGAATTGATGGCAATAGGCCACCGATATTGTAGTATTTTAACAGGGGGCACACACATAGAAATAAATGCAAATATTTATAAACTAATAGGACATATGTCCCAACAAATGTTTTGAGATTAGATTGAGGTGTAGAATTGCATTTTTTATGCACATACATTAGGGTGGAAAAAGATAGCTCAGTTAACAACTTATATATCCTTCTAATTTTCACTACATTCCCATTAACTGCAGTTATATGTCCCTTACATGTATTATTACACTACCCAATGTCCTTATATTGTGCAATTGGATTTTGCTAGATCATTATATACATGAGCTGTATCTTACATACAAACGGTCCAAGATGCAGATGTTACTGCTACATATTTTGAGAGTTGCTCACACACACTACTGCTGAGATGGTATACTGACTGCTCTACTTTCATATAATTATCTAGATATGTTCAGGTGAAAGTATCAGTTATATGTTAACAGCTCCCTACATTTCTGGCAGCACACTGACATTTCTGGGGAACACAATACCAAGCTACTCATGTGCCAGATTAACCTGTACATGCTGGGCATGAACCAACAGTAGAGGGCTGTAAATATGCATAAAAGCTACTGGCACTCCCTTCAACCACGTTATACGGGCCTACCCAAGTGTGGGTTAACACTGCTTAATACAACAGTACTATTTGTAAAATGCAACAGTACAACAACATATCAAAGAAAATGACACAGACGCACTCCAGGAATTATACATTTATTAAAGGATTATTACACCTTTATTTATTGGGTTAAAACACTTTTTGAAGGCTCTCTCATTTGTTTTATATAACAGTACATGCAGAATAATTACTAACCTGCCTGATGACGCAGCCTTTGCAACCTATCTTCATGGGCTTGCTGATTCATCACCCAGACACCTGCAGCTGTGAAGTAAATGCAGTGATATTGAGACATACCTATCCATAGTATAGACAAGCATAGCAATTCTTAACTACTTAATGCAATGGCTACTTACTCAGTACTGGAGCATTAGGCATCGCACGGGATTTCTGGATACACTGGTCCAGTTGATCCTCCTTACGTCGCTTCAGGTCAGAATAATGGTGCCTGACCTGCTCACCAGTCCGAGGATTGCCAGTGACACTGGTGAGATCACGAGTAAGACTGTTCCAGGCCTCCGTTTTATATTGGGTGCCCTGGTACTGGCCCCGCAGGAGTCTTTCCTCATGATTTTGGACAAGGAGCCAAACCATTACTTTGGAATCCTCAATGCCCCAGCGTTGCGCTCGAAATCAAGTGCCTTCTCCAACACTGGCCATGCTGACTGCAGAAGGGAGCTACAACCAGTTATGGCAAGTATTCCCGCCTGTGGAGCTTAAATATGCCTCATTTCCCGCACTTATTTGTGATTGGCCAGTTTTGAAAAAACTCAGCTGTAGGCACACCTGCTTAGCTGATGTTGGCAATGTTTAAAATTCCTTTGATAGGTATGTGTCTGTTGAAAGTGCATGGTTTTGAAATGCTGTCATGGCTTAGTGGTTATGTACTGTGACTATAGTGCACAGTATTCTGAGTTCGAGCCCTGTCACTGCTTTTTATTTTCCTACTGGCTAGACCTGAATGGTTTAGGTACAGTAAAGGATGTGTGGACGTGTTTAGCCGACTTTGCTCAACTTTGCCCGACGTGCTGGTTAGCGTGGTGCGCAGCTACGTGCAAATATGTTGTAGTTGCGCTGGTTGGTGTGGTGCATAGCTACGTGCAAAGACATTGCACTTGTTAACGCAGTGCTCAGCTATGAGCAATTAGATTTAAATATGCTGGTAAAATGTGCTTAGCAGTGCTTTCTATTAATTAAAATAAGTTACTCATGCCTCAGAATGCATAACCATTTCACCTTCACATATATGTAATTTGTTCACTACTCCATATAAAACTTGAATGCTTTTTACAAAACTTATACATGATAAATGTCAGGAAATATTTTTGTGTACAGATTACCAACAGAAAATGGAATGTGCAGTAGTGGGACTCGAACCGAGAATGCCTCCTCTTTGTGTGAAGGCTTAACCACTACGCTATCGCTATTTTGCTTAATTTGCATATATTTTTCTTATTATCCTCTTCAGTGTCTAAGCTGCTAACTGTAGCTAAGCAATGGGCAAACCCGCGCAAATACGAGCAGCTATATCGGAAATAAAACAAAAAAAAATTCTTTTCATTTTTAAATTTGTACGAGGTTTAACATATGGGGGAGTGTAGTGTTACAATGTACACATGTGTGCGGACTCGCTCATGTAACTCGGCATTTCTCGAGTTTCGTCATTTATTTTATTTATTTATTTTATTTTACATTTGTTGACTGGGCTAGTCTAGCTGGATACATTTCCATTTTCAGTAGAGGCCCGGGGAGAAAAGCTCCACATAAATTTGAACAAAAAACGTTACAATAGACAAGCAAATGGACAAAATCATCATAGATGAAAAGACAAATAAAAAATATAGTACCCAATAACAGATATATACAAAGAGAGTATCACATTTCTAAAAATAACATTAAGTAGCTGAAATAACATCAAGAACAAGGCACAAAACAGAGAGCAAAATTGATTAATAATATTAAAGAACTAATCTTAGTAACAGAAGGAGAAAGAGAAGCACTAAAATAGGAGAGGAGGAAGGGAAGCAGTATAAGAAAAGAGAAGGGAAAGTTGTGAGAGATTAGCATAGAGGAAAGAAGAAACAAAATACTCTAAAAGGAGGTAGACTGAAGCAGATACAGTAAAGAGAGAGGAAAGTAAAGTAGTAGGAAAGTGCAGAGTAGTAGGAAAGCAGAGGAGGTAAAGGATTAGTCAGGTTTTGAACAGGAACAGAGCCAGTGGCTTTGGAAGTAATCTTTGATTTTGTGTTTAAAGAGAGGCAGAGATGTAGTAAGTGTTATGTCGCTAGGAAGCAGATTCCAGTTCCTTCCTACAGTATTATTGAAGAGAGAGTCACCAGCAGAATTATAAGTCTTTGTTATAGTAGCCATAAGTTTACTGGATGAGCGAAGGAGTTTAGGTTGTTATAAGGGATTAAAAGTTTAGAAAGAATAGGGTTTTGTTTGGTTGGTATAAGATTTTATGGGCAATAGTGAGTTGAGGGATTAACAGAAGGTTTTGTAGTTCAAGCCAGCCTAGAAGTTTCAGGTTAATACAGTGATGAGTTCTAAAAGGGTTACTAGTGGCAAAACGGGCAATGTTGTTGTAGCAAGTAGCCAGTTTGTTAAGGTTGGCTTTCTTAAGGTTAGTAAAATTGGTGAGGCATAAAGAAGAGTAGACAAAAGATGAGAGTGGGCAATCTTGGCTCTGGATGATGATGTTAGGAAAGGTTTAATTCTATATAGGCTTCCTATTTTTCTATTGACTGTTTTAATGGTGTTGTTGATATGCTGGTCAAAGGAGAGGTTGTTATCAATTGTTATTCCTAATAATTTTGTTGTTGGATCAGGAGCAATGAGAGTGGCATTATTTGAGGAGATGGTGAAGTCCAATGGAGTGGACCTAGTGCTAGGAGAGAAAAGGAGAAGTTTAGTTTTTGGCATTGAGGAGGAGGTTAAGGCCTGGTGAACCAAGTTTCTACAGTGTTGAAGACATTTTGAGTAATAGATGAAAGTTCATTAGGAGATGAAGCAGAGCAGATAAGGGTGGAGTCATCTGCATATTGAATGCAGGTAGATTGAGGAATTGCTAAGTGAAGATCATTGATGAACAGGGAGAAGAGAAGAGGTCCTAGAATGGAGCCCTGAGGTACACCGATGGAAACGGGTGTGAGTGAGGAAATTTGGTTTTCCCAACGAACTGCTTGCTGTCTATTGCCAAGGTAGGATGTAAACCAGTTAATGGCAAGATTATCAAAGGAGAGGGATGTAAGAGTGTTAATTAAAATGGAGTGGTTGACCATATTGAAAGCTTTAGAGAGGTCAATGAAAAGAGCAGAAGAGAGAAGGTTGTTGTTGCGGTTCCTGTTGATAGTATCTACAAATGATAGGAGAGCAGTGGTAGTACTGTGATGTGGTCTGAAACCGTGTTGACAGTTTGCTATTATGTTGTTTTGAGAGAGATACTGTAAAAGTTGTTGGTGAATACATTTTTCCATTATTTTTGCTAAGGGAGAAAGGAGGGCAATTGATCTATAGTTTGAGTACTCAATGGAGTTTCCACCTTTATGTAAAGGGATAATATGGGATATTTTCCAGATGTCTGGGATGGTTCCCTCTTGGATTGTCCTGTTTATAAGTATAGATACTGGATATGCAATTTCTTTGGCAGCTTTTTGGAGAAAAAGTGAAGGGAGCTTGTCAGCAGAAGGGGTACAAGGCTTCAGTTTGTGGATAAGTCTAGAGATGAAAGATGTAGGAATAGGTTGTATTTTAAAGTTATTTGAAGGGTGTCTTTGGTTTATAGGTGGGCTGGAGTTATTAGTGCTAAGTTGTTTAGCTAGTGATAGAATAGTGTCAGTAAAAAAGAGTTGAACGATTTGCAGTGAGGTGGGGAGTATCTGGGTCGGCATTGAGAGGGGTGGGAGTTTTGGATGTTCCTGGGGAGAGGAGTCTATTTATAGATGACCAAAACTGTTTGGGGTTGTTATGATGAGTTTGTTGAAGTTTGCAGTAGTAGGTATTTTGTCAGTAATTATTGCTTTTTTAGTCGAGTTTCTAAGTTGGCGGAAATGAAGAAGGTCAAGGGAATTTCTATGGTTTCTCCATTTCGCCCAGACTTTATTTCTGGAGAGAATTAGCTTTTTAGTTTCTTTAGAGAGCCATGGGGCAATATTGGGTTTCATTCTGATGGTGCGTTCAGGAGCATGTTTGTTGAGAATGGATAAAAAAGTGGTATTAAAGTATGATACTGCATTTTCAAGGGGAAGAGATTTCAGGGGGCTCCAGTTGCATTTGCTGAGTTCATTTTGAAATAGGTCTATGTTAAAAGTTTTAGTAGAGCGTATTTTTGAATGTTAGGGTTTGGGAAATCAGTTCTTTCTCTAGTAATAAAGGTTAAAGCATGATCACTTATATCATCAGGCAGGGTTCCTGCTTTGTAGGCGTGTTTGATTTTGTTTATGAGTATCCAGTCTAAAATACTCTTTATTGTTAGGCTTGTTGATTCTAGTGGTTGAAGTAATAGTCTGGGTGAAACCATATAGGTTCATATGAGAGGAAGGATTATCTGCATTGATAGTGTTCCAGTCAACATTGATGTCACCTAGAATTATAGTTTCTTGGGGTAAGTAGTAGATACCCAGCTGAGAAAGGGTTCTAGTATGGGTATATTGTTTCCTGGTGGTAAGTAGATGCAGATAATGTAAAGGGATTTCTTGGTGTTTATTTGGAGTTTTGTTATGATGGCTTCTACTTTGCAATCTGGGGTAGGATAGGCTGGAAGAGTAGAGATATTAAGCTGATTCTTAAAAGAATTGCTACTCCACCACCTTTACGGTTTGGTCGGTCAAGTCTTATTATGCTATATCCTTGGGGTGTGATCTCAGTGTCTTTTGTTTCTGGTTTGAGCCAGGTCTCTGAGAGGCACAGGATGTCAAACGAATGAATATCAAGGAGGGCATGTAATTGAGCTATTTTGTTATTTATACTATGAATGTTTAGGTGTCCAATAAGGAGGGAGTCATAGATTTTAGGTGAATTAGTTTTGGGAGAGGGATAAGCTGGCCCAGGATTAGGGTGGATGTCTCCATCTTGTAATGTAAGAAGATTAGGTTTAGTTATTAAATGGTTCTTTAGAAAGATTTGAAGTATTAGTTTCTTATTGGTAGGATATACATACTTAAGGTGGGAGAGTCTGTGGTATTTAGGTAAGAGATAGTTGGGGTTAAAGGTAATGTTGGAGTGTAAAATGGGAGAAGTATTTGTAAGGGTAGATGTGTGTTTATTGGGGTAGATGGAGTGGGCAGAAAGAGGGTTTTCAAAGAAGGTAAGAAGGTATGCAGAGAACAGGATGGTAAGGAGTGGAATTGTAAGTGTGGGCATAGTAAGGAAGTTGGGAGGCATAGTTAGAGAGTATTATAGTAGGAGTTAAGGAAGATACTAGAAGTGGCTAAGATAGGAGAAATGATATAAAGCCTAATAGGAGAGGGAGGAGAGAAAGAGGGCCAGTAAGAGGTAGTAAGAGGGTGTAAAATGGTAGTGTAAGAGAAAATAAAGAATAAAATGAAGTATATGACAAATATAGAGCTGTGAGGTCAGATATAAGGGAGGGATTTTGGAAGGAATGAGGTAAGAGGAGGAGGTGGTAAGGGGTGTGTTAACAGAGGAGCGGGATAAAGCAGGGTAAGATATTGGAAGAAAGAAGTAGGGGGTGTGTTCAGAGAGGTATAAGAGTAGGACCCTGGGGTGGGTGGGAATTGGGGTAGGAGGGAGCGGAGTGAGCCAAGGTCGAACGGAGTGGGAAAAAACAGCTGAAGGAGAGATGGGAAAGGAGGCAATCAAAATGCAGGTAAGTAAGGTGAGAGAGGTATATAGTGAGAAAAAGAAGGTAAAGTAGAGACCAGAGTTCAGGGAGAAGATAGAGCACAGACAGGTAAAAATCAGTATGTGAACATACAGTGAAAATAGAGGAAGAGCAGGTCTAAGTTAACGAGGAAGGTAGGCAGCTTACAAGGAATAGAGCAAAGCAGAGAGATAGGGGACAGATGGAGAGTGAGGCTAAGATAGATGTGAAAAGGAATAGGAAGCCAGAGTACTATTGTAAACAGATGTAAGGGCTAGTTGGAGCAAGAAGGGAACAGCATACGAAACAACAGAAACGGAGGGGAGGGAGCTACCTATAAGATAGCGCAGATAAAAAGAGAAAGAAACGGAGAAATAAAGAATAAGACCAAGAGGGGTGTGAGGGAGAAGAGAAAGTAGTTAAAAAGTAGGAGAGTAGAGCATACGAAGGGTGGGAGAGGGGGGGGGCTAAGAAGGGCAGCTACTGGCTGCTAGAGACTCACACACAGGCAAACTATAAGACCCTTATAGGAATACCAGAACAGGAGCCTAATTTGCATGGACGTGGATTTTTGGACTGCTCGGCAGTCCGACACGCCCCCTACGCTCGTCCACGCTCTGTGTAAGCTTTAGAGTTGAGGCAGCGCGCTCTCATTAATATGCATGGTGCACTGCCGTCATACTTTTATACTGGCGTTTCCGTGTAAGACTAATCTAGTCTTACATGGAAGATTAGTAAATCCTGGGGAGTGTCTTTTCTGTCACAACTTTGTTATATTTAGTCCTTAGAGTTTTGAATAGTGACTTTCCTGTCACAGCTTGATATAATTAGTCTTAGACTTTAGACAAATAGTATAGTGTGTGTGTAATAGGAGCTTATATTGTAGTTGTGTGTCTTTGCATAGTGACTTTTTCTGTCACAACTTTCTTATATTTGGTTGTTAGACTTTAGATAAATAGTATTGTGTGTTTTTGCTGATTACTATTTTAGCCCATAGTTTTAAAAAGGGCTTGTTTGATATTTCTTGTTTGGGTATGTCCATTTCCCTACATCACTCTTTTGAGATTGTGTTTGTTTCAGTATTGCTGACCATGAGAAAGAAAAACACCCTAAATCAGGATTTAAGAAATGTCCTAAATGTGGGCAGAAAATGTCTGCCATTGACAGTCATGTGAATTGTGTTTACTGTTTGGGAGCATTGCATCTCCAGGAACGCTGCTCCATTTGTCATTCTTTCCCTTCTAGGGCTCTCCAGGAGAGAAAGAGAAAGTTAATTGACAGAGGTTTAGTTAAACCATCCTTTCAAAAAGCTTTGAGCAACCAGGATGGGTCCAGCAAATCCTCAAAGTCTTCTAAGGCTTCTACTTCTTCTGAGGTAAAGAAATTTAAAAAATCTTCGACATTGGTTCCACAGACCTCGGAGCCGACTGTCTTGTCCTTTCGGAGCCAGTCCCCGGTTCTGGAACCGGTATCCGAAGTGCCTAAGTCTCCACTCCTGCAATGTGTACCGTCTTCTATCCACTCATCTCAGTCTTTGATAAGCCTTTCCAATTTGGATGTGGATCGTGTGGTGCAGAAGCTTTTACAGGCACCAGCCTTTGCCAAAATTTATCAGCTCTGGGTCAGCTTCGGAACCAAAGACCCTTTTGCCATTTACTACTCTTCCTCCTCCGAGCCCTACCGGTCCTTCGGAGCCGGAAGAATCAGACTTGATGATCGTTGACCCTTCAGAGTCAATGCCTGCTCCACTGTCCTCAGCGCCGATCGAGAAATCTAGGGGCCGACGCTCTCTGGTCGGGTCTGGGGAGGATAGTCGGACCAACTTATCAGTTCTGAATCTGCCTCTCGGGGCTTCGGCTCGGATGAGTTTGGCTCCTACCTCTGGCTCGGAGCCCACTGTCCTGGTGCCGGGGGTATTGACGGTTTCCTCAGATCCGTTGGTCCCTTCTCATCGGAGCAGAGATGCCTTCGAAGCCATGAGTAGAGTTGTCTCCTAAGACATCTTCGACTTCAGGTCTGGCTACCTCATCCCCAAAAGCACCAGTGTCTGCTTCTGCTTCACAGATCCTTTCCAAGCGTAGAGACCCAGAGTCTCAGGAAGCCCCATTGGGTGGCCCCTGCTCTTCCAATACCTCACCGGAAGCCCCCACTGATGAGGTTTCCAGGAAGAGAATCTGCAAGATGAAACATTTAGACTCCCCACAGGAGTCCCTCACATCCGATACCTACTTGGATGAATCAGAAGGGTCCCCACGGTCTCCCTCTGAGGAGATCTCATTTGCTGAGATATTAGAAATCCTTAGGCAGAGGGGTGACCGGCAGTCCACCAACCCTACCGAAGAGGAGTCGGTTCTCCTGAAGGCTTTTGGTCTCAGCCCTCCACCTCTTGGGTGTCTCTGCCCTTCGATGAGCTTATGCAGCTGGTGTCACGAAGGGCGTGGGAGTCTCCGGACACCATGGAGCCTGTCCCCAGGAGGCCTAATAAATTTATTTCTACCCCCAGGACAAATCTTTTCTTACTAAGGGTGTGCCAGTTGATGCCATGATGGTGGCGGCAGCCACCAAAAAGGAAATTTCAGAAAATTCCTCCTCTATCCATCCTCCTAACAGAGATTCGAGGATCATGGGTAGATATGGGAAGTGCACGTACAGTTCAGTGACTTTTGCACTGCATTTGATCAACTATTTAACTCATTTTACTAGACTGCAAAGAGATCTCCTAAAAGAGCTTGATGATACTCTTCAGGGTACAGTAGCTGCAGGAGCTTCAGATAAAGTTGCCTCCCAGTTTGCTACCATCAACTCCATAGTAAACTCGTCCATGCGCCTCATTTCTTATGCAGCTGATGGAGCGAGCAGGGCAGTGGGTACAGGAATTGCTCATAGGAGACACTCCTGTATATGCTTGTGTTCCTTCACGGAGCCCGTTAAGTCATCCTTTGTAAATACCCCTTTTGATGGCTCGTCTCTTTTTGGGCCCAAACTTAAGGAAACTTTGACCAGGTGTGAGCAGGAAAGAAAGACTCTGTTTTTCCACCCCTAAAAGACCCTACCCCAAGGGTCAAAGGAGAGGAAAGATGTGGTTCCCCAAAGCCCAAGGAGCATTTCAGGACACGTGGTGAACCCCCCTCCAGGGGCAGATGAGGGGGCAGTAATGGAAGACGCCACCCTAGCAGCAGAGGGGGGGCCGCAAAATCAGGGCAGAGATCAGTTCTTTGGGAAGCCCTACCAGCGCTCCTGAAAGGAGGCCCAACTGTCCTGCTCTGGAGGCAGTTGGGGGTTGCTTATCTTTGTTGATGTTGTTTTTTTGTTGTGGCAAGGTGATGTACAGAGTTTGTTGTCTTTTGTAGATTACTTACATACTACCACAACATTTTTAAAGTTTACTGTAACTTACTCACACTCTAGTATTTCATTTCTGGATGTGACTGTTAGTAAGAATGAATTGGGTAGTTTCCACACAGGTTTATATAGGAATGTTGTGAGGAAAAATGCTCTGTTACATAGACAGAGCATGCATCCTAGACACATTGCACACAATATACTTAAAGGACAATTCTTGCAGTTGATGAGGTTACATAGTGATGACACCAAGTTGAAAACAGCATTTGATAAACTCAAGCATGACTTTATAGAGAGAGGGTATAGCGAGAGTGAGGTAGATTAATGTATTAGGCTTGCATCTTTAGATAGGAATACCAGAGGTAAACCATTTTTCTCTGATATACCGACACCCTCCTTGCTTCAGGAAGAAAGTAATGTTATGAAGGTTAGGTTTCCATTAACCTTCTTGAGTGATGTGAATATTTGCTGTAATATAATAAAGAAGAATTGGAATATTCTGTATGCCAGCCATGACCTTAGAGGCATTGTTGGTGATAAACCCAACTTTTCATTTTAGAATAATGGGACAGTCAAACAGCAACTGTGCTACAGGAAAGGGAGTAGCTTGACACTGGAGGCCCAGAGGTTTGATAGCTATCCATGTAGACACTGTGAGGCATGAAAACATATTTTTAGTGTGTCCAGCTTTGTGCAGCCAACACTTTGTTGCTCTGTTGAGTTTCCCTTTTATGCGGACTGCAGCACTAAGAATATTGTGTACTACTCTTAAGTGTGTAGCATGTGATACCTACTATATTGGGAAAACGAACCGTCCCTTCAGGGACAGGATTTTAGAACATCTACATGACATCAGGTATTGCAAGAGTACTAATGCTTTAGCTAGACATATAATTGAAGTAGTGGGGAGATCATTAGTTTAATTTTTTTGTTTTAGAAGTTGTACCAGTAGGGAATAGGGGTGGTGACTTGAAATGTAAGACAGAAGCATGCAAACAGAAATGGATTCTATTTTTCAAGGCTAACACCCACCCCGGGATTAATGACAATGTTTCATCAAAACCATTTTTAAAATAGAGACCACTTAAACACTAATACAAGATGAGTATTTTTAAAGTTGTGATTGTGTATGTTATGCTTCATACTTGGATTTTTTGCACTAGGGATACTTTAGAGTGTTTATTAGATACTAGCACTTTAAATGTTGTAATTGTTTTTTTACCTATTAATTAAGCAGCGTTTTTCATTGGCTATTACTGCTTTTTAAACTGTATTGTGTTAATGTGCTGTTGTCTGATGAAGCGGTTGCCAACTGTGAAAGCGCTTACCTTGTGTGATTAAATTTTATTTTTATTTCCATTTGGAAGTTTTATTTTTTGCTGCCTTGCTGGGACTGAAGTTGTGTTTTTTATACTTGGCTATTTTTCTTATTTGTCCCATATCTTGGTCATTGGTTATTTGCTTATCAACTCATACAAGCCAGGGACACCACTCTTTCACTCTGCAGTCAGCTGGGCTTTACAATAAACTCAGGAAAATCTGCCTTGTCGCCATCTCAACATACTGTTTTTATCAGAGCAGAATTGGACACAACCACCACTCTGAGACTTCCAGCAGAAAGAGTCTTACTACTCTGTCAGCAGGTCCACAATATTGTATTCAAAAACAAGGCTCCAGCATCAGAAGTACTAAAATTGTTAGGCATGATGGCAGCTGCAGAATTAGCCATACCGTTTGGTCTCATGCACATGCAGATTCTGCAATGGCTGTTGTTCACTCAGTGGTCTTACCAAGAGCTCCCAATGTCTCATCTTATAGTGATCACGAACACATGCAAAAAAGGACCTTCAGTGGTGCTTGACCTCTCTTCATGTCACGCTAGGTCTTCCTTTTGTTCTACCCCCACCATCGGCCACAGTGACCATGGACGCTTCCCTGATAGGGTGGGGGGGCATTTTCAGGGAAGAACAGCCCAAGGCACATGGACCAATCAAGAGACACATCTGCATATCAATGTCCTAGAGATGAGAGCGGTACTTTTAGCATTGCAGTACTTCCAGGACTCTCCTCCTTTGAGTACAATTGCGATTCAGACAGCCAACATGTCAGTGGTCTGGTACTTGAACAAACAAGGAGAAACCAGGTCCTACCTCTTTTGTCGTGAGGCCCTAAGAGTATTGCAATGGGCTACATCCACCCAGCGCTTTCTGTTAACAACGCACATCCCGGGGAAATCCAACGTGATAGCAGACAAGCTGAGCAGAGCAGATTTGTTGCCTCACGAGTGGTCCCTCAAGAAAGAAATAGCGGACAGGATATTCCGCAGGTGAGGCCATCCTTGCTGCGACGTTTTTGCCAACCACATGAACATGAAACACAGAAGCTACTTTGCCCTGATTTCCCCTCTGGGAGAATCCCCAAGGGATGCACTTGTACACGATTGGCCTCCAGGTCTCTTCTATGCATTCCCACCAATTCCATTGATACCCAAAGTACTACAGAAAGCAAAAGCCCTGGGAAGGACCATCATTCTAATAGCCCCTCATTGGCCTCATCAGATTTGGTTTCCCTTCCTTCGACTTCATCAATTGGACGACACCTGGATTCTGGACCCAATTCCAGATCTTCTGACACACTCGTTGAAGGAACTTCATTCCTCTCTTCAGTCCCTGAAGCTGACAGCTTGGCTGCTCCAATTCCCATCATAGCCAGGCTCCATTACCTTTCTAATGAGACGCAGCAAATTCTAATATCCTCTCATAAATCCTCTACGAGAAAGCTATACCTTAGCAAATAGAAAAAATTTTCTATATGGGCCTCTCAAAACAACATTGATCCCTGCCTAGCCCCTATGGCTTCTATACTAGAGTTCTTGACCATGATTTTCAACAAAGGAGCTGCAGCTGCAACAGTTCGGGTTCAGCTTGCTACTATCTCTAATTTTCACCTTGGGTTTGAAGGATTGAACATATAATGTCACACAAAGTATCCAAAGCCTTTCTTAAAGGGACCTTTCATCTCAGACCACCTGTGAAATGTCCGCATACCCCATGGAATCTAAATTTTATGCTTTCTCACATTATTCTCCCTCCATTCGAACCAGCTTCCTCATGTGATTTGAAATATTTGCCATGGAAGATTATCTTTTTAGTAGCTATCACTTCTGCCCGCAGAGTGTCAGAGCTTCAAGCCTTGTCCGTTAAGCCTCCTTATTTGATTTTCCATGCTGACAGTCTCACTTTGAACTAATCCCTCCTTTTTGCCTAAAGTTTGTACTAAAGCTAACCTTAACCAAATTATTGATTTGCCAGTGTTCTTCCCCAATCACTCCAACAACTTAGAGTATATGCTGCACAAGTTTGATGTTCATAGACAGCTCAGATTTTACCTGGATAGGACAAAAGACTTTATAAAAATCAGAACAGCTTTTCGTTTCCTTTTCAGATTCCGAAAAAGGTAAGCCAGTGGCAAAAACAAATCTGTCTAAGTGGTTATCCGATTGTATCACATTTGCTTATTCAGCTGCTAATATGCCCTTACAACAAAAAATTAAGGCTCATTCTACCAGAGCAGTGTCTGCATCCTCTGCTTTTTCTGCTAGACTTCCTTTAGATAACATTTGTACAGCAGCCACTTGGTCAAGACTTCATACCTTTATCACTCATTACAAAGTTGACAGGGCCTCCTTTGGATCTACTGTCCTGAAAAACATACTCTTGTGAGCCATCCGAGATAGATGGTGCTTGGGAAGCTACCCATCTGTAAGAATGAAGGGCGAGATAGACCAACTTCACATAAAGAAGTTATGTACTTACCATAATGTTCCATGTGAGTTGTTCATCTCACCTTCATTCTTACTTCCCACCCTCCTACCCCCTCCAGGGTTTTTCTAAGACCGAGATGCTGGATTCTTTCTGGTTGCTCAATCCTTCTATAGCTTTCTCTTATAGAATGATAGAATGACATACGGTATTATTATACGCAGCCAAAAAATAAGATCTGAAATAACTCTAGGTGCATCATGGGATAGGGACTTGGCCTCAAGCTATTTGAAGACCTCGAGCTTTGTAGTAGGCTGACTCGGAGCAGAGGATCGGCCCCGAACCCATCTGTAAGAATGAAGGCGAGATGAACAACTCACATGTAACGTTATGGTAAGTACATAACTTCTTTTTAAGTACACAGACAAGCGATCCAAGTAAAACAAAAATAACAGAATAATAGTTTCCTTACAAGCTTTCTAACTCTCTCTCTCTCTCTCTCTATATATATATATATATATATATATATATCTTCACTTTTTATCAGGCAAGGGAGTGGTTTATTGTGTTGTAAAACACAGCATATTGACGTACATGTTAAGTTCACATCCCTTCCCCCATCAGTGTGACATTCGAGCTGGTCCTGCCCTACTTAGTAGCTAACATAATAATATAATCATTATGTATTTAAAAAAAATGATGTGGCACATCTTATTTAACCAGATTATTAAGGCTGTGATTTTTTCAAGACAATATACTACATGGCTGGAAATATAACCATAGACTATTTGGCAATCTAAAAATGTATATAAATAAATAAATATATGTACATATACATTTTGCATGCAAAAAAATAAAACCTCATTGTACAACTCCTATTCTATTTCCGTAAACTATTATTAACACAGTTAGCTTTCGTCCTTCTAGACTTATTCAGGTTTGTGTACAAAACCCCCTAAAAATTATCTATAAAAATCTTATTGTATAATTAGCTAGTATTGTTATTGCACATCATTTCGAATAAAGTGGAAAAAAGAATAAGAAAAAGAAAAATTTATGATGATATAAGCAAAGTGTACACTTCAATTAAAAATGATTTAACATGGTATTTAAAACCAACTGGAAGAATAAAGTAAAACTAGTCATATAAACATTGTGGCAATTTTCTAAGTAACAGTATACTTTTAAGTGAACAGTAGTAGTTTAGTCCAGGCTTCCTAAAAGAGTTCAGGTTTAATTGCCATATGAGTTTCTCCAGCATATTCAGGACGTCTCCTTCCAGATCACCCATGTCTATGCGATCTAGTATCTGGAACTTAAAACTGGTGTGTCTTTTATGAAGAGCAAGTTTACAGCATAATAAACTACAAAAGTATATATAGTTAGAAAGCTTGTGAGGAAACTATTATTCTGTTATTTTGGGATTGCTCGTCTTTGTACTTAGTAAAGGATTTTCGACTGGAAACAGACTGTCTACCCTGCTTGGATTACTTATGATTACTTAGTAATTCTGTATATTTTTTCAAATTGTATATTTTTTTTATTATTTTTTGACTCTCATCGAGTTTAAGTTTGCTACTTCTACTACCATTCTCTGATCTGATTAATATATAGTAATTAACTATATAGATAGGGATTGAAAATCTTCCACACAAAAAAGTTTCTTAAACTGTCTTGGTTTTGTACCCACTATACTTGTTTAGTGGGTTGCTTGAGACTTTGGGGATACCACGGAGAATACTTGTTTTTAAGTTTATAGTTAGCCAACAAGTTACTAAAGGTCAGCGGGTTTTTATTACAGAAGAGCATTTGAATAACTAGGAACTGAGATGGCAACTTATTTTAAATGCTACAAGTTATCCTGGATTAAATGAATGCTGCTCTGTAAATTCTGTTCTGAAATTAAAACAGTTAGAAGTTTAAATATCATAGTGTTCTTATAAGATTTAATGAGATTTGGGGGGGGGGGTTCAAAAGTATGTATTTTGGTGGAAACACAATAGTAACATTATTTTTGTGTTTGTTTTTGATTGTATCATACTAAAATTTAATGTTTATTTAAATATTTCAATTAGGGAGGAGCATTGTGAATGAATTTTAGGTGTTCTATTACAATCATGAAGTAATTTTAAACTGAAAAGGTGATTGGTTTATTATGTAATAGGAGGGATATTTAAACAAGTGTTTTTAATTGTGTTGACAGTTCTGATGAAATCTTTGTAACTGAGACAAAAGTGCTTAACTTTGTGGATTATTCTTGCAAATTTTTATTTTCATTATAAAGTTTTGTTTAATTGGGTTTGAACAGGTTGCTGCTTCCTGCTTTATTACCACTGCTGCCTCATATGGAGTTTTTGGTGTTAATATTTCTTTATTTATTTTTTCTTTGGGCTGTTTGCATATAATTTCCATTGTGTTTATTAAATTTTGTAGTACCATCTTTTTTATTAAGTATGTTTTAAAATGGTTGCTTTGCAATATTTTTAATGCTGTTACTTTTTGTTATTGTTTAAACATCTAGTCATTTTCTAAGCTGCTTGTTTTGGTGAGTGTCATAGTGATTGTTTAAAATTGAACTTGCGCTTCTTTACATGTAATGTAAAATAGACTAAAATGACTCAAAGGCTGCAAAATGTTAATATACATGATTCATGAAAAAGTGTTCTTTCTGTTTCATGATGCTATTTGTAACGTTAGATCTGCGTAAAAGAGCATGAAAAACATGTGACTTTATTTTACTCATGGAATTGAGCCTTTTCTGTCTGCAAAGAAAAACAAGTATGCAGTTTTTGACTCTGGCATGTCCCTTTATTCATTTAACAACTTCAGTCATTTTTGACTGTGGTGCCAAAAGTTAACACAATATGCAGAATGTTGTTAAGTGAAAGCAAGATGCTGCTATTATTACTGTTAGTATTAGTATATGTCCCTCCATTCCAGTATTGCAGTATTCTTTACAGTAGGGATTCCCTGCCAAGGGTGGCCTAATGTCCGGCCAGTATACCAAAGCCTTTAGGATTGCTTTAAGGTATGCTCCCCATGTATAGCATAGGGCATAAGTATGATGTCCAGACATACCAACCTCAGAACTTCTTTGCCACCAGTCCAAACTCCATTGTTGATCATCAATCTGAATACTAGAATCGTTGCTGGTTCACCATGCCATTTCAGATAAGTGCCCTGTTGGGATTTTTGCTCTTATCTTTTTCTTTTTGATTGCGTGTGGGGTTTCGTGTCATCCAGAAAGGGTAAATGCCAGTGCAGGAGACAGACTCCCCATAATGACCACCACGAGCAGTGCTTGTTTTGTATCGGCATTTCCCACAACCATACGTCCTGTTCCATTTGTCAGGCTTTTGTCCCAAAGACGATCCGTAGTTGGCTTTCTTCTTTGGCCATGTATTTACAGAACCAGTGTTTTAAGCTTTTAGCGAAAGACACCATGGAGGGAACTTCCTGTTGTAAGGGTCAGCCATCCGTGAAGAAGAAGACCACAAAGTCTAGATCTGATTCTCCAGGCTCCTTTGTTGGTTCCTCAGCTGCAATCACTTTGAAGGCTGGCATGGATCCGACCTCACACACATCTCTGGAGGTTTGCAGATGTCCGTTAATAATGTACGGGGGAACTGTGGCTGATTACTACTGAAAGGCATAGGGGTGTTCCTCAAATTTTGGTTAGAGAGGAAGTTCTGACTATGATTGTGGAATGATGTCCAGCATCTGAACCTTCTAAGTTTTACGTTCCTTTGAAAAAGAAACAAAAAAAAACATGTTTCTCCTGCTCCTAATGCCCTTATGGCTTTGCAGCCTCCTCAAGAAGTTTGTGTTCCTGGTCCTCTATTCCTCTACAAAGACCCTGGGAACAGGATTCCTCTGAGGAAGAGGTGGATTCAGGTGAGGAATCCCTTGCTTATTCCTTCGCCTTTAGACTATAGTTCTGAGGAGGAGGAGTCCACTAGTCCTGACACTCAATTTGAAGAAATTTCCTTTGGGACACAATTTCCAGGGTGATGGAATTTTTTAAATGGGATTATGCCCAGGTTTCTGAGGTGCAGAAGTGATGCTACAAACTTCTGCAAGTGGGCTCTCCCAGATGTTCTGCTGTCTCTCCTGTTTTGGATGCTTGTTAGATGATTTTTCTACTGCATCTCAGGCTCTAGATTTCCAGCCCCTTCCCCCCCAAAAAAAATGGTTTTACAGGGTGCCTGAGGATTACAAATTCCTGTATAGATGTTCTTCAACTGACCGGTCTGTGGTATCTAGTATCTGACAAGCCATCTCAGTTGTTTGCCCTCTACAAAGCTTGTTCTTTCAGATAAAGACAGCAGGACTATGGAAAGGGTAGGTTAGAAGGTTTATACCTCTGCTAACTTGGCCTTTTGAGCTGTCAGTTATCAGACCCATATGTCCAGATACAGCGTGGCTCGTCTTTCTTAGGTCTGTCATGTAGTTTTTGACCTTCCCCAATCTTAAGGGAAGACTTCTACTCTTTTCTTGTTGGGGACCTCTTCCCAGGTGTTGTCATTCTATTAAGCGCATTTATGATGCAGTAGATGTTCGTCCGGAGCAGCTGATTCTGATTCTGTGATGAGGATGTATTCCTGGCTTCAGCTTCAACCTTTGCCTGATGATAGTAAGGCTAAGTTGATGGATGCTGCTCTGGATAACAGATACTTATTTGGTGCAACTACTGTGGATTTGTTTAACTCTGTTCAAGATAAGGGCAAGGCTTTACAGGAACTTAAACATGTACTCTTTTCTCCTGTGCCTGTCTTTCAAAGAAATTACTCTAATAAGTCGGCCTTTGTATGTAGGCAGTCTCGCCCTCCACCCAGGGGTAAGAAGGGGGAGTAAAAGAGCTCCTCCTGCTAAAGCTACCCAGACTCCTGTAACCCAGAAATCTCCTTTTCCTGACAAACCAGGTGCTGTGTGACTATCCTGTTCTTCTCAACCACATTCCTCTTTCTCTTCATCTTTCTCTATCCTTTCCAGTTTGGTTAAAGATTTCTCAGGATTCCTGGGTCCTTTCCATTATCCGCCTAGGTTATTACATGGTCTGGAAATCTCTTCCCCCTTTCAGAGGCATTCTTCAGCCCCCTCAGGAAGAATTGGCTTTTTTTTAGGGGTGCTTCAGGATCTTTTGACTCAGGGTACTGTTTAAAAGTTTCCAACGTCCTAAAGGGGTAAGGGGTTTTACACCAGAATGTTTTTGGTTCCAAGGAAAGTGGGCACTTGGAGACCCATTCTAGACCTCCCTCATTTAAACACTTTTCTGCAGGTCCCTTCCTTTTGGATGTTGTCTCTTAATACTTTGTTCCCTCTACTGCATCCTCAGGCTTTTCTAGTGTCTCCTGACCTCAAAGATGTTTATCTTCACATCCCTATTCATCCCATTTTCAGAAGGTTTTTAGGTTTCTTAGGTTCATAGGTTCATACTAGGCTATCTGCCCGAGGGCATTTACAAGCCTAGCCCATTGTTTTGTGGCTTACGCCACCCCTTTAGTATGGGGAACTATACCCATTATTTTGCTGTGCCTCTGTCGAGCAGTGACACTGAGGTAATCCCTGGGGTATATCTGCGATCTCCCATCCATTGGTCAAGATTTCTCTTGAACAAGGCCAGCGAGGTGCTCTGCCTCACATATACCGGGATTTTGTTCCACAGCATAGGAGTCTTTGGGTGATGAATCTATCCCTCCAGCACGCCCTATTAATAGCCGTGTCGAGGTTTAAGTCTCCGCCCTTGTGGCTCTGATGGATCTAGATTTTTGAGGTGAAGCATATTCATCAAATCTGGGTTTGACATGGCCTTGTATGTTAGGCAAAGGTCACCTCTGAGCAAGATGGCGACTGAATAGAGCTGGAGTTCTTTCAGTCGGGCAGCATAGGACAGATTTTGAGACCCTTTATCCTTTTGGTGAGGAACTTTTGTGGCCTCTCCAGCTGCTGCAAGTGTCGGGTCAGATACATTCCGAATGGGGCATTGTACTCAATCATTGGTCTGATGAGTGATGAGTAAAGGGAGACTATGACCTCCTTGATCTAGATGAGAATCCCTTCATGATAAGGTGGGCAATGTAGAAGGTCTTCCTAACTACTTTAGCTACATGGGTGTCGAATGACAGACTACTATCAACCTGGTTCCCCAGGTCCCTGATAACTTCTTCTGTGCTCAGTGGATTGCCACCTATTTGGTAGCTAGGGGTAACCTTGTTTTTCCCGAAGGGTATGACTATGCATTTGTTGGCATTTAACTTTAGGCCATGGCTCTGGCACCAGTTATCCGTTTCTGTGAGACCCTTCTGAAGGATATCTGTGTCAGATGTGTTTTCTACTATGGCGCCCAGTTTGCAGTCATCTGCAAACTTTGTCAGCCATAACCCTCCTGTGTTTGCTTGTACTGGGGAAAAGTAGATGCCAAACAAGAGTGGGCCCAGGACTGAGCCCTGTGGGACACCACTTGTGACAGGCTTTGAGTCTGACATGGCGCCAGCAACTCTGACCCTGTGGGTTCTGTCACTCAGCCAGTTTGCAACCCATCTTGTGATGTATGGGTTAACATTTAAGCTGATGAGTTTTTCAATGATACCCGAGTGGGGTATTGTATCAAGGCCTTAGCCAGATCAAGGTAGGCTGTATGGACTGCCTTTCCCTCATCAATGGCTTTGGTGACTGTTTGAAAAAGTCAACCAAGTTTAAAAGGCATGATCTGCCTTTGACAAAGCCAAACTGGGTTGGATCCAAAGTCTGCAAATTCCCTATGTCTTTATTTATGAGGTCCATTATGATCCTCTCCATGGCTTTGCAGATAAGGCTTGTCAAGCTAATAGGCCGGTAATTTCCAGGGTCGGTGGAGGCACCGCCTTTGTGAAGTGGGACCACAGTTGCAGTGCGCCACTCCTGGAGTGCGTATCCAGAGGTAAGACTTTGATTAAACAGCTGTCCTAGCTGTGGGTTTAATTCCTCATTGAGTTCGTGGAGCACACAGCCGGGGACACCATCAGGTCCCATGGATGCTGTGTTTTTGCTTTGGAGAGCAGTTCTCACTTGGGCGTTGGAGATGTTTGGGGGCTGCAATCGTTTGGTATAGATATCTCTCCTTTTGGGGAGGGGAGAAGTTTGCACTGAACCTGTCAGCCAGTATGTTGGCAATGTCTGTAGGATCAGTAATCTTCACATCATTTTGAACTAGTTCTGAGCATATCTGGGAGTTTCCTCCCAGGTTTCTAACATAGCTAAAGAAGGCCTTATGATTGTCTTTTGAGTCTTTAGCTATTTTTCTCTCAAAATTTGCTTTGGATGATTTTATGAGAGCTCTTAGTTTTTACTTATAGTGATCAAGGGTGTCTTACCTTTTAAGGATTTTGCTCTATCTTGTAGTAGCTTCCTCCTTTTGTTGTAGAGTTTGTTTATGGCTGGGGTCCACCAGACTGGGCGCTTGCCTTTGGTACAAAGAGTCTTTGTTTTGCTTGGGATTGCCTTATCCATGCAGTCCTGCAGGTGCTGGTAGAAGGCATTTGTAAGTGATTCAGCGGCTTGAGTACTGTTTTCCACACGGCTCGGGGCCTTAAAGGAGACCACACTAGTCTTTAGAAGTGTGAAGTCGGCTTCGAGAAGTTCTTTACTGTGGTCTTTTATTTCAGGAGGGTGGGATGAGAACCTCCAGCGAGATTAGTTTGTGATCTGATCTCACCAGTGAGGGGTATACTTCGGTGTTGAACATTGTGCTCCCATGTTCGTGATGATGAGATCAAGTATGTTATCTCCTCTTGTGGGGATGGTGACTAGTTGTTCCATGGCATTTGAGTTTATGAATTCCAGGAACTTTTGGGCTAGGGTGTTTGGGCTTGAGTAGTGTTCCCAGTCTATATTAGGGTAATTGAAGTCACCTAGTATGATGGTGTTTGGTGATACATTTATCCCCTCTAGTGTTTTCAGGAAGGCCATGTGAGGTTCCTGAGTTTGTGAGGGTGGCCTGTAACATGCTACAATTTGCAGAGCAGTCTTGCCTATGGTTAATTGCACCTGGATGGTCTCCGATGCATCGTTCGTTGCCACCAGTCTTGAGGTGTGGGTGTCCTTGATGAATATGGATACCCCCCCTCCTTTCTTGGTATTGTCCGGATTTTGGGGCCGGAACGCATGATATGAGGAAAAACCTGATAGTGCTGGGGTGCTCTCAGGAGCCTTGAACCAGGTTTCTGTCACAGCACAGACATCGATGTTCTCCATACTGAGAAGGGCCTCGAGTGCGTGCATTTTGAGATTTAGACTTCTGGCATTGAGCAGCATTACCCTTAGTTTTTCCTTTTTGTGTTCTAGGGTGGTAGGTTTAGATTTGAGCCTTGCCTAAAAAGGCACTATGGGGTGGCAAGAGCCTTTGCCAATATCCGGAATCCCAGGGTGACAGGTGCAAGCCGTCCCTTGAAGCAGCGTGGCTTGTCCAGCATGTCATCCCAGGCAGACAGACACTGGATCCCCTTTGAATGACACCAGTGATTAAGCCAATTGTTAAAGCTGATCATCTTATCTCTGTATTGTGGCATCATTCTTGGTGAAGGTAGGATACTGCTCAAGGTCAGGGTCATACCTGCCTGGGCTACATAATCAGAGAGCTCCTCAATGTCTCTTTTCATGTAGTCCAAGGAGTGCGTCTCAGGTCGTTTACACCAGCGTGGACAATGACTGAGTCGTGTTTGTACCTGCTGTTGAGAGACCTGAGTGCTTGCGTTATGTGGCGGATTCTAGCGCCCGACAGGCAGCTTACTGTGACCTTCTCCTTACTCAGTCTGGTGAGCGGGACGTCAGTGTGTCTGACTATGGAGTCACCAATGACTAGTGTGTCTGGCATTGTGTTTGGCCTTAAGGGCTGTGACTGTTTGACACTCTGACTGTGAGGTCTATGTGTTGCAGGTGTTGTGTTCTGAGGTGGTGGTTGTTTGGGTGTCTGCTTTGGTGGCCTCTGCTGTTTTGGTAGATTTTTGATCAGAGCCTCCAAGTATGTCTTTGTGTGTTTATGTGTATGATTTGAGGTTGTGATGGTACTATGTGAGACTGGGTCTATAGTGTGTGTGGTAACCTTCTCCTCCTTACTGGTCTTTCCAGTCCTATGTTGAGAGAGCTCAGCCTCCAGTTTGGCCGTATAGTTGCATCTCTCGCATGTATTTGTGTTTTGTGGGAGGAGGAGAGGGTTGTCTGTGTACATGAGGCAATTGTAACATTGCCTCAATATTCCCAGGTTCACCAGCTGAGCAGGAGAGGACACTAGCAACTGATCCCTCGACATGCTAGAAGGAATAGACAAAAAAGCTTTAAAAAGATTTCGGGGGGACGTGAGTGACCGAGAAATGGGGGTTTGCCTTTTGGGGTACTATCTATGACAAGAGTGCCGTATCAAGGTAATAAGTACTGTAGGAGCAAGTGCTAGGTTTAACAGATAGAGAATAGTCTACTTGGAGTCAAGTAGAGATGATCTTTTTAGTTATAGGATACGCTGATTAGATCAGTAGTATAGTTCGAGGGAGGTAGTTTTAAGGGAAAATTTGAAGAGTGGACTTTAGGTAGCCCGAATAGTTTAAACCTGCTTAACCGGCTGCCCTAGTGTGCAACGGTAGCAGCTCAGCTAAATCAGCTAATTAGCTACGCGCTAAAGCGTGCTTTATAGCAGGGGGCTGGAAAAGACAGGAAATGACCCAAAATGGCCAATAGACTACAAGTTACTGCCTTAAACCACTCCTCTGAGGACAAACAGGCAGCTCAGTACTCCCCATTCTCACTGGTGAGTAAAGAAACTTCCCCCTGACCAAACAAGGAAAATGGAGAAACACAGGAACCAAGACAAAGCCCAGGGATCAGCAAAATCTGGTCTCTGGAACACTAGTTAGGAAAGTATGGAAAACAAGGATATTTTTTTTTTTTTTTCAAGTTTTTTTACAGAAAACACAATAAATGCTATGATTTTCGACTAAATGCTATCAAAAGCTAGTACACTTGAGTGTATTAGCCTGTAGTTTAACTTTTAGGCAAAACTTAAACTAGCAAGTGCAGTAAACAGTTTTAGCTTATAAACACAGTAAAAACAGTGCAAACTTTGATAAAACAAGCAGAAACAGTAGTCGAAAGGCACAAAAAGTCGAAAAAGCCAAGAAAAATACTTAAAATCTGGAAAGGTAGTCTTTTCTGGTCTCTGCTGCTAGAGGAACACTGCTGGCCACCACGAGGAGCTGTGCTGAGTTCTCAATAGCTGGAAAAGCCCGCCAAAACGCGCTTTATAGCAGGGGGCTGGAAAAGACAGGAAATGACCCAAAATGGCCAATAGACTACAAGTTACTGCCTTAAACCACTCCTCTGAGGACAAACAGGCAGCACAGTACTCCCCACTCTCACTGGTGAGTAAAGAAACTTCCCCCTGACCAAACAAGGAAAATGGAGAAACACAGGAACCAAGACAAAGCCCAGGGATCAGCAAAATCTGGTCCCTGGAACACTAGTTAGGAAAGTATGGAAAACAAGGATATTTTTTTTTTTCAAGTTTTTTTACAGAAAAGCAGAAAACACAATAAATGCTATGATTTTCGACTAAATGCTATCAAAAGCTAGTACACTTGAGTGTATTAGCCTGTAGTTTAACTTTTAGGCAAAACTTAAACTAGCAAGTGCAGTAAACAGTTTTAGCTTATAAACACAGTAAAACAGTGCAAACTTTGATAAAACAAGCAGAAACAGTAGTCGAAAGGCACAAAAAGTCGAAAAAGCCAAGAAAAATACTTAAAATCTGGAAAGGTAGTCTTTTCTGGTCTCTGCTGCTAGAGGAACACTGCTGGCCACCACGAGGAGCTGTGCTGAGTTCTCAATAGCTGGAAAAGCCAAAAGCAGCTTTATAGCAGGGGGCTGGAAAAGACAGGAAATGACCCAAAATGGCCAATAGACTACAAGTTACTGCCTTAAACCACTCTTCTGAGGACAAACAGGCAGCTCAGTACTCCCCACTCTCACTGGTGAGTAAAGAAACTTCCCCTGACCAAACAAGGAAAATGGAGAAACACAGGAACCAAGACAAAGCCCAGGGATCAGCAAAATCTGGTCTCTGGAACACTAGTTAGGAAAGTATGGAAAACAAGGATATATTTTTTGTTTTTTTTTCAAGTTTTTTTTACAGAAAAGCAGAAAACACAATAAATGCTATGATTTTCGACTAAATGCTATCAAAAGCTAGTACACTTGAGTGTATTAGCCTGTAGTCTGTGTTGCTTCTTGTCATTTTCAGTCCTCTGCTTTGCTGTTTGGCCTGTCTGCTGCCCCAAGGGTATCCACTAAATGCGTCTTTCCCTACTTAGACGATCTCCTGCTTCAGGCATCCTCTCCAGAGATTCTACTGCAGCATCTTCACTTGGCATTTCCCTTCTGCAAAGCCTGGAGTTCACTATAAATTTCCAAAACTCTTTTCTGACTCCTTCACAGGGTCATGTATTTCTGGGTTGTAGGATCCAGAGTGTTCCAAAGTTGGCATTGCTGCCTACTTCCAAGTCTGTGACTCTCATTGCTTGCTTTCAATCCCTTCTTCCTCTGGCATTAATCATGGCAAAGGAGTTTCTGAGAGTTCTAGTTTCTATGGCCTCCACCATTCTTATCTTCCCTTTGCCAAATCCACATGAGAAAGCTTCAGTGGTTTCTAAAGTTAGTTTGGCTTCAGCATTCTTAGCCTTTGGATTTCTTAGCTTCTCTTCTTCCATGCCTCAAACTGGAATTTCCGTGGTGGATTCGGCAGTTAACTCACAATCTAGGACTCACTTTTCAACCCCCTCTTCCCTCTCAGGAGCTGTTCACTGACTCTTTAGACATGGGATAGGAAGCATCCTTCAACTTTCTAAAGGTGCAAAGGAAAGACCACATCAGTGTAAAGGAGATGAAATCTCTTCTGCTGGCTCTTCAGGCTTTTCACCCTCTATTCTCCTCAGGGCCTCTCAAGGTATTTACAGGCAATACCACAGTTATGTGTTATGTCAACAAGCAAGGGGGGGGGGGTGAGATCTTATCTCCTTTGCCAGTTGGCTGTTCTAGTGTGGGAACTAGCTATCCTGTACTGTGCAAGTCTTCAGGTAGTTTATATTCCCTCATGTCAGAACATTGTGGCAGACAGTCTGAGCAGGTCCATAACACAACCCCACGAGAGGATGCTTCACAGGGATGTGTTTCTGGACATTGTCCACCTTTGGGTACTCCTCAAGTAGATCTATTTGTCTCCTCTCTGAACAAATTCCTCTATTTTGTGCCAGAGTCCCAGGTCCTTTGGACTGGAAGGTGGATGCTGTCTCTTTTTCTTGGAAGGGGATGTTTCTTTATGCCTTTCCTCCCCTTCCCTTTATTTCAAAAGACCTGTTCAGAATACAACAGGATGTTCCCAAAATCTTGTTGGTGACTCCCTTTTGGTCCAGACAGCATTGGTTCCCTCTTCTTCTGCATTTAGCCAAGGACAATCATCACACGCTACCTAACAGAGTGGACCTACTCACACAAGACAAGGGATCTCTCATCCATCTTTACCTGCCCACTCTTCAACTGACACGGTAAGTGATAATATTTGGATTCCATACAAACACCTTTTTTTCTAAGGACATGCTTAGGGTCTTGCAGGAGGCCGGGAAGCCCACAACTAGGAAATCCTGCTTATTCAAATGGAAGAAGTTTTCTGTTTGGTGTCTCTCTCGTAACCTAGATCTATTTTCTGTGGATCTTCCTTTGCTTCTGTCTTATCATAAACAAACTCTACAACAGAAGAAAGAAACTGTTGCAAAAAAGAGTAAAATCCCATGACTGGAGGAACTCCCTGGTCAACCTCAGTAAGAAGTTGAGATCCCTCATAAAATCCTCCAAAGCTAGTTACGAAAACAAAATTGCCACTGACTCCAAAGACAACCACAAAGCATTCTATAGCTATGCTAAGAATCTAAATGGGAACACTCAGATCTGCTCTGAGTTACAGCATAATGGCACTAAATATACAGAACCAACTGATATTGCCAACATCCTAGCAGATAGCTTCAGTGCTAACTTTACCCCCCTCTCACCCCCTAGAGGGCCCATCTCTATACCGGAAGAATGCAAAGTTCCTATAATCACGGCTGCACAGGTAAAAACACACTCTACAAAGCCAAGAACACAGCATCCATGGGACCTGACAATATCCCAGGCTGTGTTCTACACGAACTACAGAATGAACTGGCACCCTACCTAAGTACCATGTTCAATCATAGCCTCACCTCAGGCTTTGTACCCACTGAATGGTGCACGCGACAGTTATCCCACTCCACAAAGGGGAGCCACGGACCCGGGAACTGCAGCCCATTAGCCTCATGAACCTGGTCTGCAAGGCCATGGAACGTATCATCATGGAACTCATAAACAAAGACATTGGTAATCTCCAAACTCTGGACCCTACTCAGTTTGGATTTGTAAAAGGCAGATCATGTCTCCTAAACCTGATTGACTTCTTTGAAGCAGTCACCAAAGCCATAGATGATGGTAAAATGGTTCACACAGCTTATCTAGATCTCGCCAAGGCGTTCAACACCATCCCCCACTCTGGAATTATAGATAAGCTCACTAAACTAGGTATAAATCCCTATGTCATAAGATGGGTTGCCAACTGGCTCACGGACAGAACCCACACTGTGAAAGTAGCGGATTCCAAATCCGACGTCAGACCAGTGACAAGTGGAGTACCACAGGGTTCAGACCTGGGTCCTCTCCTGTTTGATATCTACTTCTCTGAAGTGCAGGCCAACACAGAAGGTCTTTGGCTAACAAAGTTTGCAGATGACTGCAAACTAGGAGCCATAATCGAAACTCCTAACGATGTGGACAAACTACAAAAGGGCCTCACTCAGACAGATTCCTGGTGTCAAAGCCATGGCCTGAAGCTCAATGCCAAAAAGTGTATTGTCATCCCCTTTGGTAAAAACTCTGTACCCATGAACTACCACATAGCTGGTAGTCTAGTTAATGCCGAAAATGTTATAAGAGACCTTGGGACACAGGTGGACAGTAGTCTCTCCTTTGATAATCACATCACCACAGTGGTCAGGAAATGCTTCTACGTGGCTCATCTCATCACAAAAGGATTCTCATCCAGAAAAAAAGAGGTCATTGTTCCCCTCTACTCATCACTCATTAGACCCATTATAGAGTACAACGCCCCTTTTGGTATGTACCTCACAAGACATCTACAACAAATGGAAAGACCACAGAAATGCCTCAAACAGATGCCCTATGCAGACCATCTCAAAAAAACTACAGCTTTACTCCATCGCATATCGCCTACTCAGGGGTGATCTCTGACTAACATACAAAGCAATGTCAAACCCAGAGCTGTTGGACATGCTCCACTTAAAGAAATCCCAATCCCTCTGAGCTACACGCTCTAGGGACCTTAACCTTGTCACCACAATAAACAGAACATGCTGGAGGGATAGATTCCTGTCCCAGAGACTTCCCATACTCTAGAACAGACTACCTATCTATGCCAACAGAGCTCCTCATTAGCACTCTTCAAGAAAAATCTTGATGATTGAATGGGAAATAGGAAATTCACCCCGGGGATCACTTCTGTGGCTCTGCTCGACAGGGGCATAGGAAAATAATTTTCTTGGGTGGCGAAAGCCAGGGTATAATTTTTGGCTAGGCTTGTATGGGCCCTAGGGCCGATAGCCTAGTACCTACCTATGAACCTATGAATCTGTGTGTATTGCTCAATGCTGGGTTGGCTTATTCTTCTGTTAAGGTCCACTTATCAGCTATCTCTGCATGTCTGCCTGTATCACCTCCTTTAGCTTCTAGATTTGAGGCTAAACAGTTTCTTAAAGGTGTCCTTCATATTTGACCTCCCAGGAAGCCTGCTCCTTCTCCCTGAGATCTTAATTTTATTCTAGAAAAAAATTCCCAGGCTCCTTTTGAGCCTACAGCATCAGCTTCCTTACAGCATTGTTCATAGAAGACTGTACTTTTGCTGGCCATTATTTCTGCCAGATTGGTGTCTGAGCTTCAAGCCCTTATGGTTTGTCCTCCTTTTTCAGTTTTTCATAAGGACATGGTGTCCCTTCATATAAAACCTTCTTTTATGCCCAAGGTGGTGAATGAGTTGTCTCTTAATCAGTCTATTAATTTGTCCACTTTTTCCCTTCTCTGCAATCTGCTAGTGAGAAGGTGTTGCACACCTTAGATGTGCATAGACACTTAGATTTTAGTTGGATAAGACTAAGACTTTTCATTAATCTAATCAGCTCTTTGTTTCTTTTAATCTTAGATCCTTATGTTTGTCTGTTTCTAAGCAAACTATTTCTTCTTGGATTTCTAAAGCCATTCTTTTTGTTATACCTTCCATGGCAAGAGCCCTTCCTCTTCTGTTAAGGCTCATTCTACTAGGGCTGTGGCTTCTTCTGGTGCATTTTTAAGGGTTTCAATACTAACTCTATTCCTGAGGTAGCTATCTAGTCTTCTATGTGTACGATAACCAAGCTCTATAAGATGGATGTAATTTCCAGAGCCAGATCTGGCTTTGGATTCCTGGAGACCTCTGCTGGTCCATTCCTCTCTCTCTCTCTCTCTTACTTGAGCTTTGGCACTCTCACTATTGTAATGAATACTACAACAGTGAAATGGAAGGACATAGTACCATAGTACAAGAGTGAGATCTTACCATAACCATAGATGTCCTTCTCTTCACTGGTACAGTATTAACTCCCTCCTTCCCCATGGTTCTTTTCTCTTCTGGGTGTACTGGTTACCTCTTTTTTCCTTGGACAGATTTTCCTACTGGGGCTTTGTGGACGTCACCTATATGTCCTACCCTATATGCGAGTTGCAATAGTGTGACATACAGCGTACCTTAAAGCAACCTAAAAGCTTTGGTATACTGTCCGGACATTGGGCTGCCGCTGACAGGGGATCCATATTGTAAATAATACTGCAGCAGTGAAGAGAAGGACATCAACAATTATGGTAAGATCTTACACAGCTGTACTTTCTAATGACACTGCATGTACAGATGTAAGAAATTATGAATTTGTAAGGAGCAAGTTGTATCATGGAGGGAAGAGTTGTTTATTATGGATTCTAGGAAAAAGAGCAAGGAGGAAGTAAAAAGAAAAATGTAGCCGTGCTGCAATTTAGTTTTCCTTTGTTAGGCAGTTTAGTTTTTGTTAGGCAGATTAACAAACCACAAAGTGTTCCCTGCACGTATGGCAACGGCAAGGCTCCAAACCACTAATGTCACACCAAAACACCAAGCCAGCAGACAATGGCAAACTGTAAATTTTAATAGGACTCCCATACAGAACATAGGTAGTCCATAAAAACAGACTGGTTTCAGCTGAAACTTCACTTAGCCGTCTTCATTGTTAAACAAATGAATAGCAATAAACACATTTAAATACTATGCATATGAAAAAATGTGGAGCAACCATTGGTCCCTCACAAATGCTCATTTAATCCAGATGAAAATAATGCACCAAATTTAATGATCCATTTCTTTTCCTTTGAGTTTAAAGGGCCATGCCATCCGGCTTTATTAGCCCTATTGCCCATGATTCTGTCAATAACTGTAAACCTGAATACAGCATTAGGGTGTTTATTGGTATGTTTGAATAAGGCATTACTAGATTTTTTTATTCCTGATTTCACTTAGATGTTCTGAAATTCTAATCCTCAGTGTAGAAAAATAATCATCAGCTTATAGTATATTCCAATGTCTCTGCACACTGTTAAGTAGAAGATCCATGTTTCTCCCATGAGTGGTCACCAAACGAGTGACTTTTAGGTTATTCAGTGATTTTATGTTTGTACTGTGAAGTATCCTGCTTATCCAGTGCAGAAACAGTATTGCTAGCGCTCAGGACGTGCCCCGTTGCATAACCCCTGTCTTTAGTAGGCTCATTTGCAAAGCAAATGACATCCGGCAGCAGCTAATCTGACATGTAATTCATAGAGCTGAGTTTAGCAGGCGGATGACATTTAAAATAAAATACATTTTATATATAAACAAG
>NC_056746.1:1412261913-1412454413 GCF_019279795.1 Protopterus annectens | reverse complement strand
TTAGATAGATAACAACATGAAACTGCACATATCTACAAGCCAAAATAATTTACATAAGCACTAAATGAGCATAAGCACCTTTAATGCACCCATGTTTCATACAAAAAAATTATATTTATAAGCACTAATTGCCTCCATGTTCCTCGTATGCATTCATACTTCAGTCAAAACAAAAAACAAAAGTTTTCTTAGTTGCTCCCAATCTCTCTGCCTAGAGTTGTATACATCAAAGGTTTTTGCATCTTGAAGCTAAAGTGCACATCCATTCTCCAGCTTATACTATCCTTCCTAGGTTCATAGGTAAGTACTAAGTTAGCTACCCTTTTGGGCCATTTTAAGCTGGGCAATTTCCCTCAAAGCTGAGAATCAAACCTTGTACCTTGTACCTTGTATTTCTAAGGCAAACACCATAACCATTGTACCAACCCACAACCCCCAATGTTGTCTGCCTTGTACTGGTGATAACATAGACCATTTGTAACCTGTAGTGGAACATCAAACATAGCGGTGCATGCTACAGATAAACTAGGCACGTGAGCCAGTGCATGTCCAGTAGTGATCCATTAACCTCTGTTTTTTTTTTCTTGCGGTGCCCCCCCATCTGTTGAGAATCAGCCCCCTTTGGGTCAGTTGACCCACTAATTCCTTGGGAAAAAGTCTGGGAGAGGCATGCAGTGGGCTACCTACAGAGGACATCCTTCACTACCACATAGAACATTGACTCCAAGTGGCCTTGCTCTTCCCCTCACAGCACAAGGGGTGGTCTCTCAGGTTTTACCAAGGAGACTGCATGGTACTATGAGATATCTGAGTGTATGGATGCATCTCCAACTCCCTGGTAGAGCCATACAGGCCATGCCCCTTTTTTACTTCTCCCTACTTGCCTGTTTTTCAGTTATCTAGGTATCAGTCTGGGCTCTATCCATCTGCAGCATGAAGTCAGGTAATCCCTCAAACTCTGGCAAATGGTTATAATCTTGTCAGGGTCTTATATTTTTAACATCATAGACTGAATAAACAGGTGCCATTTTGTGTCTTGAACAGTGCCATTATTTCATTTGTCTGTTTTTTAAACCTAACATAGCGAGGGCTGTGGTGGTAGCAAACTGAGTAGAGCAGACCAGAATTTTCTGTCCCCAACAACAGTCTTTGACTCACCTAGCCATGCCTAGGTGTTTTTCCCAGGCAGTTGAGTGATATGCTCTCTCCAATGTGTTGTAGATCTTCTCTAGGGCTTCCTCTAAGTGGGCTGTGCTTCGTACATCTCCCATTAAAGGTACTCAGGGGCATTATCATGAGGTGCCCACACTACCTCAGCTTGTTCCTGTCTGTCCTCCAGACAAGTGGGTTTACTTCAAGATCATTTCAGATAGTCAAGCCCCTCACTGTTTCCTGGAGAGAGATCCCAATAACCCTAGAAAAGAACATCATTCCCACCGCTTCTATGATCTTATCCTTTCTGTGTTAACCACTGACTGATGGGAAAACTGAAAGCTGCATCTTAGGACCCACCTTCACAGTCTGGTAAAGCTCTACAGTACCTCCGGCGCTGCACCCATCTGCTGTTCGACTTAATGATTTCCATATGTTAACTCATGAACAAGATCCCAGGATGCTTAAATGCTTCCAGTTCAAGCAGCTGTCTCCTACCTGCAGAGAACAAGCCACTCATTCTGGGAGAGAGCCCTGACCCTGGATTTAGAAATGCTGATTCTCATGCCAACTACTTCACACTCTGAAGGGATTTGCTCAATAGTTATTTGTTTGTTAAATGTAGGCAGCCCAATTTATGCTGGATATGCTTCTCGAAAGAGGCACATGAAGTTTGATTTGCTGTTATTAATAATTTTATGCCTTAACTAAAGGAAACTCTACCTAAAATCATTTTTTTATAATCACAAAGTGATTTTATTCCCTGTACTCTAACTGCAAGGATTGCCACATAAAAAGTAAACACTGCTAAAAGTACCTCTCCCTTTTTTTTCTTATTTAAGTTTGCCATCTTTGTGCATTGTTTTGGCTGTCTGTGAAATTTAACAGCATTTCCTTCTAATGTCTGTTGGATCACTTCTGCCTCACATTCCTAAACTGGAAATCTGAGAAGGGGAGGGGTAATGAAACAGCATTAGGTACTCGCAGTTTAAAAAAACTCGTGAAAAGACCACACCTGCCAGAAACTGAAAAAAAAAACTTGTCATGAATCTGCACAGTCCAAACCTGCCAGAAGCACAGCGACTACGTAGTACTGATTTTATTTATTTTTCAAACCATGAATGCACTCATGATGGCAGGCATACTGCCATAATCTTGTTTTCTTGGAAAGCTACTTCTTACCTTTAGTGCACTGTGAAGGCACAGCTGATGAGCTTGTAGCTCTGCTTCTCTAATGTAAGGTAACACTTCCATTCACTTAGAAATTAAGCAATGAGAAAGGCTGCTGTGGTTGTGAATCCTCAGTAAGAGGTTTGTTGTGACTCATACAGTTTTCCACAAGCGTCACTCATTCTTTAACAAGTAATTGTTGAGGTGATAGCAAATAGCTGAGATAATATGACCATTTAAAAAAAAATGGAATGAGTTTTAGATCTTGCCTCAACACCTTTTTCCAAACTTATTTCCCTCAGTCAGTCAGTTTATTGCATATACTGCCTTAGAAAACCTGAGCTGAATAGTCAGTTATAAATGTCAATACAGATCAAAAAGGTTATTATGCTTGGTCCTTCCAGCAAAACTGTTTTTGTATAGTCTTAGTATCCCTTTTTTTTTGCGGCAGTATCATAGTAAATTAGACAATGTATTTACAAATGGTCAAAGTATTCCAAGTTGTGTCCAGTTAAGCATACAATTTGAAATGCTCACTTGATACTTACGCAGATATCTTTGCACAGTCATTTCATACAGAGCTTCTTCTTAAGAGTCACTATCTCAGTAACTTATGATATGCACTGTTACCATTTGTAACCATTGCTTTACTTTGTATGTATTCCTAGATGTTTAAATTGTGCATTACTTTGGAGGTATACATAGCACTCAAAACTAAGCAAAGGCTCACTCAGTTTATGGCTTTAATGAGGGAAAGAATACAGCTGTAAATAGAGCTTGAATAACTGCCAAGTGTAAAAACAAAAATGAGCTACAGTTACCTTGCTGTGTGTGTGTTTTTGCTAAGAACAAACCTTCAGATGTTATAGGTAGCATGATGTCAGAGCAAGAGAGAAAAATTCTTAGTGAAAGTATCATGAGATTTCTTTCATTTCCATTGTGTTGTGCAGTGAGGGATGCTGGCTGGGATAGAAGTGGCAAAGACAGGAAGAAACTGCCAAGTCACTTTAAAATGTGACAGTACGGGAATCATTCTGTAAGGAGGCAGTACATTCTGGGGAAAGGAAATATTGTGCCTAGTGCAAAATTGTCCTTCAAGTCACTGCTTTCAAGTTCAAATAGTGTTAAAAGTTAAAGAATATATGATAACACTGTTAAGTTTTCATATGTGAATTGTGTCTGATGATTGATTACCAAAAGTAAGAAGCCATTTCACACCTTAATGTAAAACAGAGATTTTACAGAAAGCAGCCACATAGATGCTCTTCATAGTATTGGATTTGAAACTGATGAAAACATGTCTTTTATCTCCAAATGCAAGGGGTCATGTTAAAATATGTATTGACAATGTTCTTTGTGTACATTTGGGTAATCTGCTGGCAGGTTGCCCTCAGTCGGCCTGAATTCCAAAGTCTTGGGTCCTGCGTCAGTTGCTGTCTCCTCTTCCATGATGTCAGGGGTATAAAACATGCAGCCAATGCCATTTTCTTTAGTCTTTCTTGCCGCGCTGTGCCCGAAGCAGAAACATTTCGCAAGTGCCGGTCGGCCGACTACTGAAATATTCGAGTTGGAGTTTCAGAACCGAAGTCTTCACTAAAGCTAAGTACCCCGTTGGGGAAACTTTTTTCTTGCTTTTTACCGATGTCAGAAAAAGTTAATAATTGTATTACTTGTGGGAAGCAAATACCTCATAAGGATTTCCATTTATACTGTATTCTTTGCCTAGGCCCTGATCACAACGTGCCTGGCTGTTGGTTTTGTGCTAGATTTAACCAACGCACTATTAAGCGTCGGTAAATTTTTGCATCTAAGTATTTTGGAAACAAATTTAACTACCCAGAAATGTCGTCGGATAGCAATCTGACTACCTGAGTACATAAAAGACGCAAAGAAAAGGACAGAGAAAGGCATTCGAGATCCAAAACTGACGACGAGGCTTCTCCTAAGCCAGTCGCCGGTTCGCCGGTACTCAGTGAGGTGCTTTCGCAGCCCCTGATACCTGCTACCTTCAAGTCGCAGGCCTCTACCGACACCTAAGTCCAGGGCAGGCTTTGCCACTGCAGTGCTGCAGGGCCTTATAGCCTCACCTAATGCTGTTTAGCTCCAGCCTCCCAACCATAGCTTTGGGATTCTACCCAAATGTAATGACTGCAACAGTGAAACACGAAGAACATAGTACAGTTGTGTACACTTACCATAAATGTAGATGTTCGAGTGTATTCACTGTTGCAGTCCAGGTTACCCTCCCGCCATCCCCCTGTCATTCTACAGTTTATCTTTCCTTCTCTATCTTCTACAACCTATGTGGTGTATTTGCTTGTAGATGAAGGTAAAGTTTATATTGATGCATGTATATATATATATATATATATATATATATATATATATATATATATATATAAATATTTAGAATATTGCTACCTTTTTGGGGGCACCTGACATCGGGGGCAAGAAAAACTAAAGAAAATGGCGTCGGCTGCATGTTTTATACCCCTGACGACCTGACGTCATGGAAGAGGAGACAGCAACTGACGCAGGACCCAAGACTTTGGAATTCAGGCCGACTGAGGGCAGCCTGCCAGCAGATTACCCAAATGTAATGACTGCAACAGTGAATACACTCGAACATCTACATTTATGGTAAGTGTACACAACTGTACTTTTTCCACAGATACTCAGAGAAAGCTGAAAACAGCCTAATGTCATTTTTAGTCAGTGAAGAGAATAAAACGGTGGACTAGGTATGTCATATAGTGAAGATGTAGACTGTGTTGTGAGTGCATGATTGTCTAACTGTAAACAAAAAAAATAAATAAATAAAAATCAGTGTGGCATGCCAACAAGTTATTCTGGGGTTTATACAGATTGTAAACCAGTAGTAACCACTTAAAGTAATGCAGGGGCACTTACACGGAAGGTGAAGATAAGATAAAAATGGGTATCATTTTAACATATAATATGTAATTTTATTAAAACTGCATATTATTAATTGTATATTTTATATAATTAATTAATATTTTTACAATTAATTATATATAGGATGCTGGCGAAAATTGGGCTACTGTTAGCTGAAGAAGAAGAGGGGGAAGGCATGCCCAAAGGCAGGAAGAGAGGAGGAAGGTTAGGAGTGTAGTAGTGAGGGTAGGAACTTTGAATGTTGGCAGTATGAATGGTATAGGGAGAGAGCTAGCTGATATGATGGAGAGAAGGAAGATTGATATACTGTGCGTGCAACTGATCAGATAGAAGGGGAGTAAGGCCAGGTTCAAATTGTTCTATCTTGGTGTGGATGGCAGAAGAAATGGGGTAGGGGGTTATCCTGAAGGAACAGTATACCAAGAGTGTTTTGGAGGTGAAAAGAGTGTTGCATAGAGTGAAATTGATGGTGTAATGAATGCTCCACAAGTTGGGTGTGCAGTGGATGAGAAATAAAAATTTTGGAGTGAGTTAAATGAAGTGGTGGTGAGTGGACCCAAGGGTGAGAGACTAGTGATTGGAGCGGATTTCAGTGGGTATGTTGGTGAAAGGAACAGAGGGGATGAGGAAGTGATGGGTAGGTATGATGTTAAGGAGAGGAATGCAGAAGGTCAGATGATAGTGGATTTTGTGAAAAGGATGGACATGGCTGTGGTGAATACGTATTTTAAGAAGAGGGAGGAGCATAGGGTGACGTACAAGAGTGGAGGAAGATGCACACAGGTGGATTATATCCTATGCAGGAGGGCCAGTCTGAAGGAGATTGGAGACTGTAAAGTGGTGACAGGGGAAAGTGTAGTTAGGCAGCATAGAATGGTGGTCTGTAGGATGATGTTGGTGATCAAGTAGAGGAGGAGTGTGAGAGTAGTGCCAAGGATTAAATGGTGGCAGTTGAAAAAGGGTGGTTGTGAGGTGGAGTTCAGGGAAGAGTTAAGACAGGCACTAGGGGGCAGTGAAGAGTTACCGAATAGCTGGCTTAACTACAGCAGAGCTGATAATGGAGACAGCTAGAAAGGTGCTTGCTATGACATCTGAACAGAGGAAGGAGGTCAAGGAGACCTGGTGATGGAATGAGGAAGTACAGGAGCGTATACAGAGGAAGAGGCTAGTGAAGAAGAAGTGGGATTGTCAAAGAGATGAAGAAAGTAGACAGGAGTATAAGGAGATGAGGTGCATGGCAAAGAGAGAGGTGGCAAAGGCTACGGATAAGGTATATGGAGAGTTGTATGAAAGGTTGGACACTAAAGAGGGAAAAAAGAACCTGTACTGATTGGCTAGACAGTGGAACCGAGCTGGGAAAGATGTGCAGCAGGTAAGGGTGATAAAGGATAGTGAGGGAAAAATTCACAAGCAAGGAGAGTGTGTTGAGCAGATGGAAAGAGTACTTTGTGGGGCTGATGAATGAAGGGAATGAGAGAGAGAAGGTTGGAGGATGTGGGGACAGTGAATCAGGAAGTGAAACAGATTAGCAAGGAGGAAGCAAAGACAGCTATGAAGTGGATGAAGAATGGTTGTTGGCCCAGATGACATACCAGTGGAAGCATGGAGGTGCTTATGAGAAATGGTAGTGGAGGTTTTAACCAGATTGTTTAATGAAATCTTGGAAAGTCAGAGGAGGCCTGAGGAGTGGCGAAAAGGAGTTTTGTTACCTATCTTTAAGAATAATGGTGATGTGCAGAGCTGTAGTAACTACAGAGGGATAAAACTGATCAGTCACAGCTTGAAGTTATGGGAAAGAGTAGTGGAAGCGAGGTTAAGAAGGGAGGTGATAATTAGTGATCAGCAGTATGATTTCATGCCGGGAAAGAACACTACAGATGCAATGTTTGCTCAGAGAGTGTTGATGGAAAAATATAGAGAAGGTCAGAAGGAGTTGCATTGTGCCTTTCTGCACTTTAGAGAAAGCAAATGACAGGGTGCCTAGAGAGGAGTTGTGGTATTGTATGAGGAAGTCGGGAGTGGCAGAGAAGTATGTAAGAGTGGTACAGGATATGTATGAGGGTAGTGTGACAGTGGTGAGGTCTGCGGTGGAAGTGATGGATGCGTTTAAGGTGGAGGTGGGATTACATCAAGGATCAGCTCTGAGCCCTTTCTTATTTGCAGTGGTAATGGACAGGTTGACAGACGAGATCAGACAGGAGGCCTCATGGACTATGATGTTTGCAGATGACATTGTGATCTGTAGTGAGAGTAGGGACCGGGTTGAGGAGACCCTGGAGAGGTGGAGATGTGCTCTAGAGAGGAGAGGAATGAAGGTCAGCAGGACTAAGACAGAATATATGTGTGTGAATGAGAGGGAGGATAGAGAAATGGTGAGGATGCAGGGAGTAGAGTTGGCAAAGGTGGATGAATTTAAGTGCTTGGGATCAACAGTTCAGAGTAATGGTGAGTGTGGAAGAGAGGTGAAGAAGAGAGTACAGGCAGGGTGGAATGGATGGAGAAGAGTGTCAGGAGTGATTTGTGACAGACGGGTACATGTAAGAGTGAAGGGGAAGGTCTGCAAGATGGTAGTGAGACCAGCTATGTTATATGGGTCGGAGATGGTGGCATTGACAAAAAGGCAGGAGTCAGAGCTGGACGTGGTAGAGTTAAAGATGTTAAGATTTGCACTGGGTGTGACAAGGATGGACAGGATTAGGAATCAGTATAGTAGATGGTCAGCTCAGGTTGGATGGTTTGGAGACAAAGCCAGAGAGGCGAGATTGCATTGGTTTGGACATGTGCTGAGGAGAGATGCTTGGTATATTGGGAAAAGGATGCTAAGGATGGAGCTGCCAGGTACGAGGAAAAGAAGGCCTAAGATTAGGTTTATGGATGTGGTGAGAGAGGACATGCAGGTGGTTGGTGTGACAGAGCAAGATGCAGAGGACAGGAAGAAATGGAAACAGATGATCTGCTGTGGCGACCCCTAACAGGAACAGCCGAAAGAGAGAGAGAGATATAGTTGTATATTATTATTTTTTAGTTTGAAGTTGTCCTTTAAGGGGTCACTGATGTGACAATTTGAACCTTCACAATGCAGTTTAAATGATTTACAATGGTGAGATAAAATGTTTGTTAAGGATGTATAATCCAATATTGTTCTCTGCAGTGCAGCCTCATAGCTGTATTTGAAGTCTGCATTTTCTTTAAACATTTTCATCTTTTATGACTTTCAAAAGTTACATATCTGTACTTCTGGATTACTACAATATAACAGATAAATGTCTAGCACATGGTAACAACTTATTTTTTTCCATCTTCCAGTTTTCAGCTTTGGGAATTTCCTTCCATATCCTGTGTTATAATGCTCCCTTGAAATAAACTTATCTTTATCTTCATGTTTTAATTTCACAAGGGCTTGTGTGTCCAGATGTTGCTGAATTTTCTTGCAGTTTGTGGGAAGTGAAGTGGGTCGTATTATTTCATATCTCTGGATATTTATTGCTGACAACAGTGTATGGTTGTTCTAGCTAATGTTAAACTGAGGGCTACTTACACTGTGATAGCCTTCTAATTCTTATTGCTTCTTTTCATGTATACCAGATCCAGAAAAAGCGAGGAGACCTTCGACTTATTGTAGCCTCTGCTACTTTGGACGCTGAGGTATGTGACCTGTCCAGAATTACTACTTAGCACCAGTTCTGAAATCAATTTAGATTTGCAAATAAAGTAAGTAAGTAGGAAAATAAAGATTTTCTTTTATGATTGCTAAAGCTAACTTTATACTTGTTTATTTGCATATTTGCAAGGTAACAGGCATAATATTGATATCGTTTTAACTATTGTGAGCTAAAGCACTGCTTTACTATAGTTGCCAGACTATTTCAGAATTAATTTGGAAGAAAATGAATTAATTCTCATTTCTTTATACTTTATATTTTGTAAAATAAAGTTTTAAAGATACAGTAGGCTGTGTTTGATGATATTTACATAACTCTAATAACAAGTGGTCATAGCTGTCATCCCCATCTATGAAGGCATCGGGAGTCATGCATTTAAAGAGTGTGTGACTTCTTTCAAGAAATATTTTGTGATTGTTGTATTTCGTTAACAGTTGAATTATCGACAGTGTAACTTACTCTTTAAATAGAAAGTCGGTGTTTTGTTTTCTGTCGGCTACCATTGCTGTTAGTATATGCTTACACTTGGAGTAATGCCTTCTTGTGTATCAGACAATATTCAACATGAAGTACCCAAACATTCTGGGTAAACACAATCAAGTTTTGCCATCAGATATGACTTTATCTCCCAATGTGAAAACTTTTGCAGTTCCAGTCAGTAGTATTGGAAGAGTGGAGTAAAGAAGGCAGTTGCCCCAAGCCAGCAAAGTGTTAGGAGGCATGATCGGAGTTCCTGCATTCTTTATAGTTTTTCGATGCTGAAATGCCATTACTGAAAGGCACTTAAGTTCGCTTGTCTGTTTTTTTTTTGTTCTTCAATTGAAGAGCTAAGAGGGTTGGGGCATGTATCTGTAGAACCAACCGGCATCCTTTAGTAATTTTTTCCTTTTGTTTTGGTGTTCACTTAAAGAGCGGGGGGGGGGGGGGTAGACAGCATATATATGGCAGCTGTAGGAAGAGCCGATTGATACAAAAGTACCAGTCAGCTTTCTATGGTAAATGCTAAAGTCTTTTTTTTTGTTGTTGTTGTTCACATGAAGACCTGAGGGGAGTATGGATCTGGCTGCTGTAGGATGTCGATTATAGAATAGTACTAACTGGCTTCCTACAGTAAAAGCCGTAGTCCTTTTCTGTTTTGGTCTCCCCCTGAAAAGCTGGGTAATGGAGGACATGGATTTGGCTGCTGTAATGGCTGAAGTTCTTTGAGGGGGCAGGGCATAACTTGAGGGACTGGCACTGCAATATATTTCCTGTATTGTTTTACAGTATGTAGACATAAAACAATTATAACATTTCTTGTAGTACTACAAAATAAATCTAATTTGAATACAAACATATGTCTCCCACAATTCCTATGGTATGCATAGATGATCTCCCAACACATTAGCAAGCAAGAGGAAAAGGTAACCCGAGTGATAGAATTAAAAATTCAATGTTTTTTTCAGAACAGTTCAACAAAATGTTAGCGCTTTCACATTGTTCTCTACTGCTTCATCAGCCATCATCTAAGTTGTCTCCTTGGCCTCCGTTCTGTTCTTAGAGCAGATCATGGTAAGAGACTTAATGACAAAGTCCCCATTAAGCCTATGCTTAAATCTAGGAGACTTAGGGGATGATCATTACTAATTTGTGGCATTTTGATGTGAAGTTTTTTATTTCATGTTTTTATTACGTTTTATTAAGTTTGATATTACATATCTATTAGCATGTGGCATTGTGTTTTTAAATGTTAATATGTAGGGGAAGTGGTCACATGATGTATTGTGACTGTTTAAAAGAAGTCACCTGTACCTTGTAAGTATGTCTGATGAAGCAGTAGAGAATACTGTGAAAGCGCTAACATTTTGTTGAATTGTTCTGAATAAACTGTTGAATCTGGAATTCCGCCACTTGCGTTACCTCTTCCTCTTGCATGCTGTTGGATTTCTATTTGTATTGGGAGAGGTATTTGTCTGGTGTTGCTGGTTTTTTGCTTCCTTAGTTTCTGTAGTTATTATATCTTGTTTTCTAACTCAAGTATACATAAAATCAGAGCTCAGTTGGATCCAGCACTAGTTGACTTAGGTAGCTGCCTAGGTCCTACTGGTTGGGGGGGGGGGGTGCCTGGCCACAACATTAATGTAATTAAAATAAAAGTAATTTCCGGCTGTTTGTGTTGCACGTATGTCCATCTGCTTTGGAAGCCGTCTCATGCAGATCAACACACTTGAGATTTGATTTCCAAGTATAGCCTTCTTTCCAGTAAATGGATTTACTTATACTCTTTAATTTCTCTGAGTCTTTTGGGTTTCTAATACCATGACAGGAATGGACCTCATTCCTAAGTCAAGGTATGATTAAATTTCATGAAATTGGTATTGTTTCAGTCCTTGATGTTAGCGAGAAGTGCCCTTCACAGCACCCACAATGTGCCTAGTATAGACTCTTCCTGCAGTGCATATGGGGTTACATGTATCAGTAACATATCTAAGTATGATTATAAATTATTTTTTATAAGACCCGTTGCTCCTACTACTATTGGAACTGTTTGGGTATCCTTCTTCCACATTGCCCTTATTTCTGCCTGCAAATCCTGATATTTTATGACTTTGTGTCTCTCTGTACATAAGACACTGTAGTCACTGGGTGTAGCAATTTCAATGATCAATGCTACTTTTGTCTTTTTTTCATGGACTGCTGTATCTGGTTTTCTTGCATCTGTTTTTGAAGTGCTGGTAATGCTTGATCCCATGTGTTATAAACGTCATTTTCTGTAATGCTTTGTGGCTCATGTTTCCAGTGTTTTTCACCTACTTCAGTAATATAATATTTGCACAATCCCCAGTGCAACAGTCTTGCCACATCATTATGCCTTTGAGTATACAGTCCTTCTGCCGTTAGTATATGACAAACAGCAACAAGATGTGTGACTGTTTCCAGTTCTGTTTTACAACCTGTTTTACAAAACCTACATTTTTCTCTTCCTCCCACATGTTCAATGGACTTTGTAAACCAACATGTACATAGTCCATTTTCTTGAGCTGTCAGTATTAACCTGTCATATATTCACCTTTCTTTAACCATTCCTGTGTTCAATCCTGAGCAACATAAGGTTGTTCCAAGAGTTTTCTATACTTACAACTACATTTATGCGTTTTCCACATTTCTTGCCTTCTCATCTGCTCCTTCACCTTATATTCTTTCTTTAGTTTCTTGGCACACTCAGTTGCTGCCTGATTTTTATCAACTTCTGGTTTGATTTCCTTTCCTGCTTGACACTGATATGTTTCTGATAAAGTAAGCAGAGAAGTCATCTTAAACTTATTCTCTTCATGTTTTAAACCTTTCACCATGTTTGGGTCTTATGAGATCAGAAGATATGTGTGCAGGCCTACGATTGCAGATCTATACATGTAATCAATTTTGAAGGGGCCCATACCTCCTTCAGAAGGAGGAATATATAGTCTTGGTATACACTGATTTTTATAAATCATTTGATAAGCATGCAGCATCCTTGTTTTTCTGTCCAACCAATCCAACATCTTTTGGAGCCAGTCAGTCACTCCAAAACTGTAAGTTAGGACAGTAAGAGAAAATTGGTTTATGTCTTGGACTTTGTTCCTTGATGTCAGTGCTGTTTTCATTATTAATTTTAGTCTTCTAAAATTTTCCTTACTAAGTTTTATTCACATTTGTTCATGTTTTATTGTTGATCCTTCATCAGTTCTCATATATTTATACACTCCCACTTGCTCAAGTTCTTTTATATCACACTCCTGTCCCTGGCTGATGTTTCGTCGTGCTGCAGCTTTCATGCTTTAAATGTTGCTTTTACACATTTATCAAGACCAAATGATATTCTTATATTATCTGAAAAAGTTTTGACCACTTGTAGTTCTACTTTTAAGTTCCTCATTTGATGAAGTTTACAGTTTAAAGTCATCCACAAAAAGAAGATGTTGTTTCCTGGGAGACAAATTGTAGTCATAACCTAATCTGGTAAGTAGAGAGTTAACGGGTTAAGGGCAAGACAAAAGAGCAGTGGTGACAAAGATTCACCCTTTAATATCCCCCTTTTGAATTTTTTCATTGGAATAATAATTTGTCCTTTATCATGGCTTAACTGCAAAAGTTTGCCACTCTTTCATGGTCGCTGTAATGTAATTGATCAGTGTAGAGAGTATCTTATACATTTTTAAGCACTCTTTTATCCATGAATATGGGTGTGATGCCCCTGCACAGTAATCAAGCAGCCTCAATCCTCACCACTGGCAACAGTGGGGGACGTAGACATACAGTAAAGTTCAATTTCCATTAAGAGCACACAGAGATCACAGTCACTCTGGGGCTGGTTTCTCCCTCTTTCTCCAGATTCCCAATAAGAAACCCCACTGGCACAGCTATAGAGTTAAGATCTCAGCTGAGTGACCAAGCTAAGACCTCCAGCACCCTCTCTGTCAAACCAGTGCTTTGTGCCCCCCCACAAGTAGCTGACACACACACACACACACACACACACACACACACACACACACACACACACACACACACACACACACACACACACACACACACACACACACACACACACACACACACACACACACACACACACACACACACACACCTGGGAAAGGCTTGCACAGCTTTACTAGCCATGCCCCCTTCTGCCCAGACTCTAAAGTAGTTTTCACTGCCACCAGCCAGCTCCTTATCAGCTACTTTAAGGCCCTTAGCAAAGGGTGTCCAATCTTACTGTGTAATGTTACTATTAATCCAAATGGTAGTTTGACCAAGGGCTAGGCCATTAGGAGTGGCCTGTACGGTGTCACCAGATAGATATTCAAGTACTCTAACAGCTTAAATATCTCTAAACAGACCAGCCACAACTGAACGGTTTAAATATATTTAATAATAGTAAAACAACAAGACAATGCTCAGTAAACAAACACAGTTACTTCAGAGTTCAAAATCACAGGAAATATTTAAAACAACATTTCAGGACAGTCTCAAGTAAATAAAGAAAACATCTAAGCTATGCTTTGCTATATTCCTAACTGTGTCTAAGAGCAATTACTGTACCCTAGACTGACTTACAGCAAGACAAGTGCAGAAGTGGTGAGTGGATGTTCTTGTTAGGTCAAAGACAAAATACATATGCCCTGTTTCTCTCTTTTAGAGAGTTCTTAAATTAATATCAAATATTACTGCTGGGATACTTGCAGCATGACATCACTTTTTGTCACCTGACTTCAGTTCCTTGGCTAAAGCCCCACTGCAGCTGGTAGCAATTAACATCTGTCTGTGAAAATACATAGCCTCCAGGTGTTTGCAACTGCTAGAAGACATAAAACAATAAAACACTTACAAAACAACACAGAGAGTCCCCTAGTGTAGACATCCTGTCTCCGATTGACAGAAGCTGAAAGATAACATCCCTTGTTTATGGCCCATCAATAAAGTACTTCAGTCTCAACTATTCTTAAGTTTTGCAAACTAATCTCCTGTTAAAACACATACGTCTATACAATTACAATAGTGTATAAAAATATCTCTTCTGTACACGTCTATGCAATAGGACATACAGTTCTAATATAGTGATAACACAAGCAATTGCATCCTGCTAATATTCACAAGTGACACATAGCTATTTACAAAATTCCAGGTAGCTATGCTGGTAGCATCTCCTTCTGTCACACTTCTATAAAAATCATATTAATATTCTCAAATGACATAAAATTATTTACAAAATTTCCGATAGCTGGCCTGACAATGGGATACAATGGGATACTGTCACATGGTTTTTTGTAGTCTATCCATGCCATACTTAGATTGTGTCCACTTTTTACAGTTCTCTATTATGACTTTATTTAAAACAAGTGATCATTTGTTCCATATGACTTTTGTTATCCTTTTGTTCTTTTGCCATGATTGAGTTTTCTTCTAAATGACTATAAACTCAGTCAGCATTAATTCCAGTATATAGTTTATATGTCATCGGAAGTCAAGTTATTGGTCTATAGTTTTTATGATAACTTGCAGGTTCGCTCTTAAGTAAGAGCATTGTTTTTCCTGTTGTCAACCAGTGCTGTGTATATTGCCTCATGACACAGGGCAGCACTGTACACACAGCTGTTAAATCTTGGACATATATTTTCTTTTGTATACTGACACGTGTTAAACACCAACATAAACATTTTTTTTAAGTATAAAAGTTTATATTGTAGCACAGCCCAACAAAAATACTGCTAAAATACAAAACAGACACCAGGAGCAAGTTGGCAAATAACCATGTGTTACTATTTCTGAGACAAAGGCAGGGAGTAATGTTGATGTGATAGTTTGCAGGAACATCACCTTGCTGAAGGGGACAATAATGCATTTTTTTTTTGCATTAAGTTTAAGACCATAACTTTGGCATCAGTCCTTAGTCTGTGTAAGACCTTCTTGCAGGATGTTGACATGGCTAGGGGTTTCAATGATCGCTCCCAGTTTGCAGTCATCAGCAAATTTTGTCACCCACAGTCCTTTAGATTTAACCTGAAATTCGGAGAAGTAGATTCCGAACAGTAGGGGTCCCAGAACTGATCCCTGTTGCTGGAGGAGGTGGAGTCCCCTATTTTGATCGTATAGGTTTGGCATAATGTTAAGGTGCTGGTCTGACAAACACAAGGTGCAGGGTTTGATTCTCAAATGGGATAATTGGTTAGGCTTAAAATGGCTCACAAGGGCAGTTAGCCTAGTAGTAATCTATGAACCTATGAACCTATATGAATTCTATCAGTGAGCTAGTTTGCAACCCACCTGACAATATATGGGTTGATACCCAGCTAGGTGAGTTTATTAATGATGCCTGAGTGGGAGATTGTGTCAAAGGCCTTGGCTAAGTCTAGGTTGGCCGTATGCACAGATTTGCCCTTGCCTAGGGTTTTGGTGTCTGTTTCGAAGAAGTCCACCAAGTTGAACAGGCACAATCTCCCTTTGACAAAGCCAAACTGGGTGGGGTCTAGTGTTTGAAGATTTCCTATGTCTTTGTTAATAATGTCTGTGATGATTCGTAGTTAGCTTTGGAGGACTTCACTTGGAGTCTTATTTGCTTGTTTAAGTTAAGGAGGGAATATTTCCAGTTTTGAGACCGTTCCTTCCTACTCAAACAGCAATTTCTTTCTCCTATTGTATAGCCTGTTAGTGGCAGTTGTCCACCAGGCAGGCTTGTTTTTCCTTGAAGAGCTTGTTTTGGTTCTATCAGGTATGGCAGAGTCCTTACAGGTGCTCATATAAAGCATTGGTGTATAACTCAGCATAGTTGTCTGTTCCATCAGTGGGGGGAGGGACTATGAAACTATCTATACTGTCCTGCAAGAGGTTGCAATTGGCCTTGGAGAAGTTTTTTAGTTGGGGGGGGGGGTCTTGTGTTATAGTTACTTCTAGCAAGACTGATTAGTGGTCAGATCTCACCAGGGATGGCTACACACTGGGGGTGTTGCAGTAGTCCCCCATCTTGGTGAGCACCAGATCTAAGATGTTTGAGCCCCTTGTGGGTGTGTCAATTAACTGGTCCAGGGCATTGGAGTTAATGAAGTCCAGGAACCTTTGGGCAAGTGAGTTAGAATGCTTATAATTTACCCAATCAATGGATGGATAATTAAAGTCACCGAAAACCAGGGTGTTTGCTTATATCTTGATTGACTCAAGATTATCCAAGGAGGCTGAGTGGATGTCCTGATTCATGGAGAGGGTGCTGTAGCTGGCAGTGACCTGAAGAGGGGTCTTACCTACAGTCAATTGCACCTGCAGTAGTTTAGGGCAATCATGCTTTTTATCCAATAGGTGTATTTATCTTTCATGAATATTGATACACCACCTCCTTTAGTTCTCACGCCTTCAGTTTGTGGTCTCAGTGTGTGGATGGAAATGTAACCTGGTATAGCTGGGGTGTTCTCCGCAGCCTTAAACCAAGTCTCAATGACTGCACAAATGTCAGCATCTTCCAAGGTGAAGACTGCTTCCAGTGAGTGCAATTTGTGGTTTAGACTCCCAGGGTTTAGCAGCATAACGTTGAGGTTATTTTTAGAGGGTATTTTTACGTCTGGGGAATTTTGTTCTTGTGGCATTGCCTAAAAAGGCACTATGGGGGGTAGCAAGAGCCTTAGCCAGTAACCAAAATCCCTGTGGTGACAGATGAAGACCTTCTCTGGCAAAGCATCGAGGTCTGTCGACCATGTCATCCCAGGCTGACAGATACTGGATTCCCTTTGAATGACACCAGAAACTAAGCCAATTGTTGAAGTCATTAATTTTTTGTTTGTATTGAGATATCATCCTAGGTGATGGTAAAATGCTGTTTAAGGTTAGGGACATACCTGTCTGAGACACATAATCAGAGAGCTCAGTCTTGTCTGTCTTCATATAGTCCAGTGAGGTATGCCTCAAGGTGTTCACACCAACATGAACTGTGACGGAGTCGTAACAGTGCCTGTTGTTGAGAGACTTGAGTCTGTGTGTGTTGTGGTGGATCCTGGCACCTGATAGACAGCTGACCGCGACTTTTTCCTTATCCAGCCTGGAGAGAGGGACATCTGTGTGTCTCAGAATTCAGTCGCCTATAACTAAAATGTTTGTTTTTGTGTTATGCCTTAGGGGCTTGACTGGTGAGACACTGATGTGTGTTATATTACATGTGCTATGTTCTGCAGAGGATGTATTATGTGAATAGTGCTTGTATTTGTGTTTGGGAGGTCTCTGATATTTCGGTAAACTTTTGGTAAAGATGTCCGCATATCTAGGTTTATGTGTTGTTGGTTTAGTAGGTGTAGAAGGTGAGGTGTGCATGCTGACAACCTACTTAGTATCAGATGAACTGACTGGGTAGAGAGAGCCTAGATTCATGGTTCTTGATAAAGGTGCATCTCTCACATAATGAATTAGTGTGGACTAGAAAAATGGGTTGTCAGTGTACATGAGGCAATTTCTACATTGCCTCAAAATGCCCATGTTGACCAGGCTGGCCAGTGAAACTGTGAGAAATTGTCTGTCCATAATGCTGAGTAAGTTGTGGTGGTCAGAAAACAGGGCGAGGACAGGAAGTGCCAGGTAACGTAGAGGACAGGAGACGTGGACAAAAAATACGAAGGGCTAGTGGGTAGGATCTGTGCTGGTACCTCAAGAGCTTTGCTGAATGTATCATCTGTTAATGAGGGACAATCACAAGAACTCTAAGAGTACTAAGGGAAAATTTGCAGGCAGAAGTGTCTGTAGCCACCAACGGTGCCCACCGCTACTCGGCAGTGCAAGATACGCAAAAAGCGCAAACGAGGTGCTTATGTGGCAAACGAGAGCAAACTGGTTTAAACAAATTAATCAATACAAAAGCTCAAAACTGAGCCCTGTTCCAGCACCTTTCAATCAGATGAGTTTGACTGCACACTCCTGCCACTAGGTTGCAGGGGAGCCCTCTCCCAATAAAAGGTGGCCTGGTCTAGTGCTCAAGTTATACAAACATAACTAGATTTAGCAGGTCTGAATCTAGTCTGTGCTACAGCAAACAAAGTGCAACAATTTCAGGAAAAAAACTTCAAATAAGCAGTGATATGCTAAAAATGCAGTTCATAAATATAATATAGTGAAAATTCTACTTAAGTTTTAGTTCTGGGTGTAAAAGTAATTACTGACCTTAACAGTTTTATTCAGTTCTGTGTTGCTATAAAAATGGCAAACATCTTCACCTCTTCCAGATATATTGGGCATGCTAACTAGCAAGTTATCGCCTGTGCCAAAAAAAAAAAAGGTTTTACATAAAATGTATTAAGTACTACATTAGGCTGATATCCAAGACTATTTCTTCCATTTTTCCATGACAGTTATATGGTGCACTGCATTTTTTTTCTTTTTGTTTTTGAAAACAAATGACAAGTTTGGTGAACTATGACTGCAGCAGTTTTTATTGTGTAAGTGGTAACTTCACCTTGATTCTCTTTACAGAGCTAAGGGTGGTGTGGTTTAAAAATCGACAGGCCTGCTTGTAAAGGAATCGGTGCTGGAAATACCCGCATACAGCCTTTTGATCTCTCTCATAATTATCTCTGATACTCAAATGTGGCTCAAAGTACTTGGTAGTAATTTCTAAAGGCATTTTCTGCTGTACACTTTTGCACACTGTTTTTTTCCTCACTGGACTAAAAATTACTTTTTTCTTCACTACAATTGCTAAATTTGTTTACCTTATCCCTTGCTTCGTGTGTGTGTGTGTGTGTGTGTGTGTGTGTGTGTGTGTGTGTGTGTGTGTGTGTGTGTGTGTGTGTGTGTGTGTGTGAGTTTTAGAGGGGGCAGTCCTCCATATGTGGATTTCGCCCATATCTGTCTAAAGTGTCCTTTTTAACCTTTCAAAACACTACCACTGCTCACAATACCTGAATATGTAATTTTGCTATATCTAGTGGTGTCACTGTGTTTACAGGCACCCAGATCAGAGTGCTTTCCTATGCAATCTAGAAGCCTTCTCATGTTTTGGCCTTTTAGTAGTTAAGTCCACTCTGGTAGACAGTATGAACCAATAGCTTACCTAGGTCTGATTGCCAAGTGGCCTGTTTTAGTCCCTCACTACTAGCTACTTTAGCTCGACTCTTTTTAAGACTTTAATAGTGAATTTGCTGTTTGTTCACTAAGTGTAAAGTTCCATTTTCCTGGAATATGCCCCGTACTTTGATATGCACTAACCTTGGAGTTAGTGTATATATTGTTAGCACTGGACCGGGAGCACAGTAAAAAAAAACTATGAATAACATAAAAAGTTATATAATTCATTGTTTTGCTTTCGAAAATGAACTTTTTTTTTTTTTGCATGTTTATTACTGAGAATGTGCTTTCACAACTTTTATAAGGTGACCATTTTTGTACATAATATATAATCTGAAGTTGTTAATCTTCTTCCATTCCTCACTGATGGGTACAGTTCCGAACCCTCGGAACCGAGTCGGCCAAATACCAAGCTAGCATACACCAAACTCTCGAGCCATGCTACTACCCACAATGCCCTTCATCCCATACCTCAGATGTTCATCGTGCATACAGCTGCAGTCATAACAGATGGGTTCTCCTGCCGTCAGGCGGGTCCTCGGTCGGCCGAATTCCAAAGTCTAGGTCCGGCGTCGGTTGTCGTCGCTTCTTCCCTGACGTCAGTGCGACAGGGGTATAAAGAACCAGCCGGCGCCATTTCTTCAGTCTTTCTTGCCGCGGTGCCCGGCAGAAGCAGTTCGCAAGTGCCGTCGGCCAGCTCCTGAGATTACGAAAATTTGGAAACCGAAGTCTTCTTAAAGCTAAGTACCCGTTGAAACTTTTCTTGCCTCACACCTGTGTCAGACAAAGTTAATAATTGTATTTCTTGTGGGAAGCAAATACCGCATAAGGATTTCCATTCCCTCTGTATTCCTTGCTTAGGCCCAGACCAGGACGTCTCGGTCTGTCGCTTTTGTGCTACATTCAACAAACGCACTATTAAGCGTCGGGCGGAGTTCGCCCAGCATTTTTTTGGGAAAGCATTTAACTATACTATGTCGTCGGATACTCCGACTCCGGTTTTGTCTAAAAAACGCAAAGACAAGGACTGACACTCGAGGTCCGCGGCCTCTACCGACACCACACCAAAGCCGACTACACGTGGCCCGGTTCTCAGCGAGGTGCCTACGCAGCCCCTGATTACCGACGACACATCTTTGGCGGTGTCTCCTGTACCCGAGGTCGCAGGCTCCTCGGCCCACACCCCGACTACAGATGCGAAGCCACTCTTGGCGTTGAAACACAGAATGTGGACAGGTCCACCTCCACTCAAGGTGTCTTCAGACCTTCCTCTTCTTTCTCCATCAAGGCTTTCACCAAGTCTAAAGCAGCCATGCACCCTAAGAGACCAGCTACACAGGGCCCATCTCCAGGCCCCATGCCTAAGAAACAGATGCTTAAAATGGCTGAGGATTTAATTACTCTAATCAGAGGTTCTCAGCCACCTCCGGACAAAAGGCCCAGAGTGGAGGAAGATTCCCCTCCTCTGATCAGGGCTCCATTATTTCAGAACACTCTGATGATCAGGAACAGTCTTACTCCCTTTGAAGACTCTGATGCAGAGGAGTCTATTCCTTCTGTATCCCCCCTGAGGATTACTCATTTGGGGAAACTTTGCATACCTTAAGGGAACACTTCCACTGGGAAGGCCAGGATTATTCAGATTCCAAGAAAAGGCTCAGGGAATTTCTTTTGTTACCCCAGCACAGGCCTCTGGCTATACCTCCTGTCTTGGACATCCTAGATGATGTTTACTCGGAGGCCTGCCTTAACCCGGACTCTCTACCTCCAGCTCCAGTTAAGCCTGACAGGTACTACAGGGTTCCTGACTCGCACCAATTTCTATACAAAAGCCATGCTGCTGACCTAGAAACCATCTCACAGGGGCCCAAAGGAGTTAAGACCTCCATTGCCAAAAATCCATTGCCTTCTGAGAGAGATTCCAGATCCTTAGAAAGGTGGGGAAAAAAGGTATATACCTCGGCTACCTTATCCATGAGGGCCTTAAACTGTCAGTTTCATATGCTAAAATACCAACAGTTTCTGTTATCTCAATTGAAAAGTAAAATGTCACAACCTGAACAACCAGACTTGAAGGAGTTGCAGGATTTGATGCATAGTGCAGAACAAGTGGGTAAACATACCTTACAATGTGGTTTTGATGCTCTAGAGGCCTCATATAGAGCTGCTGTTACAGGCTCAGTCATACGTAGGCATGCCTGGCTCAAGGAACAAGCCTTGCCTGATCATGTCAAAGCTAAATTACTAGACGCCCCTCTTCAAAAGGATGTACTATATGGGGCAAATGCTGAGGAAGTATTACGGAAAATGGAGGAAAAGGCTAAATCAATGCAAACTGTGAAAGAATTTCTGCAAGTTCAACCCCGTTTTAGTAGAAATTGGCCTTCCAAAACTGGTCCTTTCCTGCCACAGACAGACCCCAAAGAGGCAGATACAGGCACCGAGGGGCAGAGGACAATCACAAGGATCGTAGAGGCAGACAATGGCAAGCTCCTACACAAAGAGGTGGTGAGGACAACTGCGAATCTTTCAGAAAGCAAACCCAATGACTTTCCCCTTTGCATGCCAACCAGGTCTCAAATGGCAGCCCCCTTAGGAGGAAAGCTGGCACTATTTTCAAAAAATTGGCATGTTGTCACAAAGGACAAATGGATCCTGGACATTATAAACAGAGGCTACAAATTCCATTTTCATACCCTTCCAAAAATGAGAGGTATGCCAAACCTGCCACACAATCAAAGGGCAGAGGCACAAAAGCATATTTCAGATCTTATAAACATGAAAGCTATTCAAGAGGTACCTACACATGAACAAGGTCAAAGTTTTTATTCCAGGCTATTTCTGGTGCCAAGGAAGGGAAAAGATTGGAGACCTATTTTGGATCTTTCCATCCTAAACACATTCCTACTCGTGCCAAAATTCAAGATGCTCACTCTACAGCAACTTCTTCCCATGCTGGGCAAGGAGTCTTGGCTGGTAACATTGGACCTCAAGGAGGCATACCTGCATGTACCAATCAGACAAAATTGCAGAAGATACCTCAGATTTCTTGCAGGTTCAACCCATTATCAATTCTCTGCATTGCCCTTTGGCTTATCTACTGCGCCCAGAGTATTCACGAAATGCCTGGCATCAGTAATTGCCTACTGCAGACTTCAAAGGATACAAATATACCCTTATTTGGACGACTGCCTGATCCAAGCGGACAGCAAGCACATTCTTCTGAAACATCTGGCTTATGTAATAATGTTATTAAACTCTCTGGGATACACAGTCAACAAAGAGAAATCAAGGCTAATACCCTCTCGGAAGATAATTTTCCTGGGTGCCAATTTGGACACAAACACCCAGATGGCCTACCTCACGCCAGAGAAGCAGGGGCAACTAATTCAATATTTCAGAACACTGGCAAATTGCACCAGGCTGACTGCAAGGAAAATCCTGCAGGCTCTGGGATTCATGGCATCTTGCATCTTACTAATCACATGTGCAAAGCTGCATATGAGAAAACTACAATGGTACCTAAGAAACATATGGTCTCAACACAGCCACAGTTTGGAAACAATAATACCACTAATTCCATGTCTGCAAAAGGAATTTCTGTGGTGGGCTCAAGCATGTCAAACAAACACAGGTCTTCCATTCAGCAAGCCTCAAGCAAATCAAGTCATCACAACAGGCGCCTCGGACTACGCCTGGGGGGCGCACATGACAGACCGGTGCATTCAGGGCAAATGGTCCCAAAAAGAAAAGCACCTTCACATCAATCAAAAAGAAATGCTATCAGTAATAAATGCTATTATAGCTTTCAAGGACCTTCTACAACCAGGTCAACTATTGATAAGAACGGACAACACCACAGATGTTCATCGTGCATTACAGCTGCAGTAGTTACATATGGGTTTTCAGCCGGCAGGCGGTCCCTCGGTCGGCCGAATTCCAAAGTCTTGGTCCGCCGGTTGTTGTCGCGTACTCTTCTGGCGTCAGGAAGGCTAGAGTATAAAAGACACAGCCGGCGCCATCTTCTTCAGTCTTTTTGCGGTGCCCGAGCAGAAGCAGTTCGCAAGTGCCGGTCGGCCAGCTCCATTACGAAAAATTTTGGAACCGAAGTCTTCATTAAAGCTAAGTACCCGTTGGGAATCTTTTCTTGCCTCAGACCGATGTCAGAAAAAGTTAATAATTGTATTTCTTGTGGGAAGCAAATACATAAGGATTTCCATTCCCTTTGCATACCTTGTTTGGGCCCAGACCACGGCGTCTCGGGCTGCCGCTTTGTGCTACCTTCAATAAACGCACTATCAAGCGTCGGGCGGAGTTCGCCCAACACTTTTGCAAAGCGTTTAATTATAAAATGTCGCCGGATACTCCGACTACCGCTATGTCCAGAAAACACAAAGAAAAGGACCGTCAGTCGAGAACTGCGGTCTCCACTGACTCACGCGAAACAAGCTCCACGTGGGCGGTTCTCAGTGAGACGCCTTTGCAGTCCCTGACTACCGGCGACACTACCTTAGCGGGTCTTCTGTACCTGAGACCGCTGGTTCTTGTCCTATCCCAAACTACAACGAAGCCCGGTTCATGTCAAACCCACAAATGTGGATAGATCTACATCCACCCATGGTGTTTTTAGGCCTTCATCTTCATTCTCCATCAAGGCCTTTACAAAAGCCAAATCAGCCAAGCAACTTTCTAGGCCTGCCACACAAGGCCCAAGACCTGGGCCCACGCCTAAGAAGCACATGCTTAAAATGGCTGAAGACCTGATCACTCTTATCAGAGGCTCACAGGCCCCTCCGGACAAGAGACCCAGAGTAGAGGAGGATTCTCCTCCTTCTGACCAAGAATCCATTTTATCAGAACATTCTGATGCTGAAGAACAATCTTATTCACCTTTTGAGGATTCGGATGCAGAGCAGTCCATTCCCTCTGTATCCCCCCCTGAGGATTTTTCATTTGGGGAAACTTTACACTCCTTGAGAGAGCACTTCCATTGGGAAGGCCAAGACTTTTCAGACTCAAGAAAAGACTTAGGGAATTCCTCTGGTTACCTCAGCATAGACCTTTGGCTATTCCTCCTGTTTTGGAGGTTTTGGATGATGTATACTCGGAGGCCTGTTTAAATCCTGATTCTCTGCCTCCTGCACCTGTTAAGCGGATAGGTATTACAGAGTTCCTAATTCTCATCAGTTCCTCTATAAAGGCCATAATGCAGACCCTGAAACTATTTCTCAAGGCCCTAAAGGAATTAAGGCTTCCACGGCCAAAATCCACTACCTACGAAGGGAATCTAGATCACTAGAAAGGTGGGGTAAGAAGGTTTACACCTCGGCCACCCTTGCCATGAGAGCCTTAAACTGCCAGTTCCATATGATTAGATATCAGCAATTTCTGTTATCACAATTAAAACAAAAATGTCACAATCTGAACAACCTGATTTAAAAGAGTTACAGGATATGATGCATAGTGCTGAGCAAGTGGGCAAGCACACCTTACAATGTGGTTATGATGCACTTGAAGCCTCCAGCAGATCAGCCGCCACTGGAGCAGTCATTCGCAGACATGCATGGCTAAGGAACAAAATCTTCCAGATCAGGTGAAAGCAAAATTCTGGATGCACCGTTACATAAGGATGTTCTTTTGGTGGTAATGCTGAGGATATTTTACGTAAAATGGAAGAAAAGGCAAAATCTATGCAAACTGTCAAAGCTTTCTTACAGGTTCAGCCACCAAGGTTCAGCAGGAATTGGCCATCAAAAAACTGGTCCTTTCCAACCAATGATAAAGCCCAAAGGGGCAGATACAGGCGTGGAAGGGGCAGAGGGCAACCCCAAGGATCCTACAGAGGCAGACAATGGCAATCACCAACTCCAAGAAGTGGTGACGACAGTGCACAGCAGTACAGAAAGCAGACTCAATGACTCCCTCATTTCCATGCCAAGCAGAATTCAACTGGCAGCACCTTTGGGAGGAAAACTGGCACTATTTGCAAACAATTGGCATATTGTCACAACAGACAAATGGATTCTGGACATAATAAACAGAGGCTACAAATTTCATTTCCACACTCTTCCAAAAATGAGAGGCATGCCAAACCTACCACAAAATCAAAGGGTAGAGGCACAACTACAAATCAAAGCTCCTAAATATGAGGGCTATAAAAGGTACCTACGCACCAACAAGCACAAGGTTTTATTCAAGGCTTTTCTGGTGCCAAGAAAAGGAGCGACTGGAGACCCATTCTGGACTTATCCATTCTCAACACATTTCTTCTAGTGCCAAAATTCAAGATGCTCACATTACAGCAACTCCTTCCCATGCTGGGCAAGGGTTTTGGCTGGTAACTTTGGACCTCAAGGAGGCATACCTGCATGTCCCAATCAGACAAAGTTGCAGAAGATACCTCAGATTTCTTGCAGGTTCAAATCACTATCAATTCTCTGCATTGCCCTTTGGCTTATCTACTGCGCCCAGAGTATTCACCAAGTGCCTGGCATCAGTGATTGCATACTGCAGACTTCAAGGGATACAAATTTACCCTTATCTAGACGACTGCCTGATCCAAGCGGACAGCAAACTCTTACTTCTCAAACATCTGGCATATGTGACACGCTTACTGCTTTCTCTGGGATACACCATCAACAAGGAGAAATCAAAACTAACACCCTCTCAGAAAATTACCTTCCTGGGTGCCAACTTGGACACAAACACCCAGAGGGCTTACCTAACGACAGAAAAACAAGGGCAACTATCTCATTATTTCAAAATACTTGCAAAAAGTACCAGGCTTACTGCAAGGAAAATCCTGCAGGCTCTGGGATTCATGGCATCTTGCATTCTTCTAATCCCATGTGCAAAGCTGCACATGAGGAAACTTCAATGGTACCTAAAAAATCTATGGTCTCAACACAGTCACAGCTTAGAAGTGGAGATTCCAATAATTCCCTGTCTACAAAAGGAATTCATATGGTGGTCCCAAGCATGCCAAGTAAACAAAGGCCTCCCATTCTGCAAGCCTCAAGCTACACAAGTCATAACCACAGACGCCTCAGATTACGCCTGGGGCGATATGAAGGACAGGTGCATTCAGGGCAGATGGCACAAAACAGAAAAGCACCTTCACATCAATCAAAAAGAAATGCTGGCAGTAATAAATGCAATTTCAGCGTTCAGAGAATTCCTGCATCCAGGACAACTGCTCATAAGAACAGACAACACCACAGTAATGTGGTACATAAACAAACAAGGAGGGACCCATTCATACCCCTTGTGCAGATTAACCATGACTCTTTGGAATCTAGCTCTGGAAAGACAAATAGAACTCCAGGCTCAGTATCTACCAGGAATGGAAAACACACTGGCAGACACTCTGAGCAGACATATGACAGACCCTCACGAATGGAAACTACATCCACAGGTATTCATGCAGATTGTTCAAGCGTGGGGAAGGCCAGACATAGACCTATTTGCCTCCCACAAAAATCATCAATTAAAAAAGTTTTGCTCAAGGACCTCACACCCAAGGGCTTGGAAAGTGGACGCCCTCTCATTCACATGGACAACACGGTCAGTTTATGCATTCCCACCACTACCTCTGCTGCCCAAGGTGCTTTTGAAAGCAAGAACAGACAAGCCAAGGATGATACTGATTGCTCCAGATTGGCGAGACAACATTGGTATCCACTATTGAGGAGCCTAACACACACGTGGCCCCTGCCTCTAACACCTCTACTGCTGACGAGAACAACTTCAAAACTCTTCACAGTCAGCTGAAAACTCTCAGTCTAGCTGCATGGAAAATTCCTTAACTTCACATCAGGCACTACTCTCCAAAGAAGTGCAGGATGTCATTTTGGAGGCTAGAAGACCATCTACAAGAAAAGCTTACTCCAAAATGGAAGCGGTTTTGCTGTTGGAATGAAGAACGAGGACAGGATCCTAGAAAATTAAACCTGCCTCAGATTTTACAGTACCTGACTGATCTTTTGAGCAAGGGGCTTTCCTTTTCCTCAATCAAGATACATGCCTCAGCAATATCTGCAGAATTCAATATGGACCCTCCTTTATTCTCACACCCACTACTACGACAGTTCCTCAGAGGGGCTAAGAACATAAGGCCTCCAAGGAAACAACCAGTACCAGCTTGGGACCTTAACTATGTACTGGAAAAATTGACATTGCCTCCCTTTGAACCAGCTGCTTCAGCAGAATTACAATATTTATCCTGGAAAACAGCTTTTCTCCTGGCCATCACTTCAGCAGGGTATCTGAGTTACAGGCTCTCATGGCGGTGCAGCCATTCCTCATATTCCATCAGGACAGGGTTTCCCTCGTACTAACCCTTCCTTTATGCCTAAAGTAGTATCTAGGGTAGCCCTAAACCAGGCCATTCACCTTCCTACCTTCTACTCCAATCCTCAAAACAAAGGGGAGAGGCTGCTTCATTCTTTAGATATCCATAGGCAGCTACGTTACTACTTGGACAGAACCAAGACATTCAGAAAATCAGATCAACTCTTAGTTTCCTATGCTGTGGGGGGTCAAGGGAAACCTATAACTAAACAGACCATTTCCAAGTGGATTGGTCACTGCATACTTTTGTTATTCCTATCATGGAAAGCTCGTGCCTACTGGTATCAGATCACACTCCACTAGGGCCACAGCCACCTCTACAGCCTTCCTCAGAGGAGTGCCTACTAAAGATATCATGGAGGCAGCCACTTGGAGTTCTGTACATACCTTCACAAAACATTACCATCTGCCTTTATACTCCAGAACCAGAGCAGGCTTTGCCACTGCAGTTTTGCAGGGCATTCTAGCTCAACCCAGTTCCGTATAGTACCTACCACCCTAGACATAGCTTTGGGATTCTACCCATATAACTACTGCAGCTGTAATGCACGATGAACATAGTACAGTTTTGTACCTACCATAAATGTAGATGTTCGAGGGCTATTACAGCTGCAGTACAGGTTACCCTCCTTCCCTCTTGGTAACACCTTGGGGTTTGAATAACTATTCATACCTGCTGACTGGGTTATCCTGCTATGTTTTATTTGCTTACTTTTGTGTATTACACTAATTTATGTATTGCCTTCCTTTGGGGCACCTGACATCTGGGGCAAGAAAGACTGAAGAAGATGGCGTCGGCTGTGTCTTTTATACTCTAGCCTTCCTGGCGCCAGAAGAGTACGACAACAACCGACCAAGACTTTGGAATTCGCCGACGAGGGACCGCCTGCGGCTGAAAACCCATATGTAACTACTGCAGCTGTAATAGCCTCGAACATCTACATTTATGGTAGGTACAAAACTGTACTTTATGGTACATAAACAAGCAGGGAGGAACACATTCTTACCCCTATGCAGACTGGCCATGTCACTTTGGAACATGGCCATGGACTTCTAAATGGAACTACAAGCACAGTACTTGCCAGGCAAGGAAAACACGCTGGCAGACAACCTAAGCAGGAATATGACAGATCCACGAATGGAAGTTGCATCCAAACGTTTTACAGAAATAATCCAAGAATGGGAAGGCCAGACATAGATCTCTTTGCCTCCCACAAAAATCATCAATTGACAAAATTCTGCTCAAGGATCTTCCATCCAAAGACCTGGAGAGTGGATGCTCTCTCTTTCAGTTGGACATCAATGACAGTTTATGCCTTCCCACCTCTTCCTCTGCTGCCCAAAGTCCTATTGAAGACCAGAGCAGACAGACCAAAGATGATCCTCATTGCTCCGGACTGGCCAAGGCAACACTGGTACCCACTCCTGAGGAGCCTGACTCATTCCCCACCATGGACCCTGCCTCTAATGCCTCTTCTTCTGACAGCACAGCTTCAAAACTCTTCACAGTCAGCTAAAAACAATCTAGCCACATGGAAGATTCCTTAGCATCACAGCAGGCCCTACTTTCCAAGGAGGTGCAGGATGTCATTTTGGAGGCCAGAAGGCCATCAACTAGAAAAGCTTACTCCGCAAAATGGAAACGTTTTTGTGTCTGGAATGAGAAAAAGGGCCAGAACCCTGGAAAACTGAATTTACCTCCAATACTACAATATTTGGCTGAACTGCTAAGCAGTGGACTTTCGTTCTCCTCCATCAAAATCCATGCCTCAGCCATTTCTGCAGAATACAACACTGATCCACCTTTATTCTCTCACCCTCTATTAAGACAGTTCCTCAGAGGGGCTAAGAATTTAAGACCTCCAAGGAAACAACCAATACCTGCTTGGGATCTAAATTTAATTCTTGAAAAACTGACCTTGCCTCCTTTTGAGCCAGCTGCCTCATCAGATTTGCAATATTTGTCCTGGAAAACAGCGTTCCTTCTGGCTATCACGTCAGCTCGTAGAGTTTCAGAACTACAGGCTCTCATGGCTGTCCAGCCTTTATCATCTTCCATCAGGACAGAGTTTCCTAACCAACCGTCCTTTATGCCTAAAGTGGTATCCAGGGTAGCTTTAAATCAGGCCATACATTTACCTACTTTTATCCTAATCCTCAAAACAAAGGGAGAGATTACTACATTCCTTGGACATCCACAGGCAACTGCGCTATTATTTGGACAGAACAAAGCCTTTCAGAAAATCAGAACAGCTCTTTGGGCTCACGGTGGTAGGAGTTCTAGGAAGCCAATTTCAAACAGACAATCTCAAAATGGATAGCCCACTGCATGCTTTTGCTATTCTTTTCATGGCAAAACTGTACCTACAGGCATTAGAACCCATTCCACCAGGGCCACAGCCACCTTTGCAGCCTTCCTCAGAGGAGTACCTACCAGGGATATTTTGGAAGCAGCCACTTGGAGTTCTGTGCATACCTTCTAAGCACTACCACCTACCTTTATACTCCAAATCTAGAGCAGGCTTTGCCACTGCAGTCTTGCAGGGCATTTTGGCTCCTCCTAGTTCCACCTAGTGCCTACCACCCCTTTCTTAGCTTTGGGATTCTTGACTGCAGCTGTATGCACGATGAACATAGTACAGTTTTGTACCTACCATAAATGTAGATGTTCGAGTGCTAATACAGCTGCAGTCTTCCCTCTAGGGGTATTCTTTTATGGTGTATTTGCTTGCAACTACTGTTTTTGATTATATTGCATTGCATTATTACATTATTTTATGTATTGCCTTCCTTCTGGGGCACCTGACATCTGGGGCAAGAAAGACTGAAGAAAATGGCATTGACTGGTTCTTTTATACCCTGTCGCTGGCGTCAGGGAAGAAGCGACAACCGACGGACCTAGACTTTGGAATTGACCGAGGACCGCCTGACAGCAGGAGAACCCATCTGTTATGACTGCAGCTGTATAACATCTACATTTATGGTAGGTACAAAACTGTACTTTCTTGTTTGCCGCGCAGCCATATAGCAGCGTTTCACCGAGCTCTCCAACTAAGTAGTCTTGACTTATTTAAACTGTGTATTTTTCTAATAATTTCTCTACTAGTGTCTTTCTTTTAGTCTAGCTCTACCCCCAGGTATTCCTTTTCTTACCATTGTTGGTATTTTCTTGCTTTTTTTTTACTTTTTACCACCCTCGTGGTAACTCTTCTTATCATTGCTGGTAGTCTGGCCTTTTTTTCTCCTCCTTTCCTCTGCCTGAGTGAGTGTTGGTATGTCTGAGAAAAAGGGTACTTCAGGTTTTAAACACTACATGTCATGCAGTGGTAAGTTACCGAACAGCGACTTGCATTTTAAATGCGTTTATTGTTTGGGCGTTTCGCACCTTTCTGCGACTCCCCCATGTGATATTTGTGCGAGTTTTAGTCAACAGACGTTGAATGAACGGCGCAACAAGTTGATTTTGAAAGGATTGCTTTCCTCTCCTTTCTCAGAGGCTATTTCTGCAGAAATCTCAACCCCTCCAGTCATGGATAAGAAGCGTCCCCGCTCAGACCCCTCTTCACCGGCCGGTGACAGGGGCGAAAATCATTGATCTGAGACCTGTAGATCTTCCTCAAAGCATCGGCTCGCTGCCTCGGTGCCACCTATTTCGGCACCAAGCGCAGTCTCTGGATGTCTGAATTGTTAGTTCTGGGCTCGGTACCGACTACTGAACCAATGATTACTTCGGTTCCAGCCAGTCTGGTTCTGGACACTTCGGCACCGACCTCGCCTTTACAGGCACCGGCTCCGACGACCTCGGATCCGATTTTGACTACTACCTCGATTGTGACTTCAGCTCCGAGTCTCCTCTTGGTGCTGACCTTACCATTTTCGCAATTCAAATCAGAATCCTCGGCTCCATTGAGTTCCTTACCACGGACCAGGTATTCGTCTTCTGCGGATCCATTTGCCGGGCAAGCCTACAGTCTTTTTCTGGACCGGTCTGAATCCCCTTCTGGGATATTGGTTAGGTCTGCCAGGAGCGTGTCCGAAATAGACATTGTTCATCTCGTGGATCAGGTATTGACTGCAAGAGGAATCTCCAGACCCTGTTCCGCTCCGGATGTTGGGATTTTTCCTCCTTCGACTTCTTCGTATTCGCCTGATGGGGATCTTTCGGTTCCAAGGCCTCCTTGTACATTGCTTTCAACGGGATCCCTTCCTTCGGCACCGACTACTATGATGCCTGAAGCATCTAAGCCCTGGTGGACGTCAGCTCCGACAGCCTACCTTACTCAACCCCTTGCTTCGGGGGTGGAATATTCGGTTCCGGCCCCAGCACCGATTGCCTTTTCAGATCCTGTCTCGGATCTGAGAGTTATATCCGCACTGAACCCTTCTAAAACTCCAGTCTTGGAGGTGGGCCATTCAGAGCGGGGTGTGACCCCAGTTCCGATTCAGTCCTCTTTGGTTCCGGGCTCCCATCCCTCTTTGGGTGGGCCCGCCTTCCGGATTATGGAAAGGGCACTGGCGATAAGCCATCCTCCTCCTTCAGCTCCGCCTTTGGTTCCCCTCCTAACTCAGCCATCCCCAGCCCTTAGCAGATGTCCACTAATCCAAAGCACCCCCCTTTCCGAGGCCTCTTTGGACATTCGCACCAAAGAGCCCCCTCGGAAGAGGGTGTGCAAAAGAAAACACATGGACTCACCTGAAGAGTCCCTTACTGAGGATACAGATTACGATGATGGGGAAGGTTCCCCTAGATCACCCCCTGACGATGTTTCCTTTGGGGACATCTTGGAGATTTTGAGTCAGCGAGGTGACTGGAAATCTTCTACCCCTTCCCCGGAGGAATCTGTATTCTTACAAGCTTTCCGTTCCCGGCCCACTACGTCCTGGGTGACCCCTCCTGCAGATGAGTTGGTCAAATTCATCGTGCAGCGAGCGTGGAAGAGTCTGGATTCAGTAGAAGCTATCCCCAGGAGATCAGACAAAGTACTTTCTCCTCCAGAGGATCAACACCATTGGTCGAAGGGCTTGCCAGTAGACGCTGTGGTGGCGGCAGCGGCCACAAAGAAGGACTTGGCAGAAGAGAGTCCTGCTGTTCATCCACCCAACAGGGAGTCCCGGGCGGTGGACAGGTTAGGGAAGCGAGTTTTTGCTGCAGCAACCTTTGCCGTGCTTTCGCTGAATTTCTTGGCACACTTTACGAGACTCCAGAGAGACCTTATTTCCGAATTCTCTGGTAGCCACGTGGGTCAAGTGTCGGATGGAGCACGTGACAAAGTGGCTTCCCAACTTGCCACACTTGAAGCGATTTCGAATTCCTCCATGTAGATGTTCTTCGTGTTTCACTGTTGTAGTCATTACATTTGGGTAATCTGCTGGCAGGTTGCCCTCAGTCGGCCTGAATAACAAAGTCTTGGGTACTGCATTGGTTGCTGTCTCCTCTTTCATGACGTCAGGTCGTCAGGGGTATAAAACATGCAACTGACGCCATTTTATCCAGTCTTTCTTGCCGCATGGTGCCCGAAGCAGAAGCAGTTCGCAAGTGCCGGTCGGCTGACTCCTGAAATTGTCGTATTTGAGTTTCAGAAACAAAGTCTTCAAACTAAAGCTAAGTACCCCGTTGGGGAAACTTTTTCTTGCTCCTTACCGATGTCAGTAAAAGTTAATAATTGCATTACTTGTGGGAAGCAAATACCTCAAAGATTTTCATTTGTACTGTATTCCTTGCCTAGGGCCTGATCACAACATGCCTTGCTGTCGGTTTTGTGCTAGATTTAACCAATGCACTATTAAGCGTCAGTATATTTTTGATTCTAAATATTTTGGTTCAAGATTTAATTATCCGGAAATGTCGTCTGTTAGCAATCTGACTACTGGAGTTCATAAAAAGCAAAGAAAAAGACAGAGACAGACCGTCGAGGTCCAAAACAGATGACGAAGCTTCTCATAAGCCAGTCGCCGGTTCGCTGGTACTCAGTGAGGCGCTTTCGCAGCCCCTGATACCTGCTACTTTTGAGTCGCAGGCCTCTACCGAGACCCATTCGGAGTCCGGTATGCCGCAAGATTCTCAGAGTATTGAACCCGCGGATGTCTATCCCTTGGATGGGTCCAGAGCCGCTGAGCAGGCACCGGCTTCTGAGGGTATTTTCAGGCCTCAACATTTCTATATTAAACCGATGTCAGCAACAAAATAAAGGTCAAAAACTATTTCTGTGTCTAAAAAACTGACACATGAGCCAGGTGCACAGACCTCTATGCCTAAAAAACAGATGATCAAAATGGCTGAGGATTTAATTACCTTGATCAGTGGTTCCCAACCCCCCCCCCTGCTAAGAGGCCTAGGCAAGGCACCGATTATGAATCTTCGGATCAGGTTTCCATTCTTTCTGATTCCTCTTCTGATCAGGAATTTTCTATTCCACCCTATGAGGATTCTGATGCAGAAGAATCCATCCCTTCTGCATCCCCTCCTGAAGATTACTCTTTTGGAGAGACTTTGCATACTTTAAGGGAACATTTTCACTGGGAAAGTCAGGACTTCTCTGAATCAAAAAAGATGCTTAGGGATTTCCTTCTTCTTCCTCAGCATAGGCCTTTGGCAATACCTCCTGTATTAGACATTGTTGATGATGTGTTCTCGGAATCAAGCATGGCTCCTGATTCCCTGCCTCCGGTTCCTAGTAAGCCAGACATATATTACAGGGTTCCTGACTCCCACAAATTTCTTTTCAAAAATCTTGCTGCTGATTCTGAGACTATTTCTCAGGGTCCCAAGGGTGTAAAGGCCTCTACAGCCAGAAATCCTACTCCTTCTGATAGAGATTCCAGGGCGCTGGATAGATGGGGTAAGAAGGTTTATACGTCTGCAACAGTGGCAATCAGGGCTTTAAACTGCAAGTTTCATATGCTTAAATATCAACAGCATGTTATGGGCTTACTGAAACAGAAAATGATGTTGATTTCTGATTGTGCGGAAAATAAAGAGTTACAGGAATTATTGTATTCAGCAGAACAGGTTGGAAAGCATAATTTGCAATGTGGTTTTGATTCCTTGGAGGCCTCTTGTAGGGCCGCTGTTACTGGATCTGTGATTAGAAGGCATGCCTGGCTCAAGGAGCATAATCTGCCTGATCATGTTAAAGCTAAATTGTTGGATGCACCTTTGCAACATGATACTTTGTTTGGTAATAAGGCAGAAGTGGTTTTAAAGAAAATGGAAGACAAAGCTAAATCTATGCAAACTGTAAAAGATTTCTTGCAAGTGCAGCCACCCAGATTCAGTAGGCACTGGCCTACTAAAAATTGGTCCTTTCCTGTGTCCAACAGAGCCACTCAGGGCAAATTCAGGCGCTCAAAAGGCTCCAGATACCAATCACAGAGTTCTAATAGATCAAAGCAATCAAAGCAATGGGGTGCCTCCAACTCCAAAACCGGAGGAAACAAAGCACAACCCTACAGTAAGCAGTCTCAATGACTTTCCTCTACCAGCACCAAGCACTTATCTTTTGGCAGCCCCCTTGGGGGGAAAACTAGCACTTCATGCTCAAAATTGGCAGTTAATTACCCAGGACAAGTGGGTATTAAACATAATATCCCAGGGGTACAGATTTCTTTTCCATACTTTGCCAATTCCAAACGGATGGCCGGATCTGTCACAAAACCAGTGGGCAGAGGCCCAGAAACAAGTCATGTCCCTCATGGATATGGGGGCTAGTCAACCAGTACCAGAAAAGGAAAAAGGACAAGGTTTTTATTCAAACTTTTCCTGGTACCCAGAAAAGACAATTCTTGGCATCCAATACTGGACTTATCGATTCTGAACATGTTCCTGGACATTCCAAAATTCAAAATGCTGACTACAACAGCTACTGCCTATGCTAGGCAGGAATGCTTGGTTAGTAACTCTAGACTTAAAAGAGGCATACCTACATATCCCAATAAGGGAATCATGCAGAAGATACCCCCGCTTCAAAGCAGGGTTTTTGCATTACCAATTCTCTGCACTGCCCTTTGGCTTATCTACTGGGCCCAGGGTCTTTACAAAATGCCTGGCACCAGTAATTGCATTCTGCAGACAAAGAAGCATTCAAATTTATCCTTATCTGGACGATTGTCTCATTCAAGCAGAGGACAAGGACACTCTTCTTCAACATCTGGCATTTGTAAAAAGGCTTCTAACATGCCTAGGGTACACCATAAACGAAAAGAAATCACAACTGGTACCCTCTCAAGTAATTACATTCTTGGGTGCAAGCTTGAAAACTACTGCCCAGATGGCTTATCTCACGCCAGACAAACAAAGGCAACTGACAACATACTTCAAACAAATGGCAACAAAAACCCAGTTATCTGCAAGGGAAATTCTGCAGGCTTTGGGGTTCATGGCATCCTGCATTCTACTAATTCCATATGTGAGACTGCATATGAGGAGTCTTCAGTGGTACCTAAAAAGTTTATGGAGCCAACATTGTCACAGCCTGGAAACAATGATTCCTCTCATTCCCTGCCTACAACAGGAGTTTCTTTGGTGGGCAGAGGCATGTCACCAAAACAAGGGACTGTCATTCACTCTACCCCCTGCCACCCAAACCCTAACTATAGATGCATCAGACTATGCTTGGAGGGCCCACCTGGCAGGGAGATGCATTCAGGGCAAATGGAGCCCAAACCAAATGCATCTGCATATCAACCAGAAAGAGATGCTAGCTGTTCAGAATGCTCTGACAGCCTTCAAGGACTTGCTTCATCCAGGACAACTGCTGATAAAGACGGACAACACCACAGTTATGTGGTACATAAACAAGCAGTGGGGGTACACATTCCTACCCCCTTTGCAGACTAGCCATGTCTTTGTGGAACACAGCCTTGACTTACCAAATACATCTTCAAGCTCAATTCCTGCCAGGAAAGCAAAATACTCTGGCAGACGACCTAAGCAGAAATCTTATAGACCCACACAAATGGAAACTGGTTCCACAAATCTTCAGCATGTTAACACAGAAATGGGGGAGCCCAGACATAGATCTAGTTTTTTCTCCCCAAAATTATCAGTTGGACAAATTCTGCACAAGAACTCATCACAGAAAAGCATGGAAAGTGGATGCTCTATCCTTCAGCTGGATAAACCTGTCAGTCTATGCCTTTCCCCCTCTGCCTTTGCTTTCCAAGGCCTTACTAAAAGTCAGACAGGAAAAAACAAAAATGAGCCTAATTGCTCCGGACTGGCCTCGCCAGCACTGGTACCCACTTCTAAGGAATATGTCTCACCTTCCTCCATGTTACTTGCCTCAAATACCTCATCTACTGTCTCAGCAGAACTATCAAATTCTGCACACTCAGCTCCAAACTCTGAATCTTACAGCATGGCTAATCAACTAATTATTCAAACAACACCTCTCTTTGGAAGCCAGAAGGCCTAGTACTAGAAAATCTTATGCTGATAAATGGAAGAGATTCTGTGCTTGGAACCAAGCACAAGAAATAGACACAGCAAAGCCCAATATTCCTCAGATTTTACAATATTTGACTGAGATGCTTGACAAGGGCCTATCTGTTTCTTCAATAAAAATCCATGCTTCCGCCATCTCGGCTCATTACAACACAGAGCCTCCCCTCTTTTCTCATCCAGTGCTTAAACAGTATCTTAGAGGGGCCAAAAATTTAAGACCTCCCAGAAGAGCACCAACTCCTGCATGGGACCTCAATTTTGTGCTGGAAAAACTCACCCTGTCTCCTTTTGAACCAGCAGATACTGCGGATATAAAATTTCTGTCTTGGAAAACAGCTTTTCTTTTGGCAATCACTTCAGCAAGAAGGGTTTCAGAACTACAGGCTCTCATGGCAGTGGAGCCTTTTATTATATTTTACCCGGACAGGGTGTCCCTCAGGACCAATCCTTCTTTTATGCCTAAGGTGGTATCCAGTGTGGCTCTCAACCAGACCATTCACCTACCAACATTTTACCGAAATCCGCAGAACAAGGGGGAGCAGATTCTGCATTCATTGGATGTACACAGACAACTAAGATTCTACTTGAATAGGACCAAATCCCTAAGAAAGTCTAAGCAACTACTGGTAGCATTTGCTGCAGGATCAGAGGGCAAGGCATATCAAAGCAGACTATTTCTAAATGGATAAGCCACTGCATTTGTTTCTGCTATTTACACCATGGTAAACCTGTGCCCAAGGGGATCAGATCACATTCCACCAAGGCTGCCTCTACTTCAGCAGCTTTTCTCAGAGGGTTCCCAACCAAAGACATTCTAGAAGCTGCTACTTGGAGCTCTGTTCATACCTTCACAAAGCATTATAATTTATCTCTCTTCTCCAAATCCAGGGCAGGCTTTGCCACTGCAGTCCTGCAGGGCCTTATTGCCGCTCCTAATGCTGTATAGTTCCATCCTCCCATCCATAGCTTTGGGATTCTACCCAAATGTAATGACTGCAACAGTGAAACACGAAGAACATAGTACAGTTGTGTACACTTACCATAAATGTAGATGTTTGAGTGTATTCACTGTTGCAGTCCGGGTTACCCACCCGCCATTCCCCTTTCTATACCTTTTCTTTCCTTCACTATACTCAAAAAGCCTTTGTGGTGTACTTGCTTTTAGTTGAAGGTAACTTGTATGTTTTTAAAAGTGCATCTATTTATTTTCTATACCTTTTCTTTCCTTCACTATACTCAAAAAACCTTTGTGGTGTATTTGCTTTTAGTTGAAGGTAAAGTTTATGTTTTTTAAAAGTGCATTTATATATCTACTATTGATTTATATATATATTTTTGCTCCCCATTTGGGGGGCACCTGACATCTGAGGCAAGAAAAACTGAATAAAATGGCGTCGGCTGCATGTTTTGTACCCCTGATGACCTGACGTCATGGAAGAGGAGACAGCAACTGATGCAGGACCCAAGACTTTGTTATTCAGGCCGACTGAGGGCAACCTGCCAGCAGATTACCCATATGTAATGACTGCAACAGTGAATACACTCAAACATCTACATTTATGGTAAGTGTACACAACTGTACTTTGCTCTCCCATGCAACCGAAGGAGCAGCTAGAGCAGCAGGTGCTGGCATGGTTGTCCGACATCATGCCTGGATGCGCATTTCTGACCTACCGGTGTCCTTCAGGTCTTCCTTTTTGAATGCCCCTATTGAGCCCTTCGCGCCCTTTGGTTCTAAGGTCAAAGATACTTTTGCCAGGTGTGAGCAGGATGGAAAGACCTTGTCTGCTGTGGGCCTGCACTTCTCCAAACCTCAGCGTTCCTTCTCCAGGAATCAGAGGAGTAGAAAGTTGTGGAACAAGAAGTCGCAAGGTTTCTTTCGTGACGTACGTGGTGAGGACTCCTCCAGAGGCAAAAGAGGGTCCGATGGTGGAAGACGCCCCTTTAGGGGCAGAGGGGGTTACTGGAATCAGGGCTCCAGAGATTCATTCTCCAGTAGGCCCCATAAGTGCTCCTGAAGCGTTGCCCGATTGCTTTCCTCTGGAAGCAGTCGGGACACGTTTTTCTCTGCACCAAGCAGCCTATTTCTCCATTACAGATGATCTATTGGTGCAGAGAATTATCACCAGAGGCAATCACATTCCTCTCATATCCTTTCCAAGACCTCAATTCTCCCTTCCCGTACTACCCAGTCAAAGGGAGGAGGCAGCTTTGAAATCAAGAAGCTTCTTCTAAAGTGAGTCATCCAAAAGGTCCCCCCAGATCAGTACGGATTAGGGTTCTACTCCAGACTCTTTTTGGTGCCAAAAAAAGATGGGGGACTGGAGGCCCATCCTGGATCTCAGTCGTTTGAATGAGTCAATTATACAGACCAAGTTCTGCATGGTCACTATTCAGTCAATCCTTCCATGCCTTCGGGAGGGTGTGTGGATATGCTCTCTAGATCTCCGGGATGCGTATTACCACATCAAAATGGACAAATGCTCCAGGAGACCTTTGCGCTTCCGGTTGGGAGCGAATCATTTTCAGTTCAGAGCCCTACCTTTCGGTCTCTCAACGGCCCCCAGAGTGTTCACGGAATGTCTAGCAGTGGTGACAGCTCACTTGAGACTTCATGGATTCTAGGTGTTTCCTTATCTGGACAATTGGCTCCTCTCCGGCCCCATTGAGCGTCTACAGACCAGGGTCCTTCTCTACACTCTGTCTCTGGTGGAGTCTCTGGGTATTACTATCAATTGGGAAAAATCAAACCTTCAGCCCTCACAACAACTGGAATTCATAGGGGCTATGTTCAACACTCAGCTCTGTCTAATATCTCTTCCTCATCACAGGCTCTTAAGACTGAGAACACAAGTGCATGTGATACACGACCACAGGAAAGTGTCTGCAAGGTAAGTTCTGCAGGCTCTGGGTTCCATGGTGGCAACCATTCCCATTGTTCCATTGGCCAGGCTTCATATCCGCCTGTTACAGTGGCTTCTTCAAACTCAATGGATACACAATCATCATCCCTTGAACGCACTAATCCTCATCACCGATCTCTGCAAACAGGATCTCCTCTGGTAGATGAGAATGGACGAAAGTCTTTGGTGTTGCCCCTTTCAACCTCTTCAGCCCAGTGCCACGGTGACTCCAGATGTTTCCCTGATAGGGTGGGGGGGCCATTTTCAGGGAAAATCTGTTCAAGGCACGTGGTCTCATCTAGAATTCGACTTGCACATCAACGTTCTAGAGCTCAAAGCTGTGTTACTAGTGATGTTCATCGTGTTACCCTGCTGCAGTCATCACACTTGGGTTATCCTGCCGTCAGGCGGTCCTGCAGTCAGCCCGAATTCCAAAGTCTTGGTCCGGCGTCAGTTGCTGTCGCTTCTTCCCTGACGTCGGTGTGCCAGGGGTATATAAGTGGCATCCGATGCCATTTTCTTCAGTCTTTCTTGCCGCGCAGTACCTGAAGCAGAAGCAGTTCGCAAGTGCCGGTCGGCCGACACCTGAGATTTTCATTTTGAATTTCAGTCTGAAGTCTTCAATAAAGCTAAGTACCCCATTGGGGAACATTTTCTTGCCTCACTCCGATGTCAGAAAAAGTTAACAATTGCATTTCTTGTGGGAAGCAAATACCTCATAAGGACTTCCACTCCTTTTGTATTCCTTGCCTAGGCCCAGACCACGGCGTCACAGGTTGTTGGTTTTGCGCTAGGTTTAATAAACGAACTATCAAACGCCGTTTTGACTTCGCACGGCATTACTTTGGTAGGAAATTTAATTATATCATGCCGTCGGGGCAGCCGACGACCGCCATTCATAAAAAACGCAAGGATAAGGACAGACAGCCTAGGGATAAGCCAGACCCCGAGGCCTCAGCTGGGCCTGTCGCCGGTTCTCCGGTTTTCAGTGAGGCGCCTACGCAGCCCCTGACGACTGCCGAACTGAAACCCCAGACAGCTGCAGATTCCCAAGCGGAGTCTACTAGGCCGACACAGCCATCTACCGACACCGGAGCAGAACTAGACACCGGTGCAGTGGAAACACCTTCAGTTGCAGAAGGTGTCTTCAGACCGACTACACTCACCATAAAATCTTATGCTAAGCTTAAAACTCCTTTAAAACCTAACTGTACATCAGTCTACAGTTCAAGGCCCCATGCCTAAGAAACAGATGCTTAAGATGGCTGAAGATTTGATTACCCTTATCAGGGGTTCCCATCCCCCTCCTGATAAAAGACCAAGACAAGAGGAGGATTATGCATCCTCTAACCAAGTTTCTCTCTCCTCAGAGTCTTCTGAGGAACAGGATTACACTTTTCCACCTTATGAAGATTCTGATGCTGAAGACTCTATTCTCTCAGCATCTCCCCCTGAAGACTACTCTTTTGGGGAAACTGAGGGAACATTTCCACTGGGAAGGCCAGGATTACTCAGATTCTAAGAAAAGGCTCTGAGAGTTCCTTTTACTACCCCAGCACAGACCTCTTGCTATCCCTCTTGTTTTAGATATTGTGGATGATGTTTATTTGGTGTCTAGTTTAAATCCAGACTCTCTATCTCCTGCTCCACCCAAACCAGACAGATACTACAGAGTACCTGACTCACACAAATTCCTTTATAAAAGCCCTGTAACTGACCCAGAAACAATTTCCCAGGGTCCTAAGGGAGCAAATGCTTCTATGGCTAAAAATCCTGTGCCCGCTGAAAGGGATTCCAGAGCCCTAGATAGATGGGGAAAGAAAATATACACCTCAGCAACTCTGGCTATGAGAGCATTAAATTGCCAGTTTCACATGTTGAAATATCAACAATTCCGAATGTCTCAGTTAAAACAAAAAATGAGCACACATTCAGAACAGCCTGAATTCAAGGAAATGCAGGATCTGTTGCATGCAGCTGAACAGGTGGGCAAACATACTTTACAATGCAGATTTGATTCATTGGAAGCTTCTTGTAGAGCAGCTGTTACTGGCTCTGTCATACGTAGACATGCTTGGTTAAAAGAACAAACCCTCCCTGACCATGTTAAAGCAAAATTATTGGATGCACCTTTACAGCAGGATGTATTATTTGCTGTCAAAGCAGAAGAGGTTTTAAAGAAAATGGAGGATAAGGCAAAGTCTATGCAAACAGTCAAGGATTTTTTGCAGGTACAACCCCCTCGTTTCAGCAGAAATTGGCCAACATAAAACTGATCCTTTCCAGCTTCAGACAGATCACAGAGGGGCAAATACAGATGCCCAAGGGGCAGAGGTCAGTCACAGGGCCCTTACAAACCTCGCCAATGAGGTTCTGCTACCCAGAAAGGAGGAGAAGACAGGCCACAAGCTAGCAGAAGGCAGACACAATGACTCTATCCTCAAACTACCAAGCAAATCTCTCCTGGCAATACCCTTGGGAGGAAAACTAGCATTTTTTGCAGACAACTGGCACATCATCACAAAAGACAAATGGGTTCTAAACATTGTCTCTCAAGGATACAGATTCCACTTTCATACCTTTCCAAGGATCAAAGGAATGCCAAACCTGCCACCAAATCAATGGGCAGAGGCACAAAAACAAATTACAGCTCTCATGAACATGAGAGCCATTCAACAGGTACCTACACAGGAGCAAAGACAAGGGTTTTACTCAAGACTCTTCCTAGTCCCAAGAAAGGACAAAGCTTGGAGACCCATTCTGGATCTTTTAATTCTGAACACCTATCTGCAAGTACCAAAATTCAAGATGCTAACACTACAGCAGCTTCTTCCCATGCTGGACAAGAATGCTTGGCTAGTCACTTTGGACCTCAAGGAGGCATACCTGCACGTCCCTATCAGACAAAATTGCAGAAGATACCTCTGCTTCATTGCAGGTTCAACGCATTATCAATTCTCTGCACTGCCCTTTGGCTTATCTACTGCGCCCAGGGTCTTCACAAAATGCCTGGCACCAGTAATTGCATACTGTAGACAAACAGGAATTCAAATATACCCATACCTGGACGACTGCCTTATTCAAGCAGAAAGCATGGACATTCTTTTAAAGCATCTGGCATTTGTCAAACACCTTCTAAGTTGCCTAGGGTACACAGAAAATGAAAAGAAATCAAAACTAGTGCCCTCACAAAACATAATATTCCTGGGTGCCAGCTTGAATAAAATGGCCCAGATGGCTTATCTCACGCCAGACAAGAAACAACAGCTGTTTCAATACTTCAAAATAATGGCAACAAAGACCCAACTCCCTGCAAGAAAAATTCTGCAGGCCTTGGGATTCATGGCATCTTGCATACTACTAATACCATTTGCAAAACTGCATATGAGGAAATTACAATGGTACCTGAAAAGTGTATGGACTCAGCACAGCCACAGCTTGGAAACAATGATACCACTCATTCCCTGCCTTCAACAGGAGTTTCTATGGTGGGCACAGGCATGTCACCTGGGTCAGCCTTTCACCTTACCCACAGCCAGGCAAACTATGATAACAGATGCATAGGACTATGCCTGGGGAGCACACATGGCAGGGCAGTGCATTCAGGGCAAACGGACTGCAGATCAGAGGCATCTGCATATCGGTCAAAAAGAAATGCTAGCAGTACAGAATGCCCTAACAGCTTTAAAGGACCTTCTACACCCAGGACAACTACTAATAAAGACGGACAATACCACAGTCATGTGGTACATAAACAAGCAAGGGGGCACAGATTCCTACCCTCTATGCAGGCAAGCAATTACCTTGTGGAACACTGCACTGTCCTACCAGGTTCAATTACAAGCACAATTCCTGCCAGGAAAGAAAAACACATTGGCAGACGACCTAAGCAGAAACATCATGGATCCACACGAATGGAAACTAGATCCACAAGTATTTACAATGATAGCTCAAAGATGGGGATGCCCAGACCTAGATCTGTTTGCAAGCCCCCACAACCACCAACTTCAAAAATTTTGCACAAGGACCTTCCATCCACTAGCTTGGAAAGTGGACGCCCTCTCATTCAGTTGGAAAACATTAACAGTGTATGCCTTCCCTCCACTGCCTCTTCTAGCATAGGTACTGCTGAAAGTCAGATTAGAGAGGCCACAAATGATACTCGTTCCACCAGACTGGCCACGCCAGCATTGATATCCAGTTTTAAGGAACATGGCCCACAGCCCACCATGGATTTTGCCACAAATTCCTCACCTGCTCATTCAGCGAGACAATCAGATTCTACACAGCCAGCTCAAGACTTTAAACCTGGCTGCATGGCAAATTACCTAAACAACCAGCCAACACCTTTATCCAAAGCGGTTATGGATGTCATTCTGGAGGCCAGGAGGCCCAGCACCAGGAAAACATATTCAGACAAATGGAAAAGATTTTGCGCCTGGAACCAGGCTAAAGGCCTAAATCCCCTTGATCCAAACATCCCTCAGATTCTACAATATTTAACTGAGATGTTGCACAAAGGACTTTCCCTTTCATCTATTCAGATCCACGCCTCAGCAATTTCAGCTCATTACAGCACGGATCCTCCTTTATTCTCACATCCACTCTTAAGACAGTACCTCAGAGGGGCTAAGAACTTAAGACCGCCAAGGAGAGCTCCAACACCTACTTGGGATCTCAACTTTGTTCTGGAAAAGCTTACATTGCCACCCTTTGTACCAGCTTTTTCAGCTGACATAAAATTTCTTTCATAGAAAACTGCCTTACTACTAGCAATAACCTCAGCTAGAAAAGTCTCAGAGCTACAGGCAGTAATGGCAGTGGAACCTTTCCTCATTTTTCATCAAGACAGAGTCTCTCTGCGAACTAACCCTTCCTTTATGCAAAAGGTGGTATCCAGTGTGGCCCTAAACCAAACCATTCACTTGCCCACCTTCTTCCCAAATCCCCAGAACAAAGGAGAAAGACTCCTGCACTCTTTGGACATTCACAGGCAATTACGTTACTACTTGGATAAAACTAAGGCTTTCAGAAAAACTGACCAGCTTTTTGTAGCCTATGCTACAGGATCACAAGGAAAAGCTATCTCAAAACAGACCATTTCTAAATGGATAGGGCATTGCATACGATTCTGCTACACACATCATGGGAAACCAGTACCTGATAACATTAGGTCCCACTCCACCAGGGCTACAGCTACATCAGCAGCCTTTCTCAGGGGAGTGCCAATCAAGGATATTCTGGAAGCTGCTACTTGGAGTTCAGTGCACACCTTCACCAAGCACTATCACTTACCTCTATACTCTAAGACTAGAGCTGGTTTTGCCACTGCAGTTCTGCAGGGCTTATAGCTTCTTCTAACCCTGTTTGACTCCACCTCCCATCCTTAGCTTTGGGATTCAACCCAAGTGTGATGACTGCAGCAGGGTAACACGATGAACATAGTACAGTTTTGTACCTACCATAAATATAGATGTTCGAGTGTTCACCCTGCTGCAGTCCAGGTTACCCTCCCTCCATCCCCTCTGAACTAGCTGAACGTATCTCTACCACTCTATCCTATGCTACCTCTGTGGTGTATTTGCTTGTGCCTAAGGGTATTGTTTTATTTTTATATATATATATATATATATATATATATATATATATATATATATATATATATATATATATATATATATATATATATATATATATATATATATATATATATATATATATATATATATATATATATATATATATATATTTTGCCTACCTATTGGGGGCACCTGACATCTGGGGCAAGAAAAACTGAAGAAAATGGCGTCGGATGCCACTTATATACCCCTGGCGCACTGACGTCAGGGAAGAAGCAACAGCAACCGACGCCGGACCAAGACTTTGGAATTCGGGCCGACTGCGGGACCGCCTGACGACAGGATAACCCAAGTGTGATGACTGCAGCAGGGTGAACACTCGAACATCTACATTTATGGTAGGTACAAAACTGTACTTTACAAGCTCTCCACCCTCTTCTTCCTCTCTGACCAATTGCTATCCAGTCCGACAACATGTCGGTGGTCTGGTACATCAACAAGCAGGGAGGGACCAGATCTTACCTCCTTTGTCACGAAGCTATGAAAGTTTGACAGTGGGCGATAGCTTCCAACCGTTTCCTGATTGCTACACACATCCCATGGAGTTCCAACGTGATTGCGGACAGGCTGAGCAGATGCATCCTGCTTCCTCACGAGTGGTCTCTCAACCCGAAAGTGGCTGAGGAAATTTTCAGCCGCTGGGCTGGCCTTGCTAAGATCTGTTTGCCCCCCCCCCCCAATACGAAGTGCAGCAGCTACTTTGCCCTCTTTCCTCCTCAGGTGGAGCCCCCGAGAGATGCTGTGACTCTCAATTGGCCCACGGGTCTCCTGTACGCTTATCCTCCCATCCCCTTGATACCCTTGGTCTTAAGGAAAACTACTCGGCTGAGGAGCAGAATGATTCTCATTGCTCCGTTCTGGCCTCGTCAGGTTTGGTTCCCCCTCCTTCAGCCACACCTGCTCCGACCTCCTTGGATTCTAGACTTCTGTCAGGATCTCATTTCTCACCCCCAAGGGTTGTAGTCTCCAAATCTGGCCACGCTCAAACTGACAGCTTGGTTGCTCCACTTCCGCTAGTAGCCGGGCTTGAATCACTTTATTTTGGCCTCCCAAAAACCTTCTACCAGAAAACTTAAGGACAAATGGAAACGTTTTTCCTTGTGGGCACAAGAGCCGTCTCTGGATCCTGTTTCTGTTCCAGTAGCTACGGTTCTTCAATACCTGACCGAGCTTTTCCTTAATGAGGCTTCTGCATCCACGATTCGGGTGCATCTAGCTGCCATCTCCAATTTCCATGATGGTTCAGACGGAATTCCTATTATTTCTTCTCGTCTGTGTAAGACCTTCTTGAAGAGGATTTTTCTTTCTAGACCTCCCATTAGGCAACCTGTGGAATCATGGAATCTGACTAGGGTGCTTCAAACTTTGACTCTACCTTCCTTCGAGCCGGCTGCAACCTGTGATGTGAAGTTTCTGCCCTGGAAGACCTTGTTTCTGGTGGCAGTTACTTCAGCTAGACATGTATCAGAGCTGCAAACAGTATGCATTAAGAGTCCTTATTTGATCTTCCATAAGGACAGAGCATCATTTTTGCACCAATCCCACTTTTTTACCCAAGGTAGTTTCAGAATTCTCTATTAATCAGTCCATTGAGTTGCCTGTGTTTTCCCCTAATTATACCAACAAAGGGGAATACTGTCTCCATTCCTTGGATGTCCACAGACAGTTGCGTTTTTATTTGGACAGGACAAAAGTCTTTTCGAAAGTCAGATCAGCTTTTTGTTGCCTTTGCGGGATCTAGAAAGGGATCGGCAGTGCCTAAGGTTACCTTGTCTAAATGGCTTAGGGATTGCATCATGTTTGTTTATTCTGTAGAGGAGGACTCAGCTCCTGGCCGCATTAAACCTCATTCCACTAGGTCTGTGGCCGCTTCTGTCGCTTTTCATGCTAGGGCTTCCATGGATGATATTTGTGCAGCTGCCACCTGGGCTAAACCCCATACCTTTATCAAGCATTACAAATTGTATCTGATCTCCAGGGGAAGAGCTGCCTTTGGCTCTATGGTTCTCCGGAATGTTCTTCTATGAGGGCCACCCAGATTCTGTAGTAGCTAGGGACTCGGTCCCATCAGTGAGGAATGGAAGAAGATTAACAACTTTAGATAAAGAAGTTATGTCTTACCATAATGTTCCATCTGAGTTGTTGATCTTCTTCCATTAATCACACCCTCCCACCTTCCCCCTCCAAAGGCTCCTGGCGGATCTTCGGGTCGTTTTGGTATGTTAGGGTGTTTGCGCAGAGGTGGCCTCTGCCTTTGTTTCTGTTTCTTATATATGTTGCTACTATATAGATTAGGTTCATAGATTAGTACTAGACTAACTGCCCTTGTGGGCCATTTTAAGCCTAGCCAGTTACCCCATGTGAGAATCAAACCCTGCACCTTGTGTTTGTAAGGTAAACACCTTAACCATTATGCCAACCTCCCACCTTTCTGTAAACTCGATTTGAGGTATGGGATGAAGGGCATTGTGGGTAGTAGCGTGGCTCGAGAGTTTGGTGTACGCTAGATTGGTATTTGGCCGACTCGGTTCCTACTGTTCAGAACCTTACCCATCAGTGATGAATGGAAGAAGATCAACAACTCAGATGGAACGTTATGGTAAGACATAACTTCTTTTTTAGTAGTTGTATAAAAAAAGTGTGCTGTCTTAGCAAATATGACACTCTTCCTTGCAGAATATAACTAAGTGCTAATAATAGTAATATCAAAAGTACACTTCCATTAAGAAAGAAACAGTTAGTAAAGCATATAAAATATTGCATGACAACTATAAGAATCAATCAGAGGAGGTTAGAAAGGAGTGGGAAGAGAGATTGGATATGCAATTCACAAAGAAACAATGGGAGGATATATGTATTTCTCACAAATAGCAAGAAAGTCTAGAAGATTTAAGATCTTTGCTTGGAAGTGTTTACATAGGTATTTTTATACCCCAAGTAGACTCCAAATACTTTTTCCTCAGGTAGACAACAAATGGTGGAGGTTTGATGGGGAAGAAAGGGGCAATTGGGTACATATTTTCTGGGAGTGTAATGAGTTAGCAGACTTTTAAAGATTCCCTGCAGACTGCTCTGTCAGTGATACTGGGTGAGCAAATTATTGTAACTAAGGAAATTATTTTTTTTTTAGCTATGATATAGAATCAGAATTGCCTAGACATAGTAAGGCCTTCCTGAGTGTAATTATATGATGGCTACCAAAAAAGAAATTACTAGAAAATGGAAATCAAAGTCTAAACCAACTTTACTAGAAGTAGTGAATATACTAATAGAGATAAAAATAACTGGAATTGTGATTGTTAGAAAAGGGTAGGAGCAAATCACATAGGAAAAAATGGAAATGTGAGATCAATACATGTAGAGGAGGAACGAGGTTTAAAAGAAGGCAGGATTTGAATGAGCAATGTAATGTCTGACTGACAATGGCTGGATTTATTGTAAGTGATGTATAATGTTTGCAGCTATAGTTGAGTGAGCATGGTTTGTAATGTATAATGTTTGCAACTGAAATTGTGTTGATATTGTTTATTTTCATTTATATAAATGTAAGATTGCCTGTCATATGCGATAATTTAATAAAGATGTTTCTTGTTAAAAAAAACCATCAAAAACACACTAGTTGCTGTTTTTGTTTGTGCGTAGTGCAGCCATTGAACTTGCAAATTGTATTGTTAATTGCTAGAGGTATGGGTATTGTAAGAAGGAAAGTCTATTTTCCGCCAATTGTGCATATGTCAGGAAGATATTTATAGACACTTCTGTTGTGTTAAGCAATGATATTATAGACACTTTTGTTGTGTTAAGCAGTGATAAAAGAATATATATATGTGTGTGTGTCAAAGAAAAGGAAGGCAGAATACCCTTTAAATATCACAAACACCCTTACGAACTGGGAACAGCAGACAAGTTATAATTGTAGCAAAGACAAAAGTCCATGAAAAGGCAAAAGTCCATTCAGAAACAATTGCTTGAGCAATAATAATATCCAACAACGAGAATAAAACAACTGATTTAATTAAAAATGTGAGCGCTTTCGCAGATAAAACGTTCCGCTTCATCAGACATTACAAAATGCATTAAATTCAATCAATTTATATATATCTAACCAAACTCATTAACCAATTAAAATCAATCAATGTAATTAACTCATAAAGACTTAACAACAAAAAATGTATATCCCAACTTTAGTCATTACATTGATATAAAGTAAAACAATTCATATGGAATAAAATACAATTAAATACCATTCATATCATTTATAGCAAAAAATGTATCAATCAATTAATTAATGTCTGAGGTTTCTATTTTTTAATGTAGGTTTTAGAGATACACTTTCATTAAGGCCTCCCCCCCTATGAGCACCTAGTCTAAGAATCCATTGTAATTCAGACTTCTCAGTTTCAGTAGTAATGTCCCCTAATCTCCTATTCTCATACTGTATATGTAAAATCTAAAATAAAAATGTATGACTTTCTCCCATAATTAAAGTGTGCTTCGCTATTGCACTATAATCCTGGCGTCTAACAGTGCAGTAAATGTGGTCCATTATTGCCATACTAAAAATGTTGTTTATGTAGCCCACTGTCAGATATGTTTTAGATACTATGTGGGCAAGACCAACAGGACGTTATAGGAGAGAATTAGGGACAACATTTACTGCACTGTTAAACGCCAGGATTACTATAATACTGAATATGATTCTGAAGAGGTCTCCGGTGGGAGACGAAAGCGCTAAATCAGTTCTTTTAAACTGTCCTTTGTTTATAATAAAAGAATTTCTCTCGTGGAGCTATTGGTGGTGTTTATTCAAGAACTATTTCACATGGTGGAGCTATTGGTGGTGATTGTAACTGAAACGAACTATTCATTGGGGAAGACAGCCTTTATTGTAACCGAACCAATCTGTTGGTTTAGTATAATTTTCTTGCCTTGTCCAAACAGGCAGCATTCAGTTAGTCAAACTTTCAGAAAACTAGGCGTGTTTAATACTGGCAGAAGTGATTGAGTAGTCAAATGATCTCAAAATGCCGGCATTGCTTTATGGGAGGTCACAGTACACCGGGGACAGGAATTTGCCCCTATCCCTACTATTGTGCAATCTCGGAGTTGGTATATATGAGTAACGGTGGGTATGGAGGATGCTTGCACACACTAAAAAAAAAAAAATATATATATATATATATATATATATATATATATATATATATATATGTTTTTTTTGTTTTCATTGTTGCTGTGTTTTTAGGTGTTTTGAGTTTGGATGTATTTAGCTTGATGTCATCTTTTGATTATATGTGGCACAGTTATCCACAGATGGTTCCACTGTGTAATGAGAGACAGAAGCCTGAAGAATGCAGTTAGCGGGGGATGTACTGGGATCATTTTTTTTTTCAATAAAAGCAGATTAATGTATTGTAGCACATCTCACCTTTCATGTTATGGATTTTCTTTTCCTCCAGAGATTTAAAGAATTTTTTAATCAGAATGAGACTGAGGATGTCACCAAAGATACGTGTGCAATCCTGACTGTGGAAGGAAGGACATTTCCTGTGGACATCTTCTACACATTAAGGTATATGATTCTGTGCTCATTTCTGGACTAAAACATCTGCATCATTAGACACAGTTGTTTCATATCTTTTTCAATAAGTCCTACTGGTTTATTGATTCTAGTTGTTTAACCAAATTCTAAGATTTATATAAAAGAACATAGGATTTTATTTACATTGGTTTGAATTCATAAAGGTTATCGCAAGATGTACACAATAAAATTTTGAAATTCAGATAGAGCTCTGATGTTATACTGTATGTTGCTTCTGCACAAAGACATGCAACACTGCATAAGGCTGGCTTTCAGACGTGCTATATACTAATTAGGCAGCCTGCTGGGTGAAGAAAGCTTATGCTAATTAGCCATGGATGTTCACTCCTGGTACTGCCTCCAGGAGGTCATCTGCATGGCAAGCAATTTTATTGCTCGAACAAGTAGAGTAGCATGACTGTTCTAACATGTTGCAGTAGTGCAGTTTTCATCCATTGTAACAGATGTAAGTACTGGGGAGTTTAGTGGTAAGATAGGGCTAGAAGGTTATTATAGGTTGATCATATCATGGGGTGTGTGAGTGTATATTTGCATGGGGGTGGTCACGTGTGTGCATGTGTGTGTGTGAATGAATAAATGGATGGGAGTAAGACTGTGACTGGTTGATTAGGAGGCTGCTGAGTGTGTGTGTGTGTTTTGTGTGTGCGCGTGCACATGAGTGTATGTGGTGGTAGGTTGGGGTGGCTGTCATACATCCACACACTCCTAGACTAACAAGTAAAGTCAACAACATTGGGTGTGGGTGGATCAGTAGCCACCATGATTACTCAAAAACTGGGATAAGGGACCACTGGCCAGTAGGGGGTGACATGAAAAGACTTGTGCCATAATGGGACTTAAACCAGCAAGGGGCCATGGGTATGGGACTCTGGGGAAGGGGCCATGGGTATGGGACTCTGGGGAAGAATGTCTGTGCCTGAATGGCACTTAAACCAGTAGTGAGATTGGGATGGGGATGGGGGGGTGGAAATACTCGGCACCAGAAAAGAGTGCCTGAATGGCACTTACACCAGTATGGAGATCAGGTGTCAGAGAACACTAGGCACCAGGGAAAACTCTCTGTGCCTGAACATCAGTTACAGTGGTACAGGGATGGGGGTTTGAGGAACACTAGACACAAGGTATACTATTGTCATGCTGTAATGGCTCTTCAAACAGAACCGAGATTAGGGTGTGTGAGCCACTAGAACTCAAGGGATTACTGTTAAGTCATGTGCCATAACTATACACCAGGCAATACTGGGATTGGTAGACCCCCATGGATCCAGGGATATGACCTGGGCTGTAACCTTCTATGATAGCCAAGGACTGGAGTAGGAGACACCTGGGGTATTCCGTTGAAATAGGGACAGGTAAGAGGACTGTGGTTTGTGTACCTGTCTGTGTTGTGTGTGTGTGTGTGTGTGTGTGTGTGTGTGTGTGTGTGTGTGTGTGTGTGTGTGTGTGTGTGTGTGCGCTAGTGTTTGGGTGGCTGTGTTTTAATTTATGCAGCTGCTGTAGTTACCATGGGAAGTGCTGATTTGCATGTCATGATAGGTAATATCTACCTATAGATAGCCCCCCTGCCAGACGGACAACGCATATAACCCTACCATTGTCGTTGACTCCTTTGGACTCCCAGTGCGAATGCACACACCTGCCTCCTCTAATCCCCAAAGAACTTTACTTAAAAATCTCCAAAAGAGACTCAGGGTAAAGAAAATTTTACCTAACTTCAGTATTATTGTTTGCTAAATGTTTGCTGTAGGCATTAGGCAGTACCTGGTCATAATCACCAGCCTAATATCCTACTGCTAGATCCAGGAAGGACTAAGTAATCTAACATTGTAAAGAAATTAAAAAAACTGACATAAGTTACCTTTAGGACCCAGGAACACCCTTGTGGTGTAGGCCCCGCTCCGCTAGATGCCTCGTGGCGTGGTGTAGTTTAGCCCTAGGGTTTGTTTGCTTACTTAGCTAGCGTTATCCCATTATTTGTTACCCAAACAACTGTAAAAGCTTAGCGACTGTTTTTTAATTCCACTGTAAGTCGTATTTGAAGAGCTAAAGCTGGTTTAGGCATACTTTCTCTTTTACAGCCTACATTCTGAGATAATGAGGTATCTGCTTTAAGCCAGATACAGATGGGCTGTATGCCTCGTAGCGTTGCTTTGCATAGCCCTAAGAATTGATCAGTGTAAGCTATTGAATGATGAATAACTATGTCTTTGATTTAATAGAGCGAATACTGTCTCCTACTTTATGCACTGTTGTATAAACACTATTAATACTGCTCTAAGACTACTGAACCTAGCTTACTACATAAAGGATATCCTGCTGTTTGTTGCTAAACCCTCTATCTCTCTCCTCTATTCTACCTATAGATAGCCCCCCTGCCAGACGTACAACGCGTATAACCCTACCATTGTCGTTGACTCCTTTGGACTCCCAGTGCGAATGCACACACCTGCCTCCTCTAATCCCCAAAGAACTTTACTTAAAAATCTCCAAAAGAGACTCAGGGTAAAGAAAATTTTACCTAACTTCAGTATTATTGTTTGCTAAATGTTTGCTGTAGGCATTAGGCAGTACCTGGTCATAATCACCAGCCTAATATCCTACTGCTAGATCCAGGAAGGACTAAGTAATCTAACATTGTAAAGAAATTAAAAAAACTGACATAAGTTACCTTTAGGACCCAGGAGCACCCTTGTGGTGTAGGCCCCGCTCCGCTAGATGCCTCGTGGCGTGGTGTAGTTTAGCCCTAGGGTTTGTTTGCTTACTTAGCTAGCGTTATCCCATTATTTGTTACCCAAACAACTGTAAAAGCTTAGTGACTGTTTTTTAATTCCACTGTAAGTCGTATTTAAAGAGCTAAAGCTGATTTAGGCATACTTTCTCTTTTACAGCCTACATTCCGAGATACGTAGGTATCTGCTTTAAGCGCGCATACAGATGGGCTGTATGCCTCGTAGCGTTGCTTTGCATAGCCCTAAGAATCGATCAGTGTAAGCTATTGAATGATGAATAACTATGTCTTTGATTTAATAGAACGAGTGCTGTTTACTGTCTCCTACTTTATGCACTGTTGTATAAACACTATTAATACTGCTCTAAGACTACTGAACCTAGCTTACTACATAAAGGATATCCTGCTGTTTGTTGCTAAACCCTCTATCTCTCTCCTCTATTCTACCTATAGATAGCCCCCCTGCCAGACGGACAACGCGTATAACCCTACCATTGTCGTTGACTCCTTTGGACTCCCAGTGCGAATGCACACACCTGCCTCCTCTAATCCCCAAAGAACTTTACTTAAAAATCTCCAAAAGAGACTCAGGGTAAAGAAAATTTTACCTAACTTCAGTATTATTGTTTGCTAAATGTTTGCTGTAGGCATTAGGCAGTACCTGGTCATAATCACCAGCCTAATATCCTACTGCTAGATCCAGGAAGGACTAAGTAATCTAACATTGTAAAGAAATTAAACAACTGACATAAGTTACCTTTAGGACCCAGGAACACCCTTGTGGTGTGGGCCCCGCTCCGCTAGATGCCTCGTGGCGTGGTGTAGTTTAGCCTTAGGGTTTGTTTGCGTACTTAGCTAGCGTTATCCCATTATTTGTTACCCAAACAACTGTAAAAGCTTAGCGACTGTTTTTTAATTCCACTGTAAGTCGTATTTAAAGAGCTAAAGCTGGTTTAGGCATACTTTCTCTTTTACAGCCTACATTCCGAGATACGTAGGTATCTGCTTTAAGCGCGCATACAGATGGGCTGTATGCCTCGTAGCGTTGCTTTGCATAGCCCTAAGAATCGATCAGTGTAAGCTATTGAATGATGAATAACTATGTCTTTGATTTAATAGAACGAGTACTGTCTCCTACTTCATGCACTGTTGTATAAACACTATTAATACTGCTCTAAGACTACTGAACCTAGCTTACTACATAAAGGATATCCTGCTGTTTGTTGCTAAACCCTCTATCTCTCTCCTCTATTCTACCTATAGATAGCCCCCCTGCCAGACGGACAACGCGTATAACCCTACCATTGTCGTTGACTCCTTTGGACTCCCAGTGCGAATGCACACACCTGCCTCCTCTAATCCCCAAAGAACTTTACTTAAAAATCTCCAAAAGAGACTCAGGGTAAAGAAAATTTTACCTAACTTCAGTATTATTGTTTGCTAAATGTTTGCTGTAGGCATTAGGCAGTACCTGGTCATAATCACCAGCCTAATATCCTACTGCTAGATCCAGGAAGGACTAAGTAATCTAACATTGTAAAGAAATTAAAAAAACTGACATAAGTTACCTTTAGGACCCAGGAACACCCTTGTGGTGTAGGCCCTGCTCCGCTAGATGCCTCGTGGCGTGGTGTAGTTTAGCCCTAGGGTTTGTTTGCTTACTTAGCTAGCGTTATCCCATTATTTGTTACCCAAACAACTGTAAAAGCTTAGCGACTGTTTTTTAATTCCACTGTAAGTCGTATTTAAAGAGCTAAAGCTGGTTTAGGCATACTTTCTCTTTTACAGCCTACATTCCGAGATACGTAGGTATCTGCTTTAAGCGCGCATACAGATGGGCTGTATGCCTCATAGCGTTGCTTTGCATAGCCCTAAGAATCGATCAGTGTAAGCTATTGAATGATGAATAACTATGTCTTTGATTTAATAGAACGAGTGCTGTTTACTGTCTCCTACTTTATGCACTGTTGTATAAACACTATTAATACTGCTCTAAGACTACTGAACCTAGCTTACTACATAAAGGATATCCTGCTGTTTGTTGCTAAACCTCTATCTCTCTCCTCTATTCTACCTATAGATAGCCCCCCTGCCAGACGGACAATGCGTATAACCCTACCATTGTCGTTGACTCCTTTGGACTCCCAGTGCGAATGCACACACCTGCCTCCTCTAATCCCCAAAGAACTTTACTTAAAAATCTCCAAAAGAGACTCAGGGTAAAGAAAATTTTACCTAACTTCAGTATTATTGTTTGCTAAATGTTTGCTGTAGGCATTAGGCAGTACCTGGTCATAATCACCAGCCTAATATCCTACTGCTAGATCCAGGAAGGACTAAGTAATCTAACATTGTAAAGAAATTAAAAAAACTGAAATAAGTTACCTTTAGGACCCAGGAACACCCTTGTGGTGTAGGCCCCGCTCCGCTAGATGCCTCGTGGCATGGTGTAGTTTAGCCTTAGGGTTTGTTTGCTTACTTAGCTAGCGTTATCCCATTATTTGTTACCCAAACAACTGTAAAAGCTTAGCGACTGTTTTTTAATTCCACTGTAAGTCGTATTTAAAGAGCTAAAGCTGGTTTAGGCATACTTTCTCTTTTACAGCCTACATTCCGAGATACGTAGATATCTGCTTTAAGCGCGCATACAGATGGGCTGTATGCCTCGTAGCGTTGCTTTGCATACCCTAAGAATCGATCAGTGTAAGCTATTGAATGATGAATAACTATGTCTTTGATTTAATAGAACGAGTACTGTCTCCTAATTTATGCACTGTTGTATAAACACTATTAATACTGCTCTAAGACTACTGAACCTAGCTTACTACATAAAGGATATCCTGCTGTTTGTTGCTAAACCCTCTATCTCTCTCCTCTATTCTACCTATAGATAGCCCCCCTGCCAGACGGACAACGCGTATAACCCTACCATTGTCGTTGACTCCTTTGGACTCCCAGTGCGAATGCACACACCTGCCTCCTCTAATCCCCAAAGAACTTTACTTAAAAATCTCCAAAAGAGACTCAGGGTAAAGAAAATTTTACCTAACTTCAGTATTATTGTTTGCTAAATGTTTGCTGTAGGCATTAGGCAGTACCTGGTCATAATCACCAGCCTAATATCCTACTGCTAGATCCAGGAAGGACTAAGTAATCTAACATTGTAAAGAAATTAAAAAAACTGACATAAGTTACCTTTAGGACCCAGGAACACCCTTGTGGTGTAGGCCCCGCTCCGCTAGATGCCTTGTGGCGTGGTGTAGTTTAGCCCTAGGGTTTGTTTGCTTACTTAGCTAGCGTTATCCCATTATTTGTGTCCCAAACAACTGTAAAAGCTTAGCGACTGTTTTTTAATTCCACTGTAAGTCGTATTTAAAGAGCTAAAGCTGGTTTAGGCATACTTTCTCTTTTACAGCCTACATTCCGAGATACGTAGGTATCTGCTTTAGCCAGATACAGATGGGCTGTATGCCTCGTAGCGTTGCTTTGCATAGCCCTAAGAATCGATCAGTGTAAGCTATTGAATGATGAATAACTATGTCTTTGATTTAATAGAACGAGTGCTGTTTACTGTCTCCTACTTTATGCACTGTTGTATAAACACTATTAATACTGCTCTAAGACTACTGAACCTAGCTTACTACATAAAGGATATCCTGCTGTTTGTTGCTAAACCCTCTATCTCTCCTCTATTCTACCTATAGATAGCCCCCCTGCCAGACGGACAACGCGTATAACCCTACCATTGTCGTTGACTCCTTTGGACTCCCAGTGCGAATGCACACACCTGCCTCCTCTAATCCCCAAAGAACTTTACTTAAAAATCTCCAAAAGAGACTCAGGGTAAAGAAAGTTTTACCTAACTTCAGTATTATTGTTTGCTAAATGTTTGCTGTAGGCATTAGGCAGTACCTGGTCATAATCACCAGCCTAATACCCTACTGCTAGATCCAGGAAGGACTAAGTAATCTAACATTGTAAAGAAATTAAAAAAACTGACATAAGTTACCTTTAGGACCCAGGAACACCCTTGTGGTGTAGGCCCCGCTCCGCTAGATGCCTCGTGGCGAGGTGTAGTTTAGCCCTAGGGTTTGTTTGCTTACTTAGCTAGCGTTATCCCATTATTTGTTACCCAAACAACTGTAAAAGCTTAGCGACTGTTTTTTAATTCCACTGTAAGTTGTATTTAAAGAGCTAAAGCTGGTTTAGGCATACTTTCTCTTTTACAGCCTACATTCCGAGATACGTAGGTATCTGCTTTAAGCGCGCATACAGATGGGCTGTATGCCTCGTGGCTTTGCATAGCCCTAAGAATCGATCAGTGTAAGCTATTGAATGATGAATAACTATGTCTTTGATTTAATAGAACGAGTGCTGTTTACTGTCTCCTACTTTATGCACTGTTGTATAAACATTATTAATACTGCTCTAAGACTACTGAACCTAGCTTACTACATAAAGGATATCCTGCTGTTTGTTGCTAAACCCTCTATCTCTCTCCTCTATTCTACCTATAGATAGCCCCCCTGCCAGACGGACAACGTATAACCCTACCATTGTCGTTGACTCCTTTGGACTCCCAGTGCGAATGCACACACCTGCCTCCTCTAATCCCCAAAGAACTTTACTTAAAAATCTCCAAAAGAGACTCAGGGTAAAGAAAATTTTACCTAACTTCAGTATTATTGTTTGCTAAATGTTTGCTGTAGGCATTAGGCAGTACCTGGTCATAATCACCAGCCTAATATCCTACTGCTAGATCCAGGAAGGACTAAGTAATCTAACATTGTAAAGAAATTAAAAAAACTGACATAAGTTACCTTTAGGACCCAGGAACACCCTTGTGGTGTAGGCCCCGCTCCGCTAGATGCCTCGTGGCGTGGTGTAGTTTAGCCCTAGGGTTTGTTTGCATACTTAGCTAGCGTTATCCCATTATTTGTTACCCAAACAACTGTAAAAGCTTAGCGACTGTTTTTTAATTCCACTGTAAGTCATATTTAAAGAGCTAAAGCTGGTTTAGGCATACTTTCTCTTTTACAGCCTACATTCCGAGATACGTAGGTATCTGCTTTAAGCGCGCATACAGATGGGCTGTATGCCTCGTAGCGTTGCTTTGCATAGCCCTAAGAATCGATCAGTGTAAGCTATTGAATGATGAATAACTATGTCTTTGATTTAATCGAACGAGTGCTGTTTACTGTCTCCTACTTTATGCACTGTTGTATAAACACTATTAATACTGCTCTAAGACTACTGAACCTAGCTTACTACATAAAGGATATCCTGCTGTTTGTTGCTAAACCCTCTATCTCTCTCCTCTATTCTACCTATAGATAGCCCCCCTGCCAGACGGACAACGCGTATAACCCTACCATTGTCGTTGACTCCTTTGGACTCCCAGTGCGAATGCACACACCTGCCTCCTCTAATCCCCAAAGAACTTTACTTAAAAATCTCCAAAAGAGACTCAGGGTAAAGAAAATTTTACCTAACTTCAGTATTATTGTTTGCTAAATGTTTGCTGTAGGCATTAGGCAGTACCTGGTCATAATCACCAGCCTAATATCCTACTGCTAGATCCAGGAAGGACTAAGTAATCTAACATTGTAAAGAAATTAAAAAAACTGACATAAGTTACCTTTAGGACCCAGGAACACCCTTGTGGTGTAGGCCCCGCTCCGCTAGATGCCTCGTGGCATGGTGTAGTTTAGCCTTAGGGTTTGTTTGCTTACTTAGCTAGCGTTATCCCATTATTTGTTACCCAAACAACTGTAAAAGCTTAGCGACTGTTTTTTAATTCCACTGTAAGTCGATTTAAAGAGCTAAAGCTGGTTTAGGCATACTTTCTCTTTACAGCCTACATTCGAGATACGTAGATATCTGCTTTAAGCGCATACAGATGGGCTGTATGCCTCAAGCTGCTTTGCATACCCTAAGAATCGATCAGTGTAAGCTATTGAATGATGAATAACTATGTCTTTGATTTAATAGAACGAGTACTGTCTCCTACTTTATGCACTGTTGTATAAACACTATTAATACTGCTCTAAGACTACTGAACCTAGCTTACTACATAAAGGATATCCTGCTGTTTGTTGCTAAACCCTCTATCTCTCTCCTCTATTCTACCTATAGATAGCCCCCCTGCCAGACGGACAACGGGTATAACCCTACCATTGTCGTTGACGCCTTTGGACTCCCAGTGCGAATGCACACACCTGCCTCCTCTAATCCCCAAAGAACTTTACTTAAAAATCTCCAAAAGAGACTCAGGGTAAAGAAAATTTTACCTAACTTCAGTATTACTGTTTGCTAAATGTTTGCTGTAGGCATTAGGCAGTACCTGGTCATAATCACCAGCCTAATATCCTACTGCTAGATCCAGGAAGGACTAAGTAATCTAACATTGTAAAGAAATTAAACAACTGACATAAGTTACCTTTAGGACCCAGGAACACCCTTGTGGTGTAGGCCCGCTCGCTAGATCCCCCGTGGCGAGGTGTAGTTTAGCCCTAGGGTTTGTTTGCTTACTTAGCTAGCGTTATCCCATTATTTGTTACCCAAACAACTGTAAAAGCTTAGCGACTGTTTTTAATTCCACTGTAAGTCGTATTTAAAGAGCTAAAGCTGGTTTAGGCATACTTTCTCTTTTACAGCCTACATTCCGAGATCGTAGGTATCTGCTTTAAGCGCATACAGATGGGCTGTATGCCTCGTGCTTTGCATAGCCCTAAGAATCGATCAGTGTAAGCTATTGAATGATGAATAACTATGTCTTTGATTTAATAGAACGAGTGCTGTTTACTGTCTCCTACTTTATGCACTGTTGTATAAACACTATTAATACTGCTCTAAGACTACTGAACCTAGCTTACTACATAAAGGATATCCTGCTGTTTGTTGCTAAACCCTCTATCTCTCTCCTCTATTCTACCTATAGATAGCCCCCCTGCCAGACGGACAACGCGTATAACCCTACCATTGTCGTTGACTCCTTTGGACTCCCAGTGCGAATGCACACACCTGCCTCCTCTAATCCCCAAAGAACTTTACTTAAAAATCTCCAAAAGAGACTCAGGGTAAAGAAAATTTTACCTAACTTCAGTATTATTGTTTGCTAAATGTTTGCTGTAGGCATTAGGCAGTACCTGGTCATAAATCACCAGCCTAATATCCTACTGCTAGATCCAGGAAGGACTAAGTAATCTAACATTGTAAAGAAATTAAAAAAACTGACATAAGTTACCAGGAACACCCTTGTGGTGTAGGCCCCGCTCCGCTTCGCCCTCGCTTCGCTCGGGCTCGCTCCGCGCCCCACCCTGCCCCCTATTCCCACCCGCCCCCACTACCTCTACATTTATTAGGCCACTAAGCCCTTCCCCTTATCCACTAACCAATCACAACCTTCCTGTGCTCTGACTCATCTCCCCCTCATTTCTAGCTTGTCTACACTGATTAGGCTATCTCCACCCACTCATCTCCCTCTCATTCCTTGTTAGACTATTCTGACTAGGTAATCTCCACCCACCTGTTAACCTCTATCTAGTTAAAACTCCATCCTATACCCCTCCAGTTTCTTACTCACCATATACCTTCCTACTCTTTACATACCCTAGTTTTTCCAAGGAAAGCTCCCCCAGCTCACTACACTCACTAACCTCTTCAAACCATGGACAAAAAGCTTTTTACTACCCTTCCCTTCTTACTATCACTCCTTATTGTTTCCTATCTCTCAACCAGCTATGAAACCCTAACCCTAGCAGGTGTCTTCCTCTCCAAAGGTCACACCTCCATTCATTCTCATAACCACTCCAAACCCATCCCTCCGTCTCACTACCATGCTAATAACCAGATTCCTAAAATAAATCATCCTACCCTCTGCCACCCAAAGGTTCCCACAACAAAAGATACCCTAAAATTATTAATCAAACTCCAAAAAATATTTGACTACTTAAAAAAATCTATCACAATAGATGGTGATATCCACCCCAACCCAGGTCCTAACTCTGACTTAGACCCCAAAACACTGAAAGACACCAGAAACCTAGTGGGCTCCCTCCTTATCCTTCATCTTAACCTAAGAAGTATTAATAATAAAATTCACAGCTTACATGCCTTGCTTGCAACTCACTCCCCTGACATCATGTGCCTATCGGAAACATGGCTTAAACCATGCACTAAGGATGAAGAAATTATCCCACCTGGATATAGCATCCTTAGGAGCGATCGAATAACCAGAAAAGGGGGGGGGAATAGCTGTCATGTTCAAGAACTCCCTGAACATCACCATGAACCTACTCCAACCCCCAAAAATCCACAACCTTGAACTAATTGCTCTAAAGATTCGCCTAAACAACCAAAAAAGTATTAATCTCATAGTAACTTATCTACCACCAGGCAAAAATATTGATAACCTTGAACTAATCCTCAGTTGGCTTGCTACCAACTATCCCCAAGAAACGATAATTCTAGGGGATGTTAATATTAACTGGGCCCTCTATTCCGAACTCCCAAATCCTCTCCCCATTAACTTACATGGCTTCTCACAAAATATTCTATCTCCCACCAGAATTGGTAATGCCCAACAAAAAGAGAGTATCCATGACTGGATACTTACAAACAAGGCTCCAAATAATTATACTTCAGGGACCCTTCCCAACGACCTTAGTGACCACCTGATTACCTTTATTATTAAGCACAAGTGTCCAACTTCAAATCATCCACAATCCAGACTAGTCAGGAACTGTAAGAATTTTGTCCCGGACCATTTCATTGCAGATCTTAAGGCATGTAATTGGTCCATCCTAAAAACCTTACCCATAGATGAGAGTGTGTTATATTTTAATAACACTTTCCTAAAAATACTAGACTCGCATGCTCCTAAGCGTCCCACTAAAACTAAGGTACGCATTGCACCCTGGCTAACAAAGGACACTAAAGCCAAAATTAAACATCGAGACAATTCCTGGCACAAATGGAGAGCCTCTAAAACCCCACTAGATCGCATCAAGTTTCTCCAACTTAGAAACTCAACTAAAGCAGCCGTATTGTCTGACAAAAAACAGTATTACTGTCACCTCCAAAATAAACACCAGAATAATCCCAAGAAATTTTGGGCCGGTTTTAATCACCTCCTTCATCCAGGTAAACCCACCACCCCTACCCCTGAAAAACTCATTGGTAAAGATTCTCGAGAAATAGCCAACACCTTTAATTCATTTTTCACAGAAACCATTCAGTCCCTCGCCAACCAACTTACTACTTCTCCCTTGGCTACACCCTCAACCATAGTCCCAACTCAACCCGCCTTCAACCTCCAACCCGTACCCACCTCCTATATTAGAACCCTCCTAAATAAACTCAAACCAACCACCTTAGCGGCTGACTTACTCCCAGCCAACTACCTACAAATTGCATCTGATGCCATAGCCTACCCTGTTTCTATCTTGGTTAACCGGACCATTTCAGAAGCTTCTATTCCCTCTATTTGGAAAATCTCCCACATCATCCCTCTTCATAAAGGTGGATCTTCCACTGACACATCAAACTACAGACCCATAGCTATACTATCTCCTCTAGCCAAAATCATGGAACGCTGCATTCACAAGCAGCTCATTACCCATCTTACTCGAAACAATCTCCTGTCTCACACCCAGCACGGCTTTCGCCCCCATCACAGCACAACTACTGCTCTCCTTTCCTTTATTGACTCAGTTAACCAAAATCGAAACAATAAATTAATAACCTCGGCGCTCTTTCTTGATCTATCTAAAGCCTTCGACATGGTCAATCACCAACAGTTGATCCACACACTGGAGGCATACTACCTTAGCAAAACTACCATAGACTGGTTTACTGACTACCTTTCTCATAGAAATCAGGCTGTTCTATGGGAAAATAGCTTATCCGACCTACTCCCCACAAATATCGGCGTTCCCCAAGGATCTGTCCTTGGTCCTCTTCTTTTCTCCTTATTTATTAACAATCTGCACTCTATCATTCCCAAAGCCACCTGCATACAATATGCAGACGACTCCACCCTGATCTGCTCCAACAGCTCCCTCGACAAACTCCAAGTTGCCACCCAAAACTGTTTTTCCCTAGTTGAAAAATGGTTCTTGGAACTAAAACTCTTACTTAACCCATCCAAAACCAAATTACTTCTGTTTTTCCCCACTACTTCCACCCCTCAAGGAAATCAATCTCCTAGCTCCAACCACCCCATCTTTCACGTGATATCCAATAATGGGACCATAATTGACCCTGTCTCCCACACCAAACTACTTGGTGTGACCATAGACCACAAGCTTAAATTTGATACTCATATCAACCTGACCATTAAGTCGGTAAACAAGAAACTCGGGTCCATGTATAGAATTAAGAACTTCCTAACCCCACACACTAAATTAACTATTGCCCGGACTCACCTCCTTTCCACACTCCTCTATGCCTCCCCGATATTCTCCTTCCTTAATAAAAGAGAACTCAACAAACTATCTACTACCTATAACCGCATAGCTAGATTTATAACAGGAATGCCCTATCGTACACACCACTGTAACAATCTCAGATCATTAGATTGGTTAGAACTACCTAACATTCTTAAACTCAATCAACTCACTGAGGCATTCAAAACAATCCACCATCCTGACAAAACCCCCGCTATGACCAAAATATTCATTCCCTACTCTAACCTTACATCCCTTAGATCTTCCAAAAGCCTACAAATTCAAACTATTAAATCTAACAATTCAGGAGGTGAAGCACTCTATGCTAACTCCATTGGAAAATCCTGGAATGCCCTCCCAAACAACCTAAGACACGAGACCTCACTCCACCAATTCAAAAAACAACTCAAAGATCTACTAAAATCTGAATGGTTATGCCCATGTTCTAATCCTGATTAATAGCAAACAGCCCACTACTACCTTATATCCATCCAATCCATAATGCAAGGGTCTTCATTTGTAGTTAGGATACTCCAACTACCTAAGAATGTTTTACCTATTTAAATTATCTGTATAACCCTTTTAATTGCTCATCTAACATTGAAAGTAATACTTTGTATTCTGATCTACTGTTGTTTTTTGTCATAACTACTCTCTATGGAGCTTTTCTCCCCGGGCCTCTACTGAAAATGGACATGTATCCAGTTGGACTAGCCCGGTCAACAAATGTAAAATAAAATAAAATAAATAAATAACTAAGTAATGTGCTTCAGAGACACGCTGATTAGCCCATGATGAGGTCCTTCATGTTTTTCATCATTGCAGCTAATTTGTCTCTAAATTGCAAAATACTGCAATTGTGATAACAAGGCTTTTTTACCCCACTCTCTACAGCCCACATGGGGGAAGTTAATACATTCCTGGAATGCCATTTACCTGGAATTGTTGATCTTGTTAAAATAAGTACATAAGTTGCAAAAACTAAGAACAACTTATCTAAATTAGAATAGTATTTGTTTATGCTGAGTGTGTGTGTGTGTGTGTGTGTGTGTGTGTGTGTGTGGTATACATTATATAAATACATATATATGTGCAGAGATCTCATATCAATATACGTTTTTTTCTGCTTTCTTGATAGCTCACAGATTAAACATATTTTTTATTGTAAAATGGGCAAGAAAATCTGTAAAGGTAGATTACTAAATTCCTTGGTATCAAGCTATTTAATGCACAGGTGAAAATAAGTCCCCGAAGCACTGTCTTCATCACAGCTAATGATCAGATTCAGAACAGCCACTGTATCACAAACAGCGTTTTTATTTACTCCAATTGAAAAACTTGAAGTGGGCACTAAAGTTAAAGTGGATCCAGGTAATAAATAAGACATTATTATTGTATTGTGTTTATAGTTTTTAATTTCAGCTTCTTGTCGTCAGTGTGAAAAACTCTACATATTTTTCTTTCTTTTTGATGACAACTAGCTTGTTTTCCATGGCAGTTATATAAACAAATCCCATGCTGTTATAAAGGCCTTTGTTCATCATTGTTTACAAACTTTTGAAACATAAACCTTCTAGTTAGTAGTATTTAACTAATATGTCCTGTGGCAAATATTCCATGATCAACATTCAGTGCTTTCAATGTTAAGGAAAACCACAATAATAATTTTATAACAGTACTAAAGAAAATGTGAGGAAGCCTTCAGTCATTCGTGTATCCACTTTTAGCTGTGGTCATGGAGAAGAGCAAGAGTCTGTCCTGGCATTTAGTGGACACAGTGCAGTGAAACTAATCCTGAATGTGGCACCAGTCCATTGCAGGACACAAATGCTCACATTCACAGACAGACAGGCAGACGTGTAGACACAGCCCCAACCCAACCCACACCTAGAGGCAGTTTTAAAGGTATCCATTTCAACTGTGTCATGTCCTAGGGTGTGGGAAAAAAATGGATCAGTCATCAAAAACTCGCATGGACACAGTTAGAAGTGCAGACTATTGACGGAAGGTACTACAGTTTTAAAATGACGTGGAGAGCCAAGCACTGTGAGGCAGCTATGCTAACTGCTCTGCCAGTTGAAACATGTATTTAAAATTGTCATATTTAATATAGGTGTGTTTTATTTGGCTCATATGCTTATCAGTTTCTCATATTTTGAAGTAAGACATACCATATACCTATTTCGTTAGATAACAAATGTGAGTACATATATACATACATACATACAAACATACAAATGTTTCAAGCATGGGCATTAAAGCCCTTCTAGCTTACCAATATGCCAAAACACTTGTTCCCATAATAAATGTCCAGTCTGTTCTTAAAAATATCTAAACTAGTACTTGCTTTAATGTAATTTGGTAGTCTGTTCCAAGCATCACCTACTCTGTCAGAGAACCAATTAGTACACTTCTCATTCCTGTAGAATCTTCTACATAGGTTATCTGATGATTCTCTAGTACTTTTTGATAACCCCAAACATTCCCAGAGGTAGTTGTCCCTAAATGCCCTATATACCAGAATAAGATCTCCTCTTAAATATCTGTAAGAGACACTGTACAAGTTCAGATATTTTAGTCTTTCATAATAACTTAAATTTTCACATCCATGGATGCCTTTAGTATATTTCTGTTGTACTCTTTCCAGTTTATTCACGCTTGTTTTCCTATAGGGTTTCCATATTGTTATTCCATACTCACGTTTGGGTCTAATGTAACTAACAAACAATGACTTCATTATGTTTGATTTCCTAGACTTTATAAATCTTTTTATACAACCTATAGTTCTATAACTATCATTAGCCAATTGGTTGATATGATCAGAAAAACTCATAGCTGAATCTACCCATATACCAAGGTCCTTAAATGAGTCTACAGTTTCAATCACTGTGTGCTGTATTAAATATTTCCCTTTCAGTTTATGTCTCCCAAATCTCATATGCTTAGTTTGTGATGTATTTATCAACATATTATTCTCCTGTGCCCAAATGGTCAATTTAGTCAAATTCTTTTGCAGATATGCCTTATCTGTAACACTTGTAATCAGTTTACACAATTTCAGGTCGTCAGCATATAGACTGTAGAACACCTCAGATGAAAAAGTAAAGTCTGAAAAATACAATCTAAACAAGTAAGGGCCTAGTACAGAGCCCTGTGGGACACCTTGACTGTAACCAAGGATTTCACCTGTCCAGTTGGTGTGTGATACTTGCCATGTCCTATTTGTAAGCCATGCAGCTATCCAGCTTATCAACAGTACATCAATACCTAGTTGTACTAATTTATTGATCAGTGTTTTGTGCATGACCCTGTCAAATGTTGAAGTTAAATCTATATACATCACATCACAGCAACATTTTTCATTCATAGCTGTTATTATATTGTTATAGAACATCATGTTACAGGTGGTAATAGATCTATTTTCAACATATGCATGCGGATATATGGTTTCAAGTCCCAACTTATCCAGTTCTGACAATAACTTATCCAGTATTACCTTCTCCATTATTTTTCCACAACATGAAAGTAGACTCAAGGGTCTATATGATTCTGGGTTTGTCCTACTCCCCTTTCCCTTAAAGACAGGTTTAATAAGTGCATGTCTCCAATCTTGAGGAATCTCCCCATATTTATATGCCCTAGTGAATAATAGATGTAATGGCAGTGTAAGTTCTTGAACTTATTCCATCTCCTCCCTGCACTTTGTTTGGATTCCATTTGCACAGTTCTTTTTCAATATAATCTAATTTGATTCCAGTATCTGGGGTTGCTTGGATGTCACTAGGACAACTTACCACCCCTTTTGTGGAACCAAACTGTTTTGCATAAGATTTTGTAAATATATCTATAATCTGTTGTGTCTGAGAATAAATTTTAGAATATGTGCACAGTTTATCAATTTGTGTATCTTTACTCCTTCCACATCTTATGTATCTATAAAAAGGTTTCCTATTATGCTCAATATCTTTATGTAAATTTTCAAATTTTTCTTGCTCTTGTCTAACACTATGCTTAATCTGTTTGGCCAGCTCGTTTATTTCAGTTTTCAAAGTTGTAGTTCGACCTCTCTTCCATTCCTTATATTTTTTGTCTCTCACCTTAATCAGGTATCTTATTCTTATGGAAATATACCCCCCTGATGTTGCATGCCTAGATCCTGATGTTAAACTTTTTTTTTTTTTTTTTACTTTTTGCACTCAAACAATTTCTCTTTCAAAACTTTCCGTATTCCATCTGCAGTTTTTCCACAGAACACCTCACTCCAGTTAGTTTTATATAGTAACTGTTTTGCTTCCCTATAATCTGTAATTAACATTCTATGCATTAGCTTAAATTTCAGTTTGGCAGAATTATCTAGCAACAAATTAACCTTTATCACCCCATGATCACTGCACATCAGTGGTGGTAAAACGTGACTTGAAGTTACAGTAATTTCTTTGGGAACACAAACAATATCTAGTATATTCCGTCCCCTGGTAGTTTGTTTTTACAGTCTGAAGCATTTGTTGTTCCTGAATATACTCTGTGAATAATTTCTTTACTAACGTTGTTGAGTCAATATTATTCCAGTCTGTTTCTGGTAAATTTAAGTCCCCAGCTAATATTATTCCTCCCTCCTGTGTTTCATGTAAGAAAAGTATGAATTCCTCTGGGTCATCTGCACTTTAATTTGGTGGTCTGTACACTCCAACAATTGTTATATGTTCCAGGGTTGTCTTTATTGCCACAGTTACACAATCTATAGTATTAGCGTTATCACCGAACATGTAATAATCACAAGTCTCATAGGTATCTTTAATCCCTATCATAACACCTCCACCTGATTTTTTGTTAGAATGTCTGTTACAGTAAAAACATTTATACCCTGACAGAACTGGTTTCCAGTCATTGTTCTTTAACCATGTTTCACAAACTATAACAACATCAATCTTGTGGGAGCGTAGCAAATTTTCTAATTAAAAAAAAACTTTATTATTAATGCTCCTAGCATTAACAAACATCAGAGATGCATCAAATGTTGCTGTGTCTGAAATGTTACATTTTTGACCTGGCAAAAATCCTGGCTAGTGTTTGTCAAATATTGCAAAATATCTGCTTCAAAAATGCTCTTGCCTGAACTAGACAGATTCACACCATCCTGTCTGAACACGTGTGCCCAAAAGAAGGCTTGGATGCTCTACACATTTCCATTTTTTAAAACAGGACATTTTTTCCATGTAGGTGTTTATCCCAAAACTCTTTTCATTCACAGTGACCTGACTACCCTTTCTATAGGTGATTTGTGAAAAATATGTCCTAACACCAGTACAAGCTATACTATCTAGGAGGGCTGTCAGTTCCCGACTAACAGTCAGAGAAGCTTTGTTGGGTGACATCATTTGTACCAACATGAATAAAAACAGATCCATACTTCCTTACATTAAGGCGTTCCAAGGCTTGTTTCACATCTTCTATTTTTGCTCTTGGCAAGCATAACACTACTCAATGTTCATTATCATCTCTGCAGATATAAGTATCCTCAGCTTCTAATACAGTCATTTCTGCTCTATCAATTGTTACAAGGGATAGATCTTCATCACTATTAGTCTTATTAATTCCACTGTTATCATTGCGTATTAAATTCTCATCCAGCTGGCATTGTAAATTCACAGCTTGAGCCATCTAGTCAACATCTGTCTTTCTCTTCTTTTTTCTTACAGTAATGTTCTTCAGTCCTTCCACATTCAGTTTTGATTTCTTCCTTTTCACCTGCCCCTTGCTTCTTTTTTCTACCTTTTCCATTGGAAAGGGGATGCCTTTTTCTGTAGACTGAGTGTTTTCTGATAGACAGATATCTTCATTCCCTGTCACCAGTGTGTTACATAACAAAGCAGAATCCTTTTTATTACATATTCTCTTTCCTTTACAGTCATTAGTCAGTTTCTTTTTCTTCCTTGTTATTTGTTGAGAACTTTTTCCTTTCTTTCTTTTTTTTGTTTCCTTCTAAACAAACCAGATCCTCAGATTGCTGAGTACTTGCATCCACAATTCCATAGTTCACAGGGGCCTCATCATGTTTCATAGGAGTTGAATGTTCTTTGCAGAAAATAGATGCATCATTTCCTAAATCTGTTATATTTGTTCTACGCCTAACATTATTTAGTTCTTCAGTCCAGTCGTTAATATATGATACAACAGTTCTCCAAGTCATGCCAATTGCACATGTGCAATCATCATCATTAAGTCGAGATTTGCTTCTAGCAATAGCAAATCTTCCAACTTTTGACACGAGGAACAAAGATCACCAGTGTTATCAGCTGTTACCTTTAAGTATGCGCAGCATTTATTACACTGTACAAGATACTTGTGCATTAGCAAATCGTTAATTGCATACTCATTTAAGGAATCCATATTCAGCTTTAATTGAATAAAATATTGCAAAGGAAAAAAAATTACACAAAGTCAGTAGCAGAGAATTCAAAGAAACTTAAATCAACTTCTGTGACAAAAATTATACCAGCAATGTCCAACTAAATAATAAAATACAATAAAGTTGTTGTGACCATACAAATTCTACCAGCCAGACAGAAGTTGTAATTTCTTTACGTCAGTAGCTTCTGCTCACTATAGCTTGCAGTTGCACCTCCTTTTAACAGTAAAAATAAATAAAACTTCTCTTACCAGTCAACTCCACAACAAATCATAAACCAAGACAGGATTGTTTTTATATGCTCAGAATTTTCCTCTCCGCAGTCTGTGTAAATTTATAGCTGTCTAGGCCCCTTGTGGTGGCTAGAGCTTGCATGTCCCAAAACCTATCCCTTTCTCACAACCAAAAGTGAAACTAAAGGTAAAACAACAAAATACGAATCAAAGTAAAGCTTGTTAATAAGCAGTCTCTTGCTACCTACAAACAGTTAAAAATAGTGATAACAAATGCAATATAAATTCAAATAAAACTGCTCTTACCAGTCAACTCCACAACAAATCACAAACCAAGACAGGATTGTTTTGATATGCTCAGAATTTTCCTCTCTGCAGTCTGTGCAAATTTATAGCTGCTTAGGCCCCTTGTGGTGGCTAGAGCTTGCCTGTCCAAAACCTATCCCTTTCTCATAGCCAAAAGTGAAACTAAAGGTAAAACAACAAAATATGAATCAAAGTAAAGCTTGTTAATAAGCAGTCTCTTACTACCTACCAACAGTTAAAAATAGTGATAACAAATACAATATAAATTCAAATAAAACTGCTATTACCAGTCACCTCCACAACAAATCGCAAAACAAGACAAGCATGCATGCTTTTTATGTTTAAAAACGCATGTGTAACCTTTGGCTGAGTACTGTTTTACATCAGCATACAACATCAGATGATAAAGTAACTTAAACTAGTTAATTTACATTTTATTTCTATAAAAAATCAGAGGCTTAAATAAGGGCAGTAAAGGCTCTTGAGATGGCAGTAGTACAAGCCCAGGGGTTGTAAGTAACTCATTATTAAGGCTCATGCCTCACAATGCTCCTGAGCTTGCAGTGATACCTATACTGTGAGTACTCATTGTGCCTCACAATGCTCCTGAGCCTGCAGTAATACCTATGTTGTGTGTACCCATTGTGCCTCACAATGCTCCTGAGCTTGCAATAATACCCATACTGTGTGTACCCTCCTGCAGTAATGCCCATACTGTGTGTACCCATTTTGCCTCACAATGCTCCTGAGCTTGCAATAATACCCATACTTTGTGTAGCCACTGTACCTTATAACGCTCCTGAGTCTGCAGTAGTACCCATACTGCGTGTACTTATTGTGCCTCACAATGCTCCTGAGCTTGCAGTAATACCCATACTGTGTGTACTCATTGTGCCTCACAATGCTCCTGAGCTTGCAGTAATACCCGTACTGTGTGTAGCCACTGTACCTTATAACGCTCCTGGGTCTGCAGTAATACCCATACTGTGTGTGCCCACTGTACCTCTCAGCACTCCTGAGCTTGCAGTAATACGCATACAGTTGTACCCATTGTGTTTTAGTTTTTTGTTACATTTCTTTTCATTGGTTCTTGGTTTATTAGAAATCCTCTTCCTGACTTTTATCAACCAGTGTCATAATGTGTATATTCAACTGACTAGGTAAATGTTGCTGTATTTCATATAAATTTGTAGACAGAATACTGTGCAGATTCATAGGTTAATAGCTTTATACTAGGCCAACGATCACCAGGGTCTTTACAAACCTAGCCATGCAACCCAACCCAGTTTTGTCCCAAAGTTCCTTGGAAGCCTATGTAGTGGAGTATGTTACTAAAGAGGTAGCTAAGGGTTGGGGATTAATTTACTTAATGTTGACCTCTGTACATCAGAGATAAGGGGGCCAGACCACGGGTGAATTTAAAATTTCCCATTCAGTGATCAAGGTTTCTTTTGAATAGTGCCAGGAGTGAACTTTGCTTTACATAGATAGGGAGATTATTCCATAATGAGGGGTTACTTTGAGACACACATCGGTCCCTCCAGTACACTCTGTTTATGTTGCAGGCAAAGTTCAGATCCTTGGATCTAGTGTTTCTGGTGTTGTTTGTCTTGTAGATGTGCAAGAAGTCCATCAGAGCTGAGGATGTCTTGTATGCTAGGTGTAGATGACCTCTCAGTAATCTGTAGGAGACTGAGTACAGAGATAGGACCTGAAGGTAATCTGTGTAAGACAGGGTATTCATACCCTGGATTCTCCTGGTGAGGATCCTTTGAGAACATTCCAGCTGTTGCAAGTGCCTGGTTGGATACACGCTGAAAGGGAGCACTGTACTCAGTGATGAGACTGAAAAGGGCTGAGTAGAGTGACAGTCTTACTTTCTTGTACCTGGATGCCTTACCCTTGTTTATGAATTGGGTGACAATGAATTTTTTACTATCTTGGCTACATGTTGGTTGAACACCAGATTACTATTTACATACATTCTCAGATGAAGTAATTACCTTGGATGGATGATTCCTCAAATGTCAGTATAATGTAGTTCTTTGCATTGAATTCTAGACTTTAAATTTGAAATTGTATTTTTTGCACTTGTCGTGTGTTTTGTGTTAAACCCTCTTGTAGGATGTTGTTGTCATCATGGGGGGAGTCTGTGATAGCTCCCAATTTACAGTCATCTGTGAACTTGATGAGCCGTAGCCTTTGACATTAGCCTTGACTTATGAGAAGCAGATGAAAAACAGGAACAGGCCTAACAGGGACCCCTTGTGTGCTCTGCCTGTGACCAATGTCTTGATGGAAGTGGTCTGACTGATCTGACTTCTTGGGTCCTATGTGTGAGCCAGCCTGCATTCCAGTGAGTTATGTAAGGCTTTATGCCTAGTTCTGAGAGTTTGTCAACAATACCTGAGTGGAGTATTCTATCGAACACCTTGGTCAGGTCAAGGTAGGTGGTATGCACCATATTCCCTTCATCCATAGCCATGGTGAACCTCTTGAAGAAGTTTACTAGGTTAAGTAGGCAAGACCTTCCCTTAACAAAGCCAAACTGGGGTGAGTCCAGGGTTTGAAGGTTGTCTGTCATTGTTGAGGATTTCCATAATTCGTTCTATGACTTTGCATATTAGACCATTCAGACTAATGGAACTGTAGTTCTCGGGGTCGGTTAATAGTCCACCCTTGTGAAGTGGGACAACAGTTGCTGTCCCCCAGTCTCATGGTACAAAGCCTGTTTTGAGGCCATAGTTGAAAAATGACTCAAGTGGTCCTGATAGGTTATGTTTTAAGCTATTTGGGAAGCATCCTGGGATCTTATCTGGACCTAATGAGGCTGTATTTTTGGCCTTAAGAGAATGCCACCAGGACCCGCTCCCTGTTAATACTTGAGGGGTATACTAGTAGGTATTTTATGGGGGGAGGGGGTGAAATTTTTGCTGTGTTGCTGTGTTCAGTGGAGGTGGCACCATTGACCACCAGTTCGGCACACTGCTGTCTGCAGCCTTTGAGGTTTTGGACATACTGTAGAAGGCCTTATGATGTTCTTTAGCCTGTGAGGCTATCTAAACCTTTTTATTGCCTTTTTGGACTTAATTAGTCCTCTTAGTTTTGTATTAGAGAGCTCCTATCATTATGGGAGTTCCTCTTCCTGATTTTCGCCATGAGTTTTTTTCCTTTTGTTAATTACCCTATTATAGTTAGGATTTCACCAGTGTGTTTTATTCTGCGCTAAATTCTAGTAGGTATAGCAATCTGTATACAGCCATTTATATGGTTGTGCAGGGTCTCTGTGAACAATTTCATGTTGGTTGCTGAGAACTCAGGGTTGGGAAGGGCATTGAATTTTGACAAACTACAGCTTAATAGGATGTAGTTTGCCTTGGAATAGTTCCCAGCTGTTACAAGGTTTGCTGGGTTTACTGAGTGAGTTGATTTTTATTTTAAAGGAGACAGCTTTATTGTCCAAACTCAGGTCAAATATATTTGAACCTGTGGTGGGTGTACACACTATCTGTTCAAAGGCATTTGTGTTATTGAAGTCAATGAATCATTATGTTTGTGAGTTTGAGGCAGTGTATGTTTCCCAGACTATAGAGGGGTAGTGAAAGTCATTCATGAATAGGGTATTTGGTTTAATAGTGAGTGTATCCAGTAGGTCGAGGTATGAGTTATGGGATTCTAGAGACATAAAAGGGTAACTTGTTGCTTGCTAGTATATGGTATAGGGCTTTGTCTATGGTTATTTGCACATGGATAAATTCCAGGGCATCATCCTGTCCCTGTTTGTGCAGCAGATGGTCTAAATGTGTGTATGTAAATGTGTGGAAGGCACTGAAGCTTTGCACCACTGGAGTACTTTCTGCTGATTTAAGCCATGTCTCAGTAACAGCACAGATGTCTATATTTTCTAGAGTGAGGAGAACTTGTAGGGTGTGGAGTTTCTTGTTTAGGCTCTTAGCATTCAACAGTAACATATTTAGATTTGTTTAGGTTTTATTTGCTATGTCGGTAAGTTTGTCAATTTGACATTGCCTAGGAAAGGCTCCAAGTCAGTGGATATAATTTTAGCTAATATTTGGAAGCCTACAGGAGAGAGGTTAAGACCACTCTTTGCAGAGCAGTGTGGTTTTGTTAACCATGTCCTTCCATGCTGACAAATATTTATTTCCCCTGGAAAGACACCAGAAACTAAGCCAGTTATTGAAATCAGTCATCTTTTGCTCATATTGCATTTTTTTTTAGTGATATGTGCAGCATCTATGTCCTGACATGTTAAACAGTTTGTAAAGCATGGAGTGCGCTGATTATGCTGAAGTATTTGGAAAAAAACAAACCAGTTAATCCCCAGAATAGTGAGCAACCTGCCCTTAACAAATCTTAAGCATCCCCTGCGAAAGTTGTTGATTGGGTCCCATGCTAGGCAGTAAAATCTGCCTGTACTGACAAGCAAATGACAGTGTCAGAGTAAAAAATTGTTTCTGCCTGGTGCCAATTCTGGTAATGAACTTTATGAACTTAGAAACGTGCTAGAGTAAAAGGATTTGTGTTTGCATACAATTTCTGAAGGATATGAACTCTGAAAGTCCAATGCATGCCATTATTTAATGGCTTCAGTCCTCAGTGGTTTGTCTGAAAACCACAGATTTTATGAGGAACACACCAAGAATATGAAGCAATAATCTGGACGTTCTGCGAAAATACGGACAATGGAGAGGTGTGAAAGGTAAGTGTAAACATGATGTACAGCATTATGTTGCTTTTTTGACCTTGTCCGTGTTTTACGGCTTTGAAAGCCGGCAAAACAATTTGCAGTTTTCTGCCCTGTAACTAGTACTACATGGAGCAGGTAAAGCTCCATGCACTACAAAGAATTATGATTGTCTGACCGATCATAGCTCTAACTTATGTGTTCTCGACATGGATGCCAAGATTTACCCCTTGGGCCCAATTATGTCTCAAGTACATAATAAGCAGGTTATGATTGGTGAGGCGACCATATTTCTTTGTATTATCGTCACAAAAGCATAATATTAAATACTTGAAAGTTTTAATAATATTAGCTTACTATGTTACCATAAGGCACAATGCGCATTCTTGTTTATCATACATTTTAGTGAGTCATGGATTTAAGATGAGTTTCTTGATAATAAAACTTGCATTTTATTTCCATAGTCCTGTTCCAGATTATGTAAAAGCTACTGCAGAAACTGTGATGAAAATCCACCAGAATGAGGGTGACGGAGATATTCTTGCATTCGTAACTGGCCAGGTATTTCAGTTTACACTTTAACTTTGTATTATTTTAAGTACTTACAGAAAGAAATGGTTGTAAAAATCAATAGCAGTGTGGACGTTGCACATTTCTGGTTAAATGCAATTGTTGTAACTTGTGAATGACACAGAAGGTGTTTTGTGTTCATATTACTGCTGCATAGACTACCCAAATGACAAAATCGTCCATGTTATATGATGACTCTGCTTTTTCCTCCTGAACTAGAGGTGAAGCTAAAATGACTGCATGTTAGTGTTCTGGGGCAATTTGGGGCTCTTCTGCTAAGAAGCTGCAAGAGAACAAGATTTTCTTATGCCACTGTGGTACGGAATCCTTTTTATTCATTCATTCATTCATTCATTCATTCATTCATTCATTCATTTATTTTATAGGGGTTTGTTGGAGGAGGGGTGCAACTCCTCTGCTATCAAATTGTGTATTCCAGTTCTTCCATGTATTGCATTCAAGCAGGACAAATGCTGGTCACAGTCCATATCGTAAGGGTACTTGTAAAAAGGTGCTTGTGAAACCGTACAAAGAATGGTATGGTTTTCTGGTAATGACTTTAGATATAGTAACCTGCATGTGCCCCTTACTTACCATATAGTTTCTGATAAACTTCCACCCTTCCTGGAAATATTTCTGCTGATTCTTTACTAAGTTGTAACCTCATCATTATTTGTAGCAAACTTGCAAGTGAGTCACAATGTTGGGTAGGGGGCATGAGGTCAAATGATAGTAACCATTCTGCTCTAGTGGTGCAGAGATATGACAGCATGTGTATGGAAGAGCAACTCATATAAGACCACAGTGGTAAAAGAAATAGTACAGAGTTTTAGTATAGCTTTCAAGAATTGTTACGGTGATGTAGAGTTTCAGCAGAGCTTTCAAGAAAATGTTAGTGTGGTGGCGAAATTTGTTAAAAGCAGGACTTTGAACTGATCCTGCTATCACTAGTATTGCATGGACTTCTTTAACTTAGCTTCTGGCATTGCTAAGACAAAAAGGCTTCACAATACTGCTGCTGTAGTAATTGAAGATCCATTCAGGTAGGGAATTTTATGTGGTACACAGTGATGTGGGCAATAAAATGAGTTGGAGTCTGACTGGAAGCATTCCAGTTACCTTCATATGTGAAAGGGTAGCATGTTTTCAGTTCTTTAATCGCATTATGATGTGTCACTTATGGTCTAGCCTCCAACAGATTTCTTGAACTGAGTGCAGACAATGCTGGCTTTGTGCATGTAGGTCAGTAGTGCTCCCAGTCTGGACAAGTCCTTAGTTTGTATCTTAGATGGTTTGAGATAAAGAAGGTCATAGTAATGAAGTTAAACTGCTCTTGTGTTCAACGTTCCCTCATTTTTTGCACTTTGTCACTTACAGAAAAATAATTTGAAAAGAGATGTGCTTAAGTGGGCATATAAATATCCCCTTTAAACTGTAGCACAAGACAAAAGATAGACTGCTTTTATTGCATTTAGGAAGAACATTAATTTTTTACAGACTTGGACTTGGGTCTTTGCTGTTGAGAGGATTGTGTTACTGGTTAGATGTTCTACTACAGATGACACAATACTACAAAATAGAAGGGTGACATCCTTACAGCTATGTCACCATGACCTTATGAAGGACTTCGGTGTGCATCTGCTGACAAACCCTGGGAGTAGATTGCTAACCAGACAGGTCTGTCATTAATCATTGCATACCAGAGAAACAGGACAACACCTTCCCCAGGTTTAATAGACACAACAGTGTTTCCTGTATTCCTTTTCCTCATGTAACTCTATTTACTTATTTCTATTTTTACTGAGAGCCTTGAAGAATGGGCTTCTCAGCTGTTCTGCACATATTGTCTTTCAGTTTTTGCTGTCATGTGCAATGTGATTCTTTAGGTCTCCTGTTACCTGTAGCTAGTAATCATGTGTGACTATCACGTCATTAGGTAGTTAAGTTAGACTGCACTGGTTGCTAGACAGTGTTTGTGTGGAGAAGATAAACACTCTTTGGGGAAAGTTCAAGTACATATACAATAGCTCTCATGTACAGAATCTGGAAGTATGTTTTCAGTTTCTGTAATGTGATCCACAGATCTCTGCAGGCACTGTCTTCCTTTCAAGTGTTTGTTTTTCATTTATTTGTTGTTTTTGGTAACTGGGTAGTCACAACTCAGTAGCACTTGTCTTTTGTTTTCAGAGGCAGTGTGGGAGAGTACATTATCACAGTTGCAACTGCACAGAAAGTTTCAGTAATGCTTTTACATGAAAACAAAAGATCTAGGGAGACATGGAGGATGAGGGAAAGACAGATACAAATAAAATATGCTGCCTGTGAAGGTAGTGAGATAAAATGTTCAAAGCTTTATGGAGCAGGTGTTACTGCACATGCTGCATATATATTGGGTATTCTACAACATCTGGCTACCAATCACAATGTCACCTGCCCTGACCAGATATCAGTGTTAACACTGTTAGATGGCTGTGGGAAATACTATCTGAGAAATAATTCACAGGCTAAAATATTCTAGTACTAATCCTTGTAAAATCATGAAATAATTGGTACGTGGGTGTTTCTGCCATAGTCATTTTGTATTCCTTCCTCCATCCCTGACATCTAATTTCTGTGCTTGTTCTGTAATATGTCAAATGTTCTTAACTCTTTACGAAGATTTAATGATATCTGTGTTAATTGTCCCTTGCAGTGATGTTGCCAGGATTGCATGTATGTGAAACTAGAATGTCATTGTAGTAACTTGCCGAGCTTAAGGCCCTGCACCAGAGGCAGCAGTGACATGTTACAGTACAGGGTCACCTGGCAGGCTGGAGTAAGTAGATGTGAGAAGATGCTTACCCAAATGCCTTTCAGTATAGGAATGGATTATTTTGCAAGAGTTTCTATGTGGTCATAATTAAGTGAAGGTTGTACTGGGGGTGGTGGCAAGAATAGGTGGTACTGAGGTCTTGGTGTGGACATCGATACTTGTTCTTTGCATAAATACTTTCCTTTAAAAAGTGTCAAATGCTGTTACTGCATTCATGAAAAAATATCTATGTACAGTTATATTTGTGTTTATGTGCACTTCTTAAATGATTTTTTAGAACTGACTGAAAACAGGCATATCACTGTGGTCCACTTCCTCCATTTGACATCACTGCTGGCTGCTTGTTGAATACTTTTGCAACGGGGTCTTTAAGAATATGTGAGTTACACTGTTTGTAGGGAAGTATGGCATGTGAAACATTTCTGACAGTAGTCTTCAATTGGCATGGGAGATGGGATTGATTCTTCTGACAAATTTGTCCTTCATCATACACCATACATCTAAAAAACTAGCCATGCCTGAAAGCTGAGATTTCAGTGTGAGGCAGAGGAATGCAGAAATATGTAATAAAGTATTTGAAATACTAATGATCTTTTTTATAACTTCTGTCAATGGCGAGGAAAATGGAGATGGATAACATTTTTATATTGATTTGCTAATTTATTTTTTGTTAACCACGTTGTCCCTACTAAACAGAGTCCATTTTATAGGGAGTTAGGTTAGAAAACTCCCATAATATTTAAACTGAAAACATATATAAGTGAAACAGAAGTAAGCAACCAGGCATTTGTAAAGTAATACAGATATTTTAAAAAAAACTGTCTGTGAAAATGATTTAATTAATTGATTTTAGGTTCATAGGAGGTTAATAGGCTATTGGCCCTAGGGCCTTTACAAGCCTAGCTGTGTAATAACCTGCGTACTCTTATTGACCATATTTAGATGCTCATTGTTAGAGCGATTCTGTCATCGGCACTGACTGCCCCTGTGCATGAGGGACATAGGTGCCACCCATGGGGTGAATTTAAGGTCACCCATTGAGATGTCATGGTTTTGCTTGAATAGGGTCATTGAGGAGCTCTGCTTCACATAGAGTGGGAGCTTATTCCAGATGAGTGGCAATCACTGGGAGATGTATCTGTCTCTCCAGTGTGTTCTGTTAATGTCACAGGCTAGGATGAGATCCCTGGAGTGAGTTATTCTTGTCCAATCTGATTTGTGGATGTGCAGCATTTCCATTAGGGCAGGGTCTGAGACTATTCTGTAGGCCAGGCATAGGTTGCCTGTTAGTAGCGTGTATGATACAGAGTACAGTGACAGGGCTTTTAGTCTTTCTGTGTATGTCATGTTTTGGAGGCCCTGGATTCTCGTGGTAGATGGGAGCATTGTACTCAAATAGTGGTCTGATAAGGGTCAAGTACAGCGGAGCTATAACCTCCCTGGTCTTGGATGCAATGCTCTCATCTGTGAGATATTCAATGTAGAATGCTTTTCTTACCGATGTGGACATGGTGATTGAAGACCTGGTTTTGTTCCTATTGGGTACAGCCGACTCAGTGCATTTGTTTAAGTGGCTGTATAGGGCATTTGTGTCTTCCTCTGCATAAGAGTCATTGTTGGCTATGTTGGCAGGGGCTTTGAAACTTTATATTCCATCGCTTAGTAGGCAAGAGTTTGCTTTGGAGACATTTTTCATTTTTTTTACTCCTGTGTGGTTGTCAGGTTTGAGTTTACTTCAAATGAGACAGACTTATGGTCTGACCTTATCAGGGAGGGCAACATGCAGGGAGTAATGCAGGGACCACCCCATGTTGGTGAGCACTAGGTCCAGGACATTTGAGCCCCTTGTGGGGTTGTGGACCAACTGCTCCAGGGCATTTGAACTAACAAAGACCAGGAACCTCCTAGTGATTTTGTGTGTGTGTGTGTGTGTGTGTGTGTGTGTGTGTGTGTGTGTGTGTGTGTGTGTGTGTGTGTGTGTGTGTGTGTCTGTGTGTGTGTGTGTGTGTGTGTGTGTGTGTGTGTGTGTGCGCTCATGTAAGTCACACAATCGATGTCGGGATAGTTGAAGTCTTCCATTACCAAGGTGTTTGACTGTCTACTGAGCAACTCTAGCACGTCCAGGTAGGCGTTGTGCTTCTCTTGGTTCATGGTAGGGGACCTGTATGTAGCGATTATGTGGAGGGGTGTTTTACTTTTAGTCAATTGGACCTGGAGTGGCTCAAGAGAGTCATACTGTTTCACCAGTCTCGAGGTATATTTGGATTTAATGAAGATGGAAATACCTCCACCTTTGGTTCTTTCACGCTTGTTTTGGCGTCTGAACTTGTGAAAGGCATTATAGCCTTATACCACCAGGGTGCTCTCAGCGACCTTGAACCAAGTCTCAGTGACTGCACAAATGCCAGCATCTTCCAAGGTGAGGAGTGCTTCCAGGGAGTACAGTTACTGTTTAAACTCCTAGCATTAAGCAGCATGACCTTGAGTTTCTCTTTAGTGGATTTCTTTACATCAGACTTTTTGTTGTTTGGACATTGCCTAAAAAAAGGCACTATGGGGGAGGCAAGTGTCTTTGGCAGTATCCGAATGCCTTGAAGACAGGTGAACACCATCTCTTGCAAAGCACTGAGGACTGTCAACCAAGTCTCCCCAAGCAGACAAATACTGGTTCCTGCTGTTGTGACACCAGAAGCTAAGCCAGTTATTGAAATCAGTCAGTTTTTTGCTGTATTGTGGCATCATCCTAGATGAAGGTAGAATGCTGCCTAGGGCTTGGGACATACCTGCCTGGGATGCACAATCCGAAAGTTCTGACATGTCTTTCTTCATATAGTGTTTGAAACCTCAACCAACGTAAAAATGTATAAACACTATATGTAGGATGTCTGAAAGAAGACGCTCACTCGCACCAGCAATAATAACACCGGTTTAATGTTCGAAAATAAACACAAAATTTAAAAGTACGGATCTAGCGCTTTCATCCACTACAATGTGGACTTCATCAGAATCAATTATTCAGTCATCAAGCTGTTAATTTATACATTTTTTTGGCGCCAAACTTGTTGTGTCAATTTAAAACAACATACTACATTTTTGTTACAATCTAAATACTGAATGTATCTGATTGTTATAATACCACTAGTATATATATAAAACTTCATAAAAATGTTAAAAAATATATTGAAATAACCATTATAATAATCATTCGACTAACATTCCATGACTGTTGATTTTATAATATGATAACTGGCTCTACAAAAAAGGAATTTTTTGATAAATGTATCAAATCCAGAATTTCACACAGTACTTAAACAATCTATTTACATCTAAGAATCTATACAACTAAAATACTCCTATGAGTCTACTAAATATTATTAAAATGTATCTACTTTAATATAATGATACTGAGGTTTGATAGGAAGGAATTAAAGTAGATGCATTTTAATAATATTTGGTGTTAAAGCAGAAGAGGTGTTAAAGAAAATGGAGGACAAAGCTAAATCTATGCAAACGGTTAAGGATTTCTTACAGGTACAGCCACCTATATTTAGCAGGCACTGGCTTACAAAGAATTGGTCCTTTCCAGTATCAGACAGACCACAAAGGGGCAGATAGACGCCCAAGAGGCAGATCCCAGCCCCATGGTTCGTACAGGTGTAAACAATGGGGTGCTTCTACCTCCAAAAGTGGAGAAGACAAATCACAGCCATACAGGAAACAGTCCCAATGACCTCCCCCTGCCTGCAGCAAGCTTTTATCTTCTGGCAGCACCTTTGGGAGGAAAACTGGCACTTTTTTCTCAAAATTGGCATGTAATAACCCAGGACAAATGGGTCCTAGACATAATGTCACAAAAGTACAAGTTTCACTTCCATACCCTGCCAAGGACAAACGGTTGGCCAAACCTGCCAAAACATCAGTGGGCAGAGGCACAAAAACAAGTCTCATCCCTCATGGACATGAGGGCCATTCAACAAGTACCAGAGCAAGAGCAGGGACAAGGATTTTATTCAAGACTTTTCTTGGTCCCAAGAAAGGACAACACCTGGGGACCAATACTGGACCTATCTATTCTAAACACATTTCTGGATATACCAAAATTCAAAATGTTGACTCTACAGTAACTTCTGCCCATGCTGGGCAAGAAGGTTTGGCTAGTGACTTTAGGCCTAAAAGAGGCATACCTGCATGTCCCAATCAGACCAACATGCAGAAGATACCTCAGATTCAAAGCTGGCTCAATGCACTACCAATTCTCTGCACTGCCCTTTGGCTTATCTACTGCGCCCAGGGTCTTCACAAAGTGCGTGGCACCAGTAATTGCATTCTGCAGACAAAGAGGAATACAAATATATCCTTACTTGGATGACTGCCTCATTCAAGCAGAGAACAAGGACATTCTACTACAACATCTGGTGTTTGTAAAGAGATTTCTAACAGGCCTAGGGTACACAGTCAACGAAAAGAAATCAAAACTAGTACCCTCTCAAGAGATAATATTCCTGGGTGCAAGCTTAAATACAACTGCCCAGATGGCTTATCTCACGCCAGACAAACAAAGACAACTGACTACCTATTTCAACCTGTTAGCAACAAAGGCCCAGTTATCTGCAAGAAAAATTCTGCAGGCTTTGGGCTTCATGGCATCCTGCATTCTGCTAATTCCATATGCAAGACTGCATATAAGGAAACTTCAATGGTACCTAAAAAGTGTTTGGACTGAACATTGCCACAGTCTGGAAACAATAATTACTCTCATTCCCTGCCTGCAACAGGAGTTTTGATGGTGGGCGAAGGCTTGTCACCAGAACAAGGGGCAGCCATTCACTTTACCCCCAGCCAGGCAAACATTAACAACGGATGCATCAGATTATGCCTGGGGGGCCCACATGGCAGGAAGGTGTATTCAAGGCACATGGTCCGCAAACCAAATGCATCTACATATCAATCAAAAAGAGATGCTAGCTGTTCAGAATGCCCTGACAGCCTTCAAGGACCTACTTCATCCGGGACAACTACTGATAAAGACAGACAACACCACGGTCATGTGGTATATAAACAAGCAGGGAGGCACTCATTCCTACCCCCTTTGCAGACTAGCCATGACTTTGTGGGACACAGCATTGACTTACCAAGTACATCTGTAGGCACAATTCCTGTCAGGAAAGATAAATACTCTGGCAGACAAACTAAGCAGAAACCTCATGGATCCCCATGAGTGGAAATTGGATCCACAAGTCTTCAACATGATAACAAGGAAATGGGGATGCCCAGAGATAGATCTATTTGCCTCTCCTCACAACTACCAACTAAAAAGATTCTGCAGAAGGGCTTATCACAGACATGCATGGAAAGTGGACGCCCTATCTTTCAACTGGAAAAACTTAGCAGTATATGCCTTTCCTCCACTGCCTCTCCTCCCCAAGTTACTCCTAAAGGTCAGACAAGAGAAGCCAAAAATTATACTGATTGCCCCAGACTGGCCCCGCCAGTACTGGTATCCAATTCTAAGGAACTTGTCTCAGTGCCCGGCTTGGACCTTGCCTCAAACACCTCATCTACTATCCCAACAAGACAATCAGATACTGCACAGCCAGCTAAAGACCTTAAATCTGGCAGCATGGCTGATAATGTAGCCATGCAAAACGCACCTCTCACTAAAGCTGTGATGGATGTCATTTTGGAGGCCAGAAGGCCTAGTACCAGAAAATCTTGCCCTGGAAAATGGAAGAGATTCTGTGCTTGGAACCAGGCACAAGGAATTGACACAGCTGTACCAAATATTCCTCAGATGTTGCAATACTTAACTGAGATGCTGGACAAAGGCCTATCCTTTTCATCAATAAAAATTCATGCCTCTGCCATTTCGGCTCATTATAATGCAGAGCCACCAATCTTTTCTCATCCTTTGTTAAGGCAGTACCTCAGAGGAGCCAAAATCTTAAGGCCTCCAAGGAGATCATCAATACCTGCATGGGACCTCAATTATGTCTTGGAAAAACTCACACTGCCTCCTTTTGAGCCAGCCGCTACAGCTGATATAAAGTTTTTATCTTGGAAAACAGCTCTGCTCCTAGCAATAACTTCTGCAAGATGAGTCTCAGAGCTACGAGCGCTCATGGCTGTGGAACCATTTATCATTTTTTATCCAGACAGGGTTTCTCTGAGGACAAACCCGACATTTATGCCTAAGGTAGTGTCCAGTGTGGCCCTTAACCAAGTTATTCATATGTCTACTTTTTATCCAAACCCACAGAATAAGGGGGAGAGAATTCTGCATTCTTTGGACATACACAGACAACTATGCTTCTACTTGAGCAGAACCAAAGCTTTCAGAAAGACGGAGCAACTACTAGTGGCATATGCTGCAGGATCACAAGGAAAGGCTATCTCAAAGCAGACTATTTCTAAGTGGATAGGCCACTGCATTCGTTTCTGCTATTCACAACATGGCAAGCCAGTGCCTAAGGGCATTAGGCCACATTCAACCAGAGCAGCAGCCACTTCAGCAGCCTTCCTCAGGGGAGTACCAACCAAAGACATTTTAGAGGCTGCTACCTGGAGTTCAGTGTACACCTTTACAAAGCACTATCATTTATCACTCTACTCTAAATCCAGGGCAGGCTTTGCTACTGCAGTTCTGCAGGGCCTCATAGCCGTTCCTAATGCTATATTAGCTCCAACCTCCCAACCATAGCTTTGGGATTCAACCCAAGTGTAATGACTGCAACAGTGAAGCACGAATAACATAGTACAGTTGTGTACACTTACTGTAAATGTAGATGTTCGAGTGTATTCATTGTTGCAGTCCAGGTTACCCACCCACCATCCCCCATTTCTTTATTGGAACTTATCTGCAATTCTCTAATCTATACAACCTATGTGGTGTATTTGCTTGTAGATGAAGGTATAATATATTTTGGTGCATGCATGATTTATTGGCATTTTTTTTAGCCTACCCTTTTAGGGGCACCTGACATCCGGGGCAAGAAAAACTAAAGAAAATGGCATCGGCTGCATCATTTATATCCCTGGCGCACTGACATCAGGGAAGAGGCAACAGCAACTGACGCCGGACCTAGACTTTGAAATTCAGGGCGACTGAGGGTAGCCTGCCAGCAGGATAACCCAAGTGTAATGACTGCAACAGTGAATACACTCGAACATCTACATTTATGGTAAGTGTACACAACTGTACTTTGCCACTACACCCCAGGAGGCCCCCACCCCAGAGAGCTCCCCGAGGTTTCTGACTCCTCCCCAGGAATACCCACTGAGGAGCTCCCTTAGAAACACATGCAAGAGGAGGCAGTTGGAGTCCACACTGGAGTCCCTCATGGAAGATACTGACTTGGAGGAAGGGGAGGGTTCCCCCTAATCATCCCTGAAAGATGTCTCCTTTGGAAATCCTGTATCATTGAGGAGAGTTGTCTACCAAAAAGCCCAGTCTGGATGACTCGGTGTTTCTGGAGGCATTTGGAACAGCGCCCCCTCCCGCAGATCCCCTTGTGGATTTAATTTCATCCAGAACATGGAAGGAACCTGATACGGTTGAGCCTATTCCCAAGCCCGTGAAAAAAATACTCACTAGATAGGCAACATTGGTTGAAGGTATCCCTGGTCGATGCCATGGTGGTGGCGGCGGCTATCAAAAAAGAGCTTCCTAAGGAGAGCGCTACCATCCATCCTCCGGACCGAGAGTCGTGGACTATGGACCATTTTGGGAAGTGGGCTTAGCGTCGGCTATGTTTACATTGCGTGCGCTGAACTGCATGATACACGTTATCAGACTGCAGCAGGACCTGGTCAAAGAGGTCTCTGAATTGCCCCGGGGTCCATGTCGGCTGAGGACAAAAAGGTGTTTCCCTCTAATATGGCCACCCTTACTTCAATATGTAATACTTCCACGAGGCTGCTATCACATGCTGCGGAAGCTGCCTCTAGGGCTGCTGGAACAGGCGTAACGCCTGGCTCCGTCTTTGTACTTTCTTGGAGCCCTTCAAGACATCGTTCACGAATGCCCCCATGACAGTTCCACCTTTTTTGGCAAGACTGTTCGAGACACTTTAGTCCAGAGCAAGAAAGACAGGAAGACATTGTATGCCTTCGGGATTCACTTCCCAACCCCACAATGATCCTTCTCTAGGAATCATCGTGGGGTGAAGAAGATGTGGGTCCAGAAATCTCAAGGCTCTTCCCATGATGCTCAGGACTCGCCTTCCCCCAGAGACAGAGGGGGATATGACAGACGCCGCCCTCATGACAGAGGGGGCTCCCTTCCAGACAACTCCCGGACATTCCACCCATGCAATGGGAGCAGCCAGCTGAAGAAATTTCCAAGCTGCTCGAAAAAAGAGTCCTCCAGCCCACCCCACCCCAGACCAGTCCGGATCAGTTATTTATTCCATGTTCTTTTTAGTGCCAGAGAAAACAGAGGATTTAAGACCCATCCTGGATCTTTCAACCCTAAATCTATCAGTTGCCAAAATGAGATACCAGATGGTCACACTTCAATCCATTCTGCCCTTCTTGCAGATAAACAACTGGATGTGCTTGGTGGATCTCGAAGATGCGTACTATCACATCAAGATGAACAGACGCCCTTGAAGGTTCCTTCGCTTCTGTCTGGGAGCCAGTCATTTTCAGTTCAGAACGCTCCCCTTTGGGCTCACCACCACCCTCAGGGTGTTCACCAAAGTGATGGTGGTAGTAGCGGCTCACCTGCAGCTGCAGGGGGTTCGGGTCTTCCTCTGCCTGAATGATTAGTTCCTTTCTGCTTCCTCCAGGCATCGACTGTATCAAGCCAGGGATCTTCTTCTCAAGACCGCTCACTATCTGGGCATAACTATAAACATCAACAAGTCCCAGTTGGCTCCAGTACAGGTTCTCAACTTCACTGGGGCTGGGATCGACACTCTCCATGGCAAGATGTTTCTACATCTGGATAGACTGTTATCTCTCTGACATCATGTACCTTACATTCTTCTAGCCAAACGTTCCCCAGTGGATTCAGTTCTTTGGGTATTTGGGTCCATGGTGGCCATGATCACTCTTGTTTCAGCAGCATGCTTTCTTCTAATTTCTCCAAATCTTTTGGGTTTCTAATACCATGATGGGAATGGACTCCATTCCTAAGTCAAAGTATGATTTAAGTTAATGAAATGAGTATTGTTTGAATCTTTGATGTCAGCCACAAATGTGCTCTTTGCAGCACCCGCAAGGGAGGGTGGCATAATGGTTAAGGCGGTTACCTTACATGCACAAGGTGCAGGGTTTGATTCTCACATGGGGTAATTGGCTAGGCTTAAAATGGCCCACAAGGGCAATTAGCCTAGTAGTAATCTATGAACCTATGAGTAATGACTCCTTCTGCAATTCGTACAGGGTTATATGAATGGGTAACATATCTAAATATGATTATAAATTCTTTTTTATAAAACCCATTGCTCCTACTGCTGTTGGAACTGTATTAGTATCTTTCTTCCACATTGCTGTCGTTTCTGCCTGCAGATCCTGGTATTTTATGACTTTGTGTCGGTCTGTACGCAAGACACTATAGTCACTAGGTGTGATGATTTCAATGACCAGTGCTACTTTTATCTTCTTTTCTTGTACCGCTGTATCCGGTTTTCTAGCATCTGTCTTTTGAACTGTTGGCAATGGGTGATCCCATGTGATATAAACTTCATAATTTTCTATGATGCCTTGTGGCTCACGTTTCCAGTGTTTTTCAGCCACTTCGATATCATGTTTGCACAATCCCCAGTGCAACAGTCTCTCAACATTGTTATTCCTTTCAGTGTACAGTCCTTCTGCCATTAGTGTGTCGCAACCAGCAACAAGGTGTGTGACTGTTTCCAGTTCAGTTTTACAAAACCTACATTTGTCTGTTTCTCCCACATGTTCAATGGAATTTGTAAACCAGCATGTACGTAGCCCACTATTATTGGGCTACCAATATTAACCTTTCATTTCTTGGTTTTAATTCGCCTCAGCTTAACCATTCCTGCATTCATTCTTAATCAATATGAGGCTTTTCCAGAAGTTTTGTATACTTGCAACTATATTTATGTTTTTTCCACATTTCTTGCCTTCTTATCTGGTCCTTCACCTTATATTCTTTCTTTTGTTTTTTGGCACATTCAGTTGTTGCCTGGTTTTTATCTACTTCTGGTTTGATTTCCATTCCTGGATGACGTCGATATGCTTCTGCTAAATTAAGCAGAGAAGTCATCTTAGATTTATTCTCCTCATGTTTCAAAACTTTCACTACATTTGGATCTTGTGAGGTCAGTAGATATGTGTGGAGTCCCACAATTGCAGCTCTATACATGTAATCGGTTTCAAGGAGGCCCATCCCTCCTTCGGAATGGGGAATATATAATCTTGGTATACACTGATTTTTGTAAATCATTTAGTGAGCATGAAGCATCCTTCTTGTTTTAATATCTAATCTATCCAACACTTTTTGGGGCCAGTCAATCACTCCAAAACTGTATGTTAGGACAGGAAAGCAAATTGATTTATAGCTTGGATCTTGTTCCTAGATGTTAGCGCTGTTCTCAGGATTAATTTAAGTCTTCTAAAGTATTCCTTGCTGAGTTTTATTCACATTTGTTCATGTTTTATTGCTGATCCTTCATCAGTTCCCAAGTATTTATATACTCCCTCTTGCTCAAGTTCTTTTATATCACATTCTTGTCCCAAACTGATATTTTCCTGGTGTTGCAGTTTTCCTTTTTTTAAAGGTTGCTTTTGCACATTTATCAAGACCAAATGACATTCTAATATCATCTGAAAAAGTTTTGACAACCTGCAGCTGTGCTTTCAGTTCTTCATCTGATGAGCTATACAGTTTTAAATCATTGACAAAGAGAAGATGAGAAGTCATTTGACTTTGTTGTTTTCTAGGAGCCAAATTGTAGTCATGGCCTAAGCTGTTAAGTAAACAGCTTAATGGATTAATGGCAAGGGAGAATAGCAACGGTGACAGAGAGTCACCTTGGAATATCCCCTTTGAATTTTTGTCCCTGGGATAATAATCTTTCCTTTATCATTGCTTAATTGCAAAATGGTCTGCCACTGTTTCTTGGTTATTGTAATGTAGTCAAATCAGTGTAGGGTGTATCTTATACATTTTAAGCACTCTTTTATCCATGAATGTGGGATACTATCAAATGCTTTTTTGTAGTCAATTCATGCCATACTTCGATTCTTCCCCTTTTTATAGTTCTCCACTATACATATGATCCTTTGTTCCATATGATTTTCTTTTATTGCCCTTTTGTTCTACTGCCATAATTGTGTTTTCTTCTAAATGACTATAAACTCTGTCGGTGTCGATTCCTGTGTATAGTTTGTACGTCATTGGAAGGCAAGTTATTGGTCTATAATTTTTAGGGTAGCTTGCTGGTTCACTCTTAAGTAAGAGCATTGTTTTGCCTGTTGTTAGCCAGTGTGATGTCTGTTCAGGGTGCACCTATAAATAGTTCTTGCTCATGGCTAAATCCTTGTGCAAAGAATTTGATACTTTTAACCAAAAGTTAGGTACTGCATCTGGGCCTGAGGTTTTCAGTTAAAGGCTTTTCTTAACTTTGTTTCAATCTCTCTGGCTGTTATTTCATTCCATTTCATGTCCTGTACCGTTAAACTTCTTATTCTTTCTTTATTTTACTTTTTCTATCCATTTAGTATCTTTGTTATGTTCTACAGGATCTTCATAGATACTTCTCCAAAATGTACCTACTTCCTCTTTTTTGGCAGTCTTTATATTTCATTTTACCTTATTTCCCAATTCTCCATAAAACATTCTGGGTTATCAGTAAATTGCTTAATGTTAAGTTGTCAATCTCGCCTTCATTCTTGCTTGATGGGTTCGGAGCCGATCCCTCGGCTCCGACTCGGCACTTGCTAAGCTCGAGAGTCACTTTTACCAGCTCGAGGCAGCCCCATATCCCATGATGCAAGGTGGTAAGTACCCAGATCTCGTTGCCGCTTATGAGGTCCTCCTTTACCAGCTCCTGGTAAGTGATTTGCTAATTCGCTAATTTAGCCCCTTTTAACTTAAAAACCCTTTATTGTTAGTTTTTATTTAGTTTTAAACATTTTCTGACAGAAATTTGTCTGTCTCTTCTTATTTTTTTAGTCAGACTTTCTCCCATCCCATCCCCCCCCTGTTAGGGTGTGTGTGTTTTTTTAGTTATACCTTTGGGTATATTTAATTTAATTCTTTGACTGGTGTGTGTGTCTGTGTTTGCACCATGTCAAAGAAAGGGTCTCAGGCTTTAGAAGTGTGACTCGTGCTGTCAGAAAATGTCTCTGACAGATGGTCACACTTCTTGCCTGTACTGCCTGGGGCCTCTTCACCTGCAGGACTCCTGTGCTATTTGTCATTCTTTCAGCCAGAGAGTCCTGCAGGAAAGAAGAAATAAGTTGATACTGAGGTTTCTGTCGGAGGGCTCTCCGGCTAAGTCGGCTCCATCCAAGACTACAAGTCTTCCAAGGCCCAGGCTTCTGTGTCAAAGCCTGCGGCCTCGGCTCCACTGCGTTCTGAGTCGAGATCGGCCACGGCTGGAGCCGATTCTGGCTTAATTAAGCCTTCGCACCGATGGCTATCGGTGCCGAATCGCATCGACCACTTCGGTGTCGGCTCATCGGTTCCGACCACCATGTGGCTCAGGCATCGGTGTCGGCTCCGATCGGCTCCGACACCGTTACTTTGTGGCTGTATCGGCTCCGGCTGGAGCCGATGCATCGAAGTTACCTGTCGGCTCCGATAAGTTGTCGGCTCCGACAGGTTCAATAGTTTCATCGGTTCCGATGGCTCCTTCGAGGAAGAGGTCTAGGTCTCCTTCCTTGAGCCGATACTTTCGCTCCAGCTTCACCTCTCCTCTCGAACGGAGCCATCGGAGCCGATCTTCAAGGTCATCCAGGCTTTCTGACCATGACTTAGAGAGTGGTCAGTAGATTACTTAAGTCACAGGCACTGGCCCAAATGTTACATAGTCCGTCTCAACAGGCGACTATTGGTCCACACCCGTTGCAGTTCCTCCTTCAACTCTACCCCAGAGCTTGGAGTTGGAGTCTTCGAATGGTTACTGCTACGGCTGAGGGACGGATACCCCTTCTGTTCCTTCAGCCTCTACTCTTATCTCCTCTTGAGACCTTCCTTAGAGGGATTGTGGCCGGGCTTCCATGGTCTCCTCCGAGGGGTGAGTGGCATCGGACCCTTGTCCGAACCCGCTCTTCCCCTTGAGCCTCGGTGAGCTCGGCTCGACATCTGCCTCGGAGACTTCCCTTTCGGTGGTCCCTGAGTTCCTAGCTCTTCGAACGGGTTCTCTCGGACCTGCCAGGAGGGGAGCATTCGAGGTGATGAAGAGTGTGCTGGCCACTGGTATCAGCCAGCAGTCTGTTCCTTAGCTCCTCCCTCTATAGTGCCTGTTGACATCTCTGCCACTTCTCTTGCTACAGGACCCAGAGATCCTCCGCCTCAGGTTTCCCCATTGGGAATTTCCCCCTCTTCCGAGGATTCTCCTAATGTTTCGGGAGATCCTCCTAGGAAGAGGACTTGTAAGAGGAAACATGTAGACTCCCCCGAGTCTATCACTTCAGATACTGACTTTGATGAGTCAGAGGGATCCCCAAGATCCCCCTCTGAGGATGTCTCCTTCTCAGACATCCTAGAACTCCTTAGACAGAGGGGAAACTGGCCCACCAATAATCCCTCTGAGGATGAGTCAGTATACCTAGAGGCGTTTGGATCTCGGCACTCTTTTATCCATGAATGTGGGATACTATCAAATGCTTTTTTGTAGTCAATTCATGCCATACTTCGATTCTTCCCCTTTTTATAGTTCTCCACTATACATATGATCCTTTGTTCCATATGATTTTCTTTTATTGCCCTTTTGTTCTACTGCCATAATTGTGTTTTCTTCTAAATGACTATAAACTCTGTCGGTGTCGATTCCTGTGTATAGTTTGTACGTCATTGGAAGGCAAGTTATTGGTCTATAATTTTTAGGGTAGCTTGCTGGTTCACTCTTAAGTAAGAGCATTGTTTTGCCTGTTGTTAGCCAGTGTGATGTCTGTTCAGGGTGCACATATAAATAGTGCTTGCTCATGGCTAAATCCTTGTGCAAAGAAGTTGATACTTTTAACCAAAAGTTAGGTACTGCATCTGGGCCTGAGGTTTTCAGTTAAAGGCTTTTCTTAACTTTGTTTCAATCTCTCTGGCTGTTATTTCATTCCATTTCATGTCCTGTACTGTTAAACTTCTTATTCTTTCTTTATTTTACTTTTTCTATCCATTTAGTATCTTTGTTATGTTCCACAGGATCTTCATAGATACTTCTCCAAAATGTACCTACTTCCTCTTTTTTGGCAGTCTTTATATTTCATTTTACCTTATTTCCCAATTCTCCATAAAACATTCTGGGTTATCAGTAAATTGCTTATTTTGTACTTTTCCCTTATATTTATATGCATATCTTCTAAGTTTTTCCATCTGTGCTGAAATTTTTAGTTTGTTATTTGCGATAGTGCATGATAGATCCTGGTCTGTTCTAATACTGTGCATTGCTTTAATCACATCTATCTTTCTTAGTATTTTTGTTGATCTATTCCCTCTTCTATAATCTTCTAACAGTGACATTTCTAGTCTTAATTGCTTTATAGTTTTCTCTATTCGATACTTCCGTTATGGTATTTGATTTCTCCCCTTCCTTTCCGTCACGACCCTGTGATTTTGTGATAGAACTGTATCTGTTATTAATTTAGCAGCACAGTAATATATCCTGTTTACTTCTGTTATATCACATGGATAGCTATGGACAGTCCTAATTACTGTGTTCATTTGTTTTATCAGACTTCTTACTTTTTGGGTTTTATTGACCTTTTGCAGTCTATTTCTCTCATTGATCTTAATATAATTATCTACGTCCATTGTTTTCTGCTTCCTGTGGGCATTCTATAGATAGTTCTATAGCATCTTCCTGTGGCACATTCTCTTCAATTTCATCCTGTGTCATCTGTTGCTCTGTCATATGGGAACTCACTGACCTATCACTCCTCAACATTGACTGCATCCGAGTTTCCACTGTCTTAACTTCAAGTGAACATTTATACTGGTTTCTTGTGGACGGCTCCAAAATATCTTGATATGGCACCTGACCAATTCCTTCCTGTTCCACTGGTTTCCCCTTAATTTGGATATCCATTGCGCTATCCTGTTGTGGTGCTTTCTGCATTCGATTTTTTACACCAAATCCTATGTCTTTGCAGCTGCTCTATAACCTCAATTTCTATTTCTTTGACTTCTCCATTACTAATCTCTTTTTTTTCTACTTTTCCTCTTAGTCTTCTTATTTTTTTTATTGTAAAGTTTTCCATATCCGGATTCCTTTTCCTGTATTTCTCTTCAAATATCTGTGGTGCTGCTCTTTTTGTATTGGTTAGATGTTTTTCGTGTTTCACTGTTGCAGTCATCACATTTGGGTTATCCCTGCCAGGGTAGCCCTCGGCTGGCCCGAATACCAGAGGCTTAGTATTTCTGCGTCGGTTGCTGTCGCTTCAGGACTGATGTCAGGTCATCAGTAGTATAATGTAAGGCAGCTGATGCCATTACCCCAATCTTTCTTGCCGTGGAGCCCGAAACAGAAGCAGTTCAAATGAGTGCCTGTCGGCCGCTACCTGAGTTTCGTCTACCGATTTGAAGCTGAAGTCTTCTAAAGCTAAGTACCCCGTTGAGGATCCTTTTTTCTTGCCTAACCAATGTCAGAAAAATTTAACAATTGTTTTGTCTGTGGAAAGCAAATACCACACCGAGACTTTCATTCTTACCGCGTCACTTGTTTAGACCCAGACCATGACGTCCCCCGCTGTTGCTTCTGTGCTTTGTTCCACTCCAGAAGTATCCATTGCCGGGCCCTTATTGTAGCTAGATATTTTCGCTTACAGTCCTCAAACTCAGATATGGTTTCGGTAAGCCATCTGAGAGCAGATCTTCAGAAAAAACGTAAAGATAAAGACAGAGGCAGACTGCACAGGTCCAAACCTACCAATGACACTTCCGTTAAGCTAGTCATTTGTTCTCCGGTTCTCAGTGAGGCGCTTTTGCAGCCCCTGATGCCCACTTCTGTGGATTTGCAGGCCGCTACGGAGACCCTTTCGGAGTCCGGTATGCTGCAAAACTTTTCTTCAACTAAGGATCCTGCGGTCGTCTCTACTTTGGATGGGTCCGGAGCTGCTGAGCAGGCACCGGCTTCCAAGGAAGTCCTTCGCACTACCGATTCTTAACCCAAACCGACATCTTCTTTCGCGACTACCATTCTTTCGAAAACGACCGAGTTTCTTAGACCCAAGGTACGAACCACACCCAAGAAACCGACGACCCAATCTCAGGCACCTACTTTCTTGCCTTATTCTCAAATGCGTAAAATGGCGGAAGACCTTATCATGCTGATCAGGGGAAGCCAAGCTACCCCCCTCCAAAAGGAAAAGAGATCTGTCCCCTGGAGTTTTGTCCGAACAAGAGTCAGATGACTCTGATGCATCTGAATATGAAGACATGCAACCTCCTCTCTACTTATGATGATTCTGATGCAGAGGATTCCATCCCTTCCACCTCTCTCCCAGAGGATTTTCCTTTGGGGAAACCCTTCATACCTTATGGGAGCATTTCCAATAGGAGAGTCAGGACTATCCTCAGTCTAATAAGAGACTCAGGGAATTCTTACATCTTCCACTTGGCCATCCCCCTCAGTCCTGAATGTTGTGGATGATGTTTTCCTGGAATCCAACTTGACTCCTGACACCCTCCCTCCTGCACCCAGAAAACCAGACAGGTACTATAGAGTCCCTGACTCACACAAATTTCTTTTTAAAAATCCTACTGCTGATCCTGAGGTAATTTCTCAAGGGCCTAAAGGGATTAAAGCAACCTCTGCTAAGAATCCCACCCCCTCAGATAGAGATTTCCAAGCACTAGCATATGGGGCAAAAAAGTATACACTTCAGCCACTCTTGCTATCAGGGCACTAAATTGTCAGTTCTGTATGCTAAAATTTCAGCAACATACCCTGGAACTCCTCAAACAAAAAATTTCTTCCTTTCCTGCTGGTGCAGAATCTAAAGAGTTACAAGAGTTAATGCATTCTGCAAGTCAGGTAACTAAACACACCTTACACTGTAGTTTTGACACCCTAGAAGCTTCTTGCAGGGCAGCAGTCACTGAATCTGTCATTAGAAGGCATGCATGGCTTAAGGAACAGCCCTTGTCAGACCATGTCAAATCTAATTTGCTGGATGCCCCCTTGCACAAAGACAACGTATTTGGTACTAAGACAGAAGAGGTCTTAAGATGGAAGAAAAAGCAAAATCTATGCAGACAGTTAAGGATTTCTTACAGGTTCAGCCACCCAGGTTCAGCAAGCATTGTCCCACCAAGCACTGGTCCTTTCCTGCTCCCACTAAGCCAGTCCAGCCCAGACCCCCCCCCCCAGACAGTAGCCACAGGGAATGCAGAGATCTAAGCAGTGGACTACCTCCACTTCAAAACCAGGGAGTTCTAAGCCACCCCCTTATGGTAAGAACTCACAACGACTCACCCCCTCCCTCTGCTCATCTTCACTTACCCCTAGGAGGATAACTCTGCTTTCACGCAAGCACCTGGACCACCATTACCATTGACTGCTGGCTTCTCAACATAGTGTCCCAGGGATACAAATTTTCTTTCCACATCCTTCCTACCCCAAAAAGGTTCCCAGATCTACCTCCAAATTGTGGGCATAGGCGCAAAAGCAAGTTCTTCCCTCTCTCTAAGAGGGCAGTAGAGCATGTTCCTGCAGAACAGAGAGGCCAAGGTTTCTACTCCGGACTTTTTCTGGTACCCAGAAAAGAGGGCACCTGGCCACCTCATCCTCTATCTGTCTGTCCATTCTAAACACCTTCCTGGTGATCCCAAAATTCAAAATTCTCACCCTCCAGCAGCTACTACCCATGCTCTCCAAGGATGCTTGGGTAGCCACTGTAGATGTAAAAGAGCCTACTTCCATATTCCTGTCAGGGAATCATGCAGGAAATATCTCCGTTTCAGGGCAAGATCTCAGCACTTTCAATTCTCTGCGCTTCCCTTTGGCTTATCTACTGCTCCCACAGTTTACACAAAATGTCTGGCTCTGGCCTTTGCCTTTTGCAGACAAAAGAATATCCAGATTTACCCATACTACGACTGCCTAATTCAGGCAGACAGCCAGGAAAAGCTGCTCAAGCACCTGGCCTTTGTAAAGTCCCTACTAACCTCCCTAGGGTACACAATCAACAAAAATAAATCATCCAAACAGGTGCCCATCCAAACGATTATATTCCTGGGAGCAAGCCTGGACACAGCATCCCAGATGGCATTCCTTACACCAAAAAAGCAAAATTTTCTGACAGTCTACTTCTCTCAACTGGCCACCATACCCCAGCTATCTGCAAGGAAGATCCTGCAAGCTCTGTGGTTCATGGCATCTTGCATACTACTCATTCCATATCCCAGACTGCATATGAGGAAACTTCAGTGGTACCTAAAAAGCCTTTGGTGTCAACACTCTCAAAACCTGGAGAATCTTACACTTATAATTCCTTGCCGCAGAAAAGATTTTTCTTTGGTGGGCAACAGCATGCTCCCACAACAAGGGACTACCATTCTCACCACCCACTGCTGCTCATATCCTCACCACAGATGCATCAGACTATGCTGGGGTGCACACCTGGACGGCAGGTGCATACAGGGCCAATGGAGCCCACAGCAAATCCCTCTGCACATCAACCAAAAAGAGATGATGGCTGTCCAGCATGCCTTGATAGCTTTCAAGCCCCTTCTCTCCCCAGGGGCACTCCTGATCAAAACAGACAACACCACTGTAATGTGGTATATCAACAAGCAGGGTGGGACTCACTCCTACCCTCTATGCAGGCTGGCCATGACCCTTTGGCACACAGCCTCTGCCATGCAACTCCACCTGTGAGTACAATTCCTACCAGGTTCTCTCAACTTCCTGGCAGACCAATTAAACAGAAATCTTCTGGACCCACACAAGTGGCAGCTCAACAGAAGAACCTTCACCCTAATAACTCAGAAGTGGGGCACCCTGAAGGTCGACTTCTTTGCCTCCCACACCAACCATCAGCTCAGCAAATTCTGCACCAGGGAGCATCACTGCATGGCTTGGAAAGTGGATGCCCTGTCCTTCCCCTGGGTCAATCTATTGGTCTATGCCTTTCCTCCACTACCTCTCATCCCCAGGGTACTGTTCAGAATAAAGGAGGAAAAACCAAGGACAGTTCTTATAGCTCCAGGCTGGCCTCGCCAGCACTGGTACCCCTTGCTGCACAGCCTGTCCCCACTGCCACTATGGCATCTTCCTCAGATTCCACACCTCCTGACCCAGAGGGAAGGGGAATTCATGCATCCCCAATTGCAGACACTCAATTTGGCAGCTTGGCTTATTCTCTAACCCCCAATCAGTCTGCCAACCTCAGTAAACAGGTTCTAGATGTTATACATGAGGCCAGATGCCCTAGCACTAGAAAGTCTTAGGCTGACAAATGGAAAAGGTTATGCACCTGAATTCAGGCTAAGGGAGCCAATACGGCACAGCCATCCCTCCTTCTCATCCTGGATTACTTAGCTGACCTACTACACAGTGGCCTCTCTTTTTCCTCTATTAAAATTCATGCCTCTGCTATCTCTGCTCAATTTCCCACTGAGCAGCCCCTTTTCTCACACCCCATGACCAAACAGTTCCTAAGAGGGGCTAGCAACTTGAGGCCACTCAGAAGAGTACCAACCCCAGCTTGGGACCTTAACTTTGTGTTGGAAAAGCTCACCCTGCCTCCCTTCAAACCAGCTTCTTCTGCAGAGCTAAAATTTCTATCCTGGAAGCAGCTTTCCTTCTGACCCATCTGCATATCAGAAGAGTCTCCGAGCTGCAAGCACTCATGACTGTGGAACCCTTTATCATCTTTCATGCTGACAGGGTATCCCTCATGACTAACCCATCTTTCATGCCCAAGGTGGTGTCCAGTGTGGCTCTCAACCAATCCATTCATTTGCCCACCTTTTTTCCTAATCACCAGAACACGGGAGAAAGGATCCTGCATTCTCTAGATGTGCACAGACAGCTCAGATTCTATCTAGACAGGACTAAATCCTTCAGAAAGTCTGATCAATTGCTGGTTAGCTTTGCTACAGGGGCAGAAGGCAAAGCCATCTCCAAACAAACCATTTCCAAATGGATAGCACACTGCATCCATTTCTGCTATAAACAACATGGTAAGCCTCCCCCAAGGGGGTCAGGACTCACTCCACCAGGGCAGCCTCCACCTCTGCAGCTTTCCTCATAGGAGTCCCCACCAGGGACATTGTGGAGGCTGCCACCTGGACATCTGTTCACACTTTTACCAAACATTACCACCTGCCTCTCTTCTTCAAATCCAGGGCAGGGTTTGCCTCTGCAGTCTTGCAGGGCATCATAGCGAGCCCCTAGATTCCTTGACTGCCTCCACCCATTTTGTTAGCTTTGGGAATCAAATCAAATGTGATGACTGCAACAGTGAAACATGAAGAACATAGTACAGTTGTGTACACTTACCATAAATGTAGATGTTTGAGTGTATTCACTGTTGCAGTCCTAGTTTCCCTCCCTCCATCCCCCTTTTTTCTTCTCTTTCCTTATAAGGGACATATTGGTATTTACTTTCTACTGGTGGGGTTCTTCCACCAGAACCTAGCTCCAACTTGGGGGCTCCTGACAGGTTAGGGCAAGAAAAACTGACGTAATGGCATTGGCTGCCTTACTTTATACTACTGACGACCTGACGTCAGTCCTGAAGCAACAACAACCGACACAGAAATACTAAGTGTCTGGTCTTCGGGCCGGCCGAGTGCTACCCTGGCAGGGATAACCCAAATGTGATGACTGCAACACTGAATACACTCGAACATCTACATTTATGTTAAGTGTACACAACTGTACTTTATACAGTAACAGTGAATACACTCGAACATCTACATTTATGTTAAGTGTACACAACTGTACTTTTTGCTTTCCGCTTTGTATAAATATTACACCATATTAAATCTCTTTTCCTTTCCCATGTCTATATTTCTTCTTCACATGTCTCCTGATCTTTTTGCTTTTCCTTGTTCTGGGGACTCGCTCCATCATGCTGTGATGTAGTCTGCATTAGACCTTTAACATTAAATCCTTCACTTCACAGGCACTCCATAACTTCATCTATTTTTCTTTAACTTCTGCTTTACTAATCTTCTTTTCCACATTACATCTTTGTGCTATTAATTTTTTTTATTGTGAAATTTTCCATATCTGGATGCCTTTGCCTGTATCTTCAAATATCTTTGAGACTGCCTTCTCTATATTAGTTAACTTGGCTTTCTTCTTTGCATAAATATTGCACCATATCACATCTCTCTTTCTTTCCCATGCCCATATTTCTTTTTTATATTTTTCAAATATCTCTAGGTTTTGTTTATATTTTTGCACTTCCTCAGATGCTTTTTTTTACAAACAGATCAAAGTTTCCTGATCTTTATACTGTTTTTCAAAAATCTGTTGTGTTAATTTGTGTTAATGAACACAAACTGTTATTTGAAGCGTCTGGTGGTTTTTCTTGCGGAAGTATTTTTCTTTCCTCTAATGTCTCTCTTAATCATTTTGTATATCTTGTGTCTAGAAATTCTGGGCTTTTTACATAATAGTAACAATACATAATTTCTTTCTTATTCTCAATAGTCCACTCTGTCGTCTTTATGGCTCTTCTTTGGCCAATCAATTTTTGTGATTTTTGTAGACTGCTACTTCCTTCTACAACAGGAGGGCCATCCTCTCCCTGGGTCTGGCCTGGCCGTGTTGTAGGAATGTTTCTGTATTTTGAGGATTCTACACTGTCATTTTTTCCAGTCCTGGCACCAGTGCGCCTACCAAGATTGAGCACTTTTTTATCCTGGGTCTTGTGCACCCAGGTATCTTTTTTTGATTTTGACCTACTTCTGTCCATGATATGTGCTATATAAATACAGTCTATATACCAGTGTCGCCTTGGTGAAATTTTGTGAAAAACAGAGTCCACCTCATGAAGGTACTCACCAAGACTTGAGGATGAATTCAGTTTCAGTACTACTACTCTCCTTTGCTTGCTGACTTTTCATCTCTCCATTACGACTTCATATGAGAGCCCTCCAGTGGACTGTGGCGGTTCAGTGGTCCTTACTAGACTTTCCCTTATTACATCCGGTTCTGTTATCTCAAGTTTGCAAGGATTCTCTTTTTTGATGGTTTCAGTCCCAGACCTCCTTCTGGGTCATCTGTATCTTCTTCCCTCCCCTGTGATCACTGTGATCACAGATGCCTCCCTGCTTGGGTGGGGTGGGGAGGCATTGCATGTAAAGGATGGTCCAAGGCAGTTGGTCTTCCCTGGAGACCCATCTGCATATCAGTATCCTGGAGATGACGGCAGTGCTTTTGGTGTTGCAAGCTCTACATGCCTATCTTCCCCAAGAGACTATTGCCATCCAGACGGACAATATGCCAGTAGTCTGGTACATCAGCAAATGGGGGGGAAGCCAGATCTTACCCCCTTTGTCACAAAGCCATGAGATTGTGGGAGTGGGTGATTTCCTCCAGCCATTTTCTGGTGACAATGCACATTCCGGGAAGGTCCAACATATTAGTGGACAGGCTCAGCAGATCTCTTCTGATGCCTTACAAGTGGTCTCTGAATCCTTCAGTAGCGGAACAGATATTTCTAATGTGGGGTCAGCCTTGGTGCAATCTATTCACCTCTCCTTCTAACATGAAGTGCAGCAGGTTTTTCACTCTGAACCCCCATCCAAGGGAGCCCCCAGAGATGCTCTAGTTCATACTTGGCCCTCCGGTCTACTTTATGCCTACCCCCGGCTGCCACATTCATTCAGAAGGCTCGATGGCTGGGAAGCTCAGTGATCGTCATTGCCCCTTTCTGGCCTCAACAAGTTTGGTTCCCCTCTCTGTGGTTTCATGCTGTGTGCCCTCCTTGGACACTAGATCCGGTTCCGGATCTGATTACACATCCCTCAGTTATCCCTTACCCAGACTTAGTTAGCCTGAAATGCTTGACTTCTCTAATTCCCTTGATAGTTAGGGTTCCCAGGCTGTCTTCTCCTGTTAAGAAGATTTTAGTGGCAGCTCACACATCTTCCACCAGGAAGGTTTACTCTAGTAAGTGGAAGTGTTTCTCAATCTGGACTTCTCAGCATGATCTGGATCCTTTTACTGTGCCAGTTCTGGCCATTTTGGAGTTTTTGGTAGATATTTTTAATCATGGTGGTAGGTTTTCTATGGTAAAGGTACAGTTGGTAGCGATCTCTAATTTTTACATAGGCAAGAATTCGTCTTTTTTGGCTTCATCTAAGCTTTGTAAGGCCTTTTTGAAAGGTACCTTTCTCCTTAGGCCTCCAGTTAAGGACCCAATGCCCCCTTGGGATCTCACCTTGGTGCTGCAAGCTCTGGTTTCTCCCCTCTTTGAACCAGTGGCTAAGGTTGAGTTGCAGTCCCTGTCTTGGAAGACAGCCCATTTGGTTGCAGTTACCTCAGCCAAGAGAGTTTCAGAGATCCAAGCCTTGTCTGTCATGCCTCCTTATATGGTATAACATAAAGACAGGGTATCCCTGGGGACAAACCTATCATTCCTTCCAAAAGTGGCATCAGAGTCCGATATTAACCAGGTCATCAGTCTTCCAGTTTTCCTTCCAAATTTCCAGAATAAAGGAGAGTACAAGTTGCACTTGCTTGATGTCCAGAGGCAGTTGCGTTTCTATTTGCACAGAACAAAATCCTTTCGTAAGTTTGATCAACTTTTTGTTTCCTTTACTAAACCCTTCTTGGGAAAGCCTGTCTCTAAGGTTACTGTTGCTCGATGGATTTCTGAGTCCAATTTGTTGGCATATCAAGTCAAAGGATCATCTCCACCAGGGCATGTCTGGACGCATTCCACCAGGTCTGTTGCTACTTCTGCCACATTTTGGTCCAGGGTCTCTTTAGATGATATCTGCTCTGCAGCTACTTGGGCTTCATCGCACACTTTTATCTCCCATTATAAATTGGACCATCTCTCCAGGGGCTGGACATCCTTTGGCTCAGCCGTGCTCCAGAACATCCTTCCATGAGGACCTCCCAGGGTTCATTGCTAGCTGGGGACTCTGTCCCACAGGTTGAAGACCAAATGTAAACAACAACTCACCCTAATGTTCCATCTGAGTTGTTGCATTTCATTTGGCTTTAAACATTCCTCCCTCTTTCCCACTGCCTTGTGCGGGCTGTGTAGTAGACCGGATGGAAGAGGCATAGCCCCTCTATTCTGGCTAGTTTAACTGTTGATGAGCTTTGTGGTAATGCCAGGTTTATAGGCATATGATCTAGGTTGGGGTGCTGCTGTTCTGAAACAAATTCGATCTGAGGGGAGGAGGGAGACAGGGTCATTATGGGTAGGGGAGGAGCTTGGAGCTTGGATCCAGTGCTGGAGTATACAACCGAGTCAGTGCCGGATCTGGGTCCCACAAGTTGAAGACAAACGAAAAGCAACAACTCAGATGGAATGTTATGGTGAGTACATAACTTTTGTTTCATGAGGATGGGAGCAAATTTGTAAGCAGGGAATTTCTCTAGATATTGCAGATCCCAGATATCAGTTTAGCTATTCACATTAGGCCTTATCCTTCTCAACAGCTCAAAAACAGGTAGACAATTAACATATGAATGGCTGTTGCTTAATTTTTCAGTCGTCTGTCTCCTAATGACCTGAAAGGCTTTAGCACACCAGGTCTTTCTGTTCAGCACTTCTTTAAGTTCTTATAAATTCATACTTATTATTTCAGTATTATTGTTTTTCCATCTTAGCTTTTTTGCCCCTTTCTTCTCCTTCAGTCTTTCCTTGCATCATCACATACTCCAGTGAATCTTGGTTTCATATCATGTGGCCAGAGTATCCAAGTTAAAAGTTTTACTCTCAGACATTCCAGTGAAGAGTCTGGATATGTTTCTTAAGTGTTGACTTATATGGTCTTCTTGCAGTGCACAGAATTCTAAAATATTTTCTGTAGCACCTCCATAGTTAACCTGAAGTTTGGAATACATATCGTTTGTGGATGCAGCCATCATCTTGAGGCAGCTACTCCTGTTTGGAAGTGTAAACTTCCTTTTTGAAAAGTGTATATAGTTTTATGTATTTACTGTGAATTAAAAGGGGGTGAGGGTTATGAATATGTATTTAGTTTTTGTTTCAGTAAAAGACCCAAGAGAAAAAAAAAAGTCTGGGAAAATGTGACATAGGTTCAAACAGAGATGAAAAGAAGCAGCTACACGCAAGACTAGCCTATCAGACTTTAGTAAGTGCATGCAAGTTGGAAACTAATATTTAAATGGATTGCCATGTACACTATGTAGGAGTAATAGCTTTTAATCAGAATGTCTGCTTTGTCAAAATTAACATGAAATGTAAATGGCTTTAACACACACATGCACGCAAGCACACACACACAAGAATATTGAATTATATTAAGCAGTGTATGGTGCAACTCTGGCAGATAGCCTAGTACCTACCTACCTGTGAGGCTATACTTCATTGGCTCTTCTTGACAGAGGCTCAGTTAATTAATCAATGGGGTGGCAAAAGCTGACAAACTCTGGCTAAGCATATAAATGCCCTCGGGCAGATAGCCTAGTACCTACCTACCTACCTATCTACCTACACACATTTGAATAGAAATGAATATGTGAATTTGGCAAAGAAAGAATTTTTGGGTGAACATTGAGAATCGATGTCAAAGGAAAATGGAAGTAATAATACTGATTTTTGAAGGGGTTCCAATAATGAGGAAAACGACAATAAGAGTAGATTTGTGATAGTAAGAGGTTACTGGCTGTGGATGAAGGGGATTGTGGTGGCATGTATTCATCTTCCAATTAAGACTGCCGTTATGGATCTTAGCAGAATTCTGGAAGAAATAATACGCTTTCAGCAGGGTTTATTATTGATGGTTGTGGACTGGAAGTTGATTGTAATAGTGAGGATGTTTTGGGGAGATCTAAAAGGAATTATAACAAAAGAAGCCAGATTTCTGAAGAAGTATAGAAGAATATTTGGTAGTAAAGATGCCGGTTCAGCAACAGGAACTCAGACAGAATTTACATATTGTTCCAGAGATACAGAAACTGGGCAATATTGGAGAGAAGTTATATTTCACAGTAGTATGTGTATTTGAACACTTTGAGACCATCCATAATTGTGTCAAATAATACACCAGAAAAACAAGGCTAAAGATATAGGGAAATGAAGTCAAAATGACACACTGGTGCATTCCTAATTATTCTTGTAATTTTTTTTCTTACTTTATTTCTTTTTTCCTGTAATGTTCTTGATTTCCCCTTGAAACTTATCTTTTTTTGGAAACTTTTATGTAAGTTGTATGAAAATTCTATGCAAATTTTATGTTTTATGTAAGTTTGATTGTAACCTGGAGCTTTTCTTCCCGGGCCTTCACCAAAAATGGGCTTACCTTGGCCCAGTGGACTTTCCCGGTAATCAAATGCCAAAAAATAAATGTGATAAAAACAAAGGAATTTAAGGAATAAGTACTTTCTATGTATGAGGGTTATTAGGGAAGATAAAAGTTACTTCAGAAGGAGTAGCTGGTGAGAAGTAGTAAAATACAAATGAAGTTTAAAACATAATAGTAATAACAGAGAAAAAACTTTACAGAAAAAATAATAGGAGTTATTTAGAGGGGTTAAGCAAGGTTAGTTTTGTAGAATAAGAAGAGGAAACTCAGAGAGCAAGAGGCGGAGGAGCAAGTGCAAAGTTCCAAAGGAAAAATGAGGGAGCATGTGGATGTTATGACATATTTTTATCAACCAGAGGAGAAGTACTGGATGAGAATTAATAGAGTTGAAGGGATTTATTTGGAGGAGGGGGAGAGGGCAAGAGTTGAGTGGGGCAAGCTGATTCTCCGTATAGAACAAGGTGGTTTAAGGTTACCTAATTTGAAAGTAAACTTTAGAGCTAAACATTTAAGGCTGATATACGTAACTCAAGCAGAAGGTTATACATTAAAGTGGAAAAGAATGGTGATGGAGCACGTTTATTTATTTATTTATTTTACTATGTATATCTGACCTGTGCATAAGAGTGACGGGACTAAAACATGTTCACTGTTTATATCTTAATAGCCATAACCATAACCATAATCAAGGGCTTCCAGATTCTCAATTTTTGTATTACCTTTTGTTTAGTTCCCTACCAGATATAGTTATCTGCCATGGCAGATGTAAATACTTCATCTTGTTATGCCCTATAGTGACAGGTATTACTGACCCAATTCATGTGTGGATACGTTTGCATTGCAGTCTTTGCTTTATCTTCATTTACTTTACTATATAGCCGGAAAATACCAGAAACTGTCTCAAAATGTTCTACAACACTAAAATGTCTTGTTTCAATATTTATCAAGTACAAAACAGTATCTTCTACAAATAAAGCTACATTTTTTGATTACAGTACAAATTATATCCTTAAATTTGTGAACTCCAATAGTTAGTTTACTGGTTCTTGCTGGTGGCAGAAGAAGGTTTTCAGGCTAGATGTTTGTATTGAAATTTAAATAGACAGTAGCAAGTGTACCCAAACATTATTCTAAAACCAAAGTCTAAGCAGTTATAGTTAACCCTGCTACCAGAGTCATTCCTTTTGGTATCATGGACCAGCACTTCCTCACAACTTCTCTAGCCAGCCTGATTGAGATGGGTATCTTGAGACAGGGTAAGAATTGTCTCATGTTGTCTGATGATCATCTGTTACTCAAACAGCATAGCACAGCATGTGGGAAATGTGCAGATGTAATATCCTTGGAGACAAAGATCTCAAACACAGTAAATGCAAGCATGAAAACTGTCAGCAGTACACCACACATCACACCTATCCAAGGCCATTACAGTGCACATAATCCATCATGTGTCTAACCCTCAAAGATCTCTGAAACACAACTCAGGCACAAAGCACACCCAACATATTAAGCCTGTTTCCTCCCATAGCACATGGAGTCCCAAAGACACAGATGCTGAGTCCATAAGGCAGGCATTGACGCAACCGTATATTTTTGTTATAGATAACTCCATTATAAGACATACACATGTGGCTCTTACCGGGCTGAGCAAGGAAGGAGTGATGGTTAGTTGCTTATCTAAGGCCAGGATCTGTCAGGTCAAATGCATACTGAAGTAATTGAACAACAAGTACCAGTACAACTCTGTCATAGTTAATGCTAATGTCAAGAGTTGAGGGGTACCTCTCTGGATTGTATGAAGAGAGACATGATGGAGCTTTCAGACTATGGAGCTAAGGCAGGTATGAGCCTAGCATTGAGGAACATTCTACCTTCACCAAGGATGATGCCGCGATATATGCAAAGAAATACTTGATTTCAATAATTGGCATAGTTTTTGGTGAAATTCAAAGGGGGTTCAGTATTTGTCAGCCTGGATGATATGATTGACAGACCATGCTGCTTTTCCAAGGATTGTCTTTATCTCTTTCCTGTTGGGTTTTGATTATTGGCAAAGACATTGTCCATCTCCATAGTGCCTTTTTTAGACAATGCCAACCTAATAAACCTGCCAACATAACAAAACAAGCAAAGGAAAATATGAAAGCATTATTGATCAATGCTAAGAGCTTGAACAAAAAACTCCAGTCCGTACAAGCCCTTCTCACTCTGGAAGACATTGACAACTGTATATTGATTGCGACATCATTAGCACAGAGCTGTGCAGGTCTGTAATGCCTTCTGTACATTTAGACCAACTACTGTGCAGAAGGGAAAAAAATGGAGATATATCAATCTACGTTCAGAAGAGACTACACCAAGGCTTGTAAAGCAGCATGTTGCACTAGAGCTTCTTCAGGTCCAAATAACCATCAGAAAGGTCCCATAGGATGTATTACCTAACTATAGAACTCCCTCTATGACAAAAAGAAAGCCACAACACTTATCTACAGGAACTAGAATCACTCAGTATTAAACCCAGTACCATTTTCTTAAGTGATCTAAACTTCCAAGTATAGACATGGAAACCTACACCACCACTAGTGCATAAGCGTAGAGATTCCTGGACTTTGTCAGTACAGACGCCCTGGAACAATTACTCAGAGTACAGACTAGGGAGAGTAACATCTTGGATCTTATCTTTAGTACTGTGACACCATCTTGCACCATCCCTTGCATATCATCATCATTTATTAGGTCCAACCATCAAGCAGTCTCTTTCTAAATAAAACTGAAACCAGAGATTCCTTCCGCCCAAGGCACCTTTAGAAATTTCTTTAAGACAAACTGATTACTCTTAAGCGATACATTGGGAAGCTTCAAATCCCCACCAAACCCAGTTAACTCCACTGAATGTGCAGAAATGTACACCACCACACTATACCAGATTTTAAATAGCTGCATAGATGCAGCTGTCCCCTGTAGGAGCCAGTGCAGGGTAAACCGCAGAAACAAACCCACACAGTGGAACCATAATATCAACGAGCTTTATAACAAAATTAAAATAATTTTTATGAAAAATAAGAAGAGCAATTCCCAGACTGTTAAAGCCCTTGTCACTGAAATAAACAACTCATGAGCTTAATAAAACCCACCAAAGCCAGGTTTGAGGCTAAAATAGCTAAAGCCAAAGACAGTCACAAGACATTTTTTAGTTATGCTCGTAATCTCAAAAGCACAATGCAGCAATGCACTGAGCTGATTGTGAGTGATGTTACCTACAGTGAAGATATAGCTAACCTACTTGTAAATTTAGCTCTAACTTTACCCCCATCTCTTTCTCAAGACATACCTGAAACTGTCTCAATTCCAGCTATCACACAAGACCAAGTCCTAAAAGTGCTATCAAAAGCATAAAATACTCCATCGATGGGTCCTGACAGTATCCCTGGATGCATCTTAAATAGCATGAAGCATGACTTAGCCACACCCCTAACAACACTGTTTAGTCTTAGCCTCCTTACAGGTTTAGTACCAAGTGAATGAAGGACAGCTACAGTCATTCCCCTGTATAAAGGAGGACCTTCCACAGACCCAGGCAATTACAGACGTATAAGTCTGACCAGCCTCATATGCAAAACCATGGAAAGACTTATCATGGAATTAATCAGTCAGGATATAGGGAACCTCCAAACACTGGACCTATCTTAATTTGCATTCATCAAGGGCAGATCATGCTTATGTACCCTGGTAGATTGCAAAATGGTACAAGCTTCATACCTTGACCTCGCCAAAGCTTTGGACAAAATTCTCCACTCCGGCATAGTAGAAAAAAATAAATGAACAGAGAGTAATCCCCTGTGTCACCCACTGGATTGCCAACTGGCTCACAGATACAATGCAGAAAATCAAAATAGGGCAAGTTACCTCCACGAAAAGACAAGTCACCAGAGGAGTACCCTCGGTTTCTGTGCTGGGACCTCTTCTGTTTGGCATCTACTTTTCAAAAGTAAAAGCCAATACCGAAGGGCTCTCACTGATTATGTTTGCATAGCCTAATAATCTCCTATGATGACTACAATCTAGGAACAATCATTGAATCCCCAAATGACTTAGCCATTATGCTGGAAGATTTGTCTCAATTAAGTAACTGGTGTCAAAATCAAGGTCTGAAACTAAATGCGAATTATTGTATCCTTTAGGAAGTCATCCATCCCAGGGAACTACCGCATTGACAAAATGCCCCTAAGGGTTGACCCAGTTGTTCAGAATTTTTGAACTTATATGGACAGTGACCTAATGATGAACTTACTACATATCAGCAAGTCAGATTGCATTAGAAATACTCTATCTAGGTATCTAAATGTCTTCTGCAACATCAGCGGAATGGTATGGAGTGACATGTATATTTCACTTCTATGGAACTGACTCCCTATCCACATAAAACAAAGTTCATTACTGTCTGTTTCAAGCACAACTTCAGTATTTGCTTGGGAAGGAGAAAATTTACCCCCGGGACTGTCCCCTGTACTACTAATGGACAGACACAGCTCCTAAATGCTTTATCCCATGAATGGGTCCTTTCAAATTATCTTTAGTATTATCCCATTTATTCTCATTAGGGGTAATGTATAGTTATTGACATAGGATAGGATGGGAAAGGTCAATCTATAACCAAATGGAATTGATTATTTCAAGCACAAAAAGGGATATTGGCTAGGCTTAAAATGGCTTGCAAGGTTAGCTAGCCTAATATTTACCTATGGGCCTATGAACGTGTAAGAGGGAGTTTGAGAGGTTAAGAGAGACTAGGATTTTGGATTGTAGTCTTAAGCAGAATAACAATTGTACAGAATATTACATTTATAAAATAGCAGAAGGCATTTTAAGAAGTAAGCAAGTGTAAACATGAATACATTTTTCAGCAGTAGGGGGTGCTTGCAAGTAGGAATATAGAAAATAGGCAAGTAGGGTCTGGAATTTACTAGAGAAAACTAGCAAAGGAGCCAAGATATTAGCAACCAGCTTGGGAGGGAAAGGAAGTTGAGTGGGATGAGGCTAAGAAGATGTTTGGACTGCAGGTTAGAGACTGTCTTCCCTGTCAGTTATTGACGACATATTATAGACAAAGGGAAAGGGGGATGCTAAATGAAGGACTAGCTCTGGTAAAGTTTTTAGTTGTGTCTGGAACAGAATCTGCGGTTAAAAAGGTAATTAGTAGGGCTTATAAAATACTGCATAACTGTAAGAATCAATCAGAGCAGGTTAGAAAAGACTGGGAAAAGATTATAGAAAGGCAGCTTACAAAGGAACAATAAGATGAAATTTGTAAGGCTCCCTCGTAATCAAAAAAGTCCAGAAGGTTTAGGATGTTTGCATAACATTAAATATTATTCCTTGAAGGTGGTAACACCGAAGCGCTAGAGAGAATAAAAGTTTTTTACCTGCTTTTCCCTTTTTTTGGTTCCATTGGGTCACAGTTGTTTTTTATTGTTTGCATAACATTGTTTATGTATTTTTATACTCAAGGTATACTTCTGAGGATTTTTATCAGGCAGATGGCAAATGTTGAAGGTGTGATTGGAAGAGAGGCGATATGGAATATGTTTTTGGGAATATAATAAGCTGGCAATTTTTAAAAATTCCCTAGAAGATACTTAGATGGAAATGCTGTGTGAGTAGCAAATGGTTGTAACTAAAGAGTGATTATTTTGAGCTGGAATTGGGTTAATGTTATTTTCTACCAAAAAAAAAAAAACGATTACTAGAAAATAGAAATAAAAATCTATACCTGACATAAAGGAAATAAAACAAGAGGTGGCATGTTTAGAAAAGGAAAGGAGCGAAATTTATAGAAATAAATTAAATTTGTGGAAACAATAGAGTGAATAATATTCAGGAGGAGGAGTGATGTTTAAGGAAAGGCAGAAATTGAGAGAATTATTTAACTTTGGAGTGATACTATTAATATGTGTAAACTCACGTTACAGCTTAAAATGTGACGATTTAATAATGCAGCATGACAGTTCAGAAGGACTGACTTTTCAGCACTCAGTGTTATTGTCCATTTCTCACAGCTGTGTGCTATTACTGAGAGAAATATTGCTTTGACTGTATGGACCTTTGTTGACAATGTGAGGTTTTATTATAGCTTTCCTCCTAAGAAGTAAGTATGTTTTAATTTAATGGCTGCAGTCACCATCTGTAGAGAAATTTTGATCCCAGAAAAATAAAATCAGTCAGGGCTTCCACTTTTTTCCCTTCTGTTTGAAAAAAATAAAACAAACTTAGGACTGGGTAAGATAACCTTGGTTGTTTTAATATTTAACAGCAAACCAACTTTTGAGCTTTGTTTCACTTTCATCAGCAGATTGTTCAAATCCTCACTTTCAGCCATCAGAGTAGTATCATCTGTTTATCTGAGATTGCTAATATTACCCCTGGCAGTTTTAATTCCATCATCAGATTCATCCTACCCAGGATATTGCACAATGTATTCAGCATATGGTGGTGCTGTGGTAGCGTTGTCGTCTCACAGTAAGACGTTGTCCTGTTCTATTCTCATCTAAAGCATCTTCTGTGTGGAAACATGCATGAATGGGCGTACTTCGTTGAAGGTTGTGCGTCAAGGCTGGCAACTCGGTACGTAAAAATCTACTGCCAATCATTAGTGGACCGGAGTTCTGCTGTGGTGGCCCCTAACCGGGAAAAGCCGAAAGATACAACATTCAGCATATAAATTAAATAAATAGGATGACAATATATGACTATATGCTTCTTTCCCAGTTTTGAACCAGTCACTTATTCCTTATTTGGTTCTCACTGCTGCTGCTTGTTCTGCATACAGATTTCTCAGGAGGTAAATAAAGTGACCCAATATCCCAATTCCTTTAAGAATTTGCCCCATATGATTATGGTCCACAGAATCAAAGGCTGTGGCATAGTAAATAAAATAAAAATAATTATTTTTCTAGAACTCCCTTTCTTTATCTGATACGCTATGGATGTTGGCAATTTTGTCCTCTGGTGCCTTTACCTCTTCTAAAACTAGACTGTGTATCTGGCAGTCATTGGTCTGTATATTGATGGACTCTTGCATTTGGGATATTAAGTATTACTTTACTGGCATGTGAAATAAGCACAACTGTTTGATAATTTGAGGATCTATAGCATTGCCTTTTTGGGACTGAAATTTAAGCTGACATTTTCCAATCCATTCGCCACTGCTATGTTTGCCAGATTTGCTCGCAGATTACGAGTCGCATTGTAAAAGTATCATTTAGCAGGATTTTAAACACTTCCTCTGGAATTCCATGACTTCCTTTAGCCTTCTAGACTTTCTAGGTTCCATTTTACTACACTCTTCAAGATACCTGGCTTTAGATCGGGCGACATGCTGTTAATATTTACTAGTGATGTTAGTCCTTCTTATGTAGTTCTTCTTTATATTCCTGCCACTGCTTCTCGATGTATTCTGCTTGTGTAACATCCCACCCGCCATTGCATTGTCTTACTCATTTTGCATTAAAGTTTCCTTTAAACCTATCAAGATTTTTGAAGAAATCTCTTGTCTTTCCTGTATTATCATCTTCTTCCCAGGTGTTTGCACTCCTCATTTCGGTATGTATCCTTCTCTCTTCCCTGGACTTCTGCATTCAGTTTAATATAATTTTCTTTCGTCACTATCTTTTGCTGTCCTTCTTTCCTGTGACACTTCTAATACCACCACAGACAGCCATTTTGCCTTATGAATATACTTTGTTTTTGGAGTAATTTTGCTGACTTCTCATGAACAGTATCCTCAACTTCCTTCTGGCACTCTGTCCACCAGATCTGCCTCCTTAAGTCACATACATTGAACATAAATAAATAAAGCAGGGAAACATTTTGTTGGAGATGATAGTTTAATGAAGCCCACCTGAATGATGTAGTTTCTTGATTTAGAGCAATGTACTCTTGCAGAGCTGAAGACAAAAGGTTTTAATTGTTAAGCAGTTGGGCTGCAAACACCCCTCACCTTCAATTGCTAATAGATCTTGAGATATGCAATACTGAAATAAAGTGTCTCAAAAAAATTCTGGCCAAAACAAAAACACACAAACTCATATCTCCATTAATTTCAGAGCCCATATGGTCGTATGTTTCCAATTGGTTGCACAGTTCCTTGGTCCAAATTGTGAGTTAGAATTCTTACACAGTGTCTGCTACTGCATTTGAAAATCATTTGTTGTATTGTCTGTCATAACTGCTTTTTTGTAGGTTAGCTGAGCTCAGCTGTTTATACATGCAAGTGATACATTACCTGTGAAAGGCAGCTGCATGTTGGAAGAGGCAACCTACAAATGTACGAGTCTGTGCTTCTCAGGTTAATCATTATAACCTGGATGGTATTCATTGTATTAATTAGGGAATACTGAGTGATGTTTGCTCCCTGTATTTGATAAATGGAACTCCTGCTGTCTTAGAAGTGGTAGATTACATTGTACATAGGTCTTGTCATGGTGATGCAGTTGTAAAAGTGTTAACTTCAGTGTTCTTGTGCCATGTGTCCCATTTAAAGGAAGAAGTTGAAACTGTGGTTTCCATGCTGATAGAGCAGGCACGTCTCCTGGCTCGTTCAGGTATGCAGAAGCACTTGCGCATCCTCCCAATGTATGCTGGGCTACCTTCATCCGAACAGATGAAAGTATTTGAAAGAGTTTCACATAATGTGAGAAAGGTAAGTGTCCTGTAAGGTCTGGTCTGTCCTTGCATTGTCTTCTGTAGTGGTACAGCCTTCAGCATGCTGGGTACATTATGTTACCAGAAGTTCTTCAAAAAGCACCAAGCTCTTGTTTTCTGTCTTTACTGTACCTGTATTATTTGATACTTTGATAATTTCTGTCAATAGTTTATTTTATTGGGCAGCACAGTGGTGCAGCAGTTAGCATTGTTGCCTCACAGCAAGAGGTTATCTGGTTTGATTCTCAGCTGGGATACCTTTTGTGCGGAGTCTGCATGTCCTTCCTGTGTTCGCATGGGTTTTCTCTGGGTGTTCCGGTTTCCTGCCACATTCCCAAGACGTGCTGCAGGTGGATTGGAAATTCTAAATTGGCCCTAGGTGTGTGTGTGTGCATGTGTGTGCCTTCTAAGGAAGGTTGAGTGCTGGGCTGGCAACTCGACACTGTAAAAAACTGTACTCCCACTTGTTCTGCAGGCAAGTGATCTGCTGTGGCGACCCTTAACAGGAGTAGCTGAAAGGAGAAGTAAAAGATTAATAGTTTATTTTATTCTCTATTAATGCATTTTGGCTATTCCTGTCCTGCATCATCTTCACATTTTTATTCCTTTCTCATTGATACATTGTTAATTTTGCTCTAGGTTAGTATTACTAAATTATATTTGTTCTATCTAATAACTTATTATATTTATTGTAGGGTGAATTTCAGGATAAAGTGGTATATATTAGGTATAATAAGTATATGCTGTGGATCCATAGCAATGAAAATACACAGAAGAACATTTTTGGAATCAAAACCTAGAGCTGTTTACTGAATTTCCTGTTTGCACTTATTTTTAAAATCGTTTTTTTCTCAAAACTTGCATTTTATCTGTCTTTGGCCTAGCACTCTTGTGTGGGGTCATTTACTGCACTGTTATAACTTGTTGATACTTGTTAACCTCTGCTATCTCTGAAAAACAAACAAAAAATCTTGCTTTTTCCCACTTTTCTGAGATTTAAAAAACTTCAGTTACAGGCTTGCTGTTCTTGAACTGTTTGTAAGTTTCTGTGAGGCCATTTTTTGCTTGGGCTAAGGGAAAGTCTCTCTGTTGATCAGTGGCAGTGAAAAACATTGAGCGGCCTGCCTGCCCCTGTGGGAGTGGTTACTGACTTGAAACTGTAGTTTTATTGGCCATTTTGGGTCAATTCCAAAACTCCTTCATCTTCCTCTCTTAAAACCTGGTTGCCTCATGGTTTTGGCGTCTTTTCAGGCTTGTTGGCTGTTGGTGAAGCACCCACCAAGAGGAGAAAACGCTGAGAGAAGAAAGGAGCCACTTTTGAGACTTTAGTATTTTTCCTCTGTTTATTTGCTAAGTTTTTCTGCATAGCCGCCTATTTTGAGCATTTTCTGGCTTGTTAAATTTGATTTCTGCATTAGTAACTGTATTTAGAGCACAACCTAGAGCTGTTTACTGAATTTCCTGTTTGCACTTATTTTTAAAATCGCTTTTTCTCAAAACTTGCATTTTATCTGTCTTTGGCCTAGCACTCTTGTGTGGGGTCATTTACTGCACTGTTATAACTTGTTGATACTTGTTAACCTCTGCTATCTCTGAAAAAACAAAAAAAATCTTGCTTTTTTCCCACTTTTCTGAGATTTAAAAAAGTTCAGTTGCAGGCTTGCTGTTCTTGAACTGTTTGTAAGTTTCTGTGAGGCCATTTTTTGCTTGGGCTAAAGGAAAGTCTCTCTGTTGATCAGTGGCAGTGGGGGGCGTTGAGCGGCCTGCCTGCCCCTGTGGGAGTGGTTACTGACTTGAAACTGTAGTTTTATTGGCCATTTTGGGTCAATTCCAAAACTCCTTCATCTTCCTCTCTTAAAACCCTCTTTTGCGCGGTTTTGCACGTTTTTGAGCATAGCGCAACAATGGGCAGCACCGCCTAATTGGGTTTAAACTATTCCTGGCTCCACAAAGTCTGCTCTTCACTTTTTCCCTTAGAACTGCTCTATCTCTCAATTTAAACACCATATTCTCATTCTAAGGCCCTTCACTGGTCCAATTAAGTAATCCTACAAGTTAGCACTATTAAACCATAAGCACTACTTACTCTTATACTCTCTACGATTACCCTGTCCTCTATTGGTCCGTCTTAAATTCAGTTCAGTATTACTCTAGCATGTCCAAAGGTCAGTCAATGGTTTCCTCTCCAGTCCAGCTGGTGAATCTGGGAATTCTGAGGCAATGTTACAACTGTCTCATGTACACGGACAACCCTCTCCTCCTCCAAACAGGTTCAGATATATGTGAGAGATGCAACTATTTAGCCAAACTGGAGGCTGAGCTCTCTCATCTCAAAACTGGTGTAACCAGTCAGGAGGAGAAGGTAACCTCACACAACACAATTCCAGTATCACATAGTCCCACCACATCAGCGAACCAAGCACATAAATACACAAAAACATACTCGGAGGCTCTAAATAAAAATCTACCTAAGCAACAGAGACCTCCAAAGCAGACATCCAAGCAAACGCTACCTCAAAACAAAACACACACAACACATAACCCACAAAGTCAGTGTGCCAAGCAGCCACAGCACTTAAGGCTGAATAACACACATGATACTCTTGTTATAGGTGACTCTATTGTCAGACACACTGACGTCCCGCTCACCAGGCTGAATAAAGAGAAGGTAACGGTGAGCTGCCTTTCGGGTGCTAGGATCCGACACATAACGCAAGCACTCAGGTCACTCCAAAGCAAATACAAATATGACTCAGTCATTGTACATGCTGGTGTGAATGACCTGAGACGTACCTCCCTGGACTACATGAAAAGAGACATAGAGGAGCTCTCTGATCATGTAGCCCAGGCTGGTATGTCCCTGACCTTGAGCAGCATCTTACCCTCACCTAGAATGATGCCACAGTACAAAGACAAAATGATCGATTTTAACAATTGGCTAAAATTTTGGTGTCATTCAAAGGGGATCCAGTGTCTGTCAGCCTGGGATGAAATGCTCGACAAGCCACGTTGCTTCGCTAGGGATGGCTTGCACCTGTCACCACTGGGCTTTCGGATATTGGCAAAGGCTCTTGCCACCCCCATAGTGCCTCTTTTAGGCAAGGCTCAAAAGTCAAACCCACCCCCATAGACAGCACAAGGAACAAGAAACTAGGGGTAATGCTGCTAAACGCCAGAAGTCTTAACCTCAAGATGCACGCACTCGAAGCTCTCCTCAGTATGGAGAACATCGATATCTGTGCAGTGACAGAAACCTGGTTCAAGGCTCCAGAGAGCACCCCAGCACTACCAGGCTATACCTCATATCATGCTTTTCAGCCCCAAAACCCGGACCGAGCCACAAAAGGAGGGGGAGTTTCCATATTTATCAAGGATATCCACACCTCCAGGTTAGTGGCATTGCACGAAGTATCGGAGACCATCCATGTGCAACTAACAGTGGGCAAGACTGCTTTTCAGTTTATAGCATCCTACAGACCACCCTCTCAAAGTCAGGAATCCCATTCGGCTTTCCTGAAAACATTGGAGAACATGAAGATCTCTCCGAACACCATTATATTGGGTGACTTCAACTACCCAAACATTGACTGGGAGCACTACTAAAGCCCCAGCACCTTAGCCCAAAGATTCCTGGAAATTATAAACTCAAATGCTATGGAACAACTAGTCACCACTCCCACAGGAGGGGACAACATACTAGACCTGATCATTACCAACATGGGGACTCTATGCTCCACACCAGAAGTATATCCCTCATTGGTAAGATCAGACCATAAATTAATTTCACTGGATGTCCACATCCCGACCCCACCCCCAGCCCAGAAAACCACAGTGAAAAACTTCTCAAAAGCGAACTTCTCACTTCTCAAAACTGAAGTGGAATCGTTCAAGGCCCCAGGGCCAGTGGAAACTACAGCCCAAACTGCAGAATCCTATATAAATGCATTCTACGGACATCTCCAGGAATGCATGGATCATGCTATCCCAAACAAAACCAAGACCCAATCATCCAAAGGCAGGCGTCCAGTCTGGTGGAACCCTGCCATAAATAAACTGTACAACAGAAGGAGGAAGCTACTACATGATAGAGCAAAATCCCTAATAGGGAAGGCATCTCTGATCAGTACTAGCAAAAAATTACGATCCCTCATAAAATCTTCCAAGGCCATCTTCGAGAGAAAAATTGCACAGGACACCAAAGACAATCATAAGGCTTTTTTCAGTTATGTTAGAAACCTGGGATGCAACTCCCAGACTTGTTCTGAGTTGATTCTAAACGACAAAAAATACACTGAACCCACAGACATCGCCAATATCCTGGCAGACAGGTTCAGTGCAAACTTCTCCACCCCAAAAGAGCAAGTATCTATCCTGGCAGAGGGCTGTCTCCCAAACATCTCAGATGCTCAGGTGAAGGCTGCCCTCTCCAAAGCAAAAAACACTGCTTCCATGGGACCAGATGGTGTCCCAGGTTGCGTCCTACATGAATTACAAGAGGAACTAATCCCTCAAATAAAACAGCTATACAATCTCAGCCTCACTACAGGATATGTGCCCACAGAATGGCGTACAGCAACAGTGGTCCCACTCCACAAAGGTGGAGCCTCTATGGACCCTGGAAACTATCGCCCCATAAGCCTGACTAGCTTAGTCTGCAAGGCTATGGAGAGGATCATCATGGAGCTCATAAACAAAGACATTGGGGACCTACAGACACTAGATCCTACCCAGTTCGGCTTTGTCAAGGGCAGATCCTGCCTTTTGAACCTGGTTGACTTCTTTGAAACAGTCACCAAAGCCATAGATGAAGGGAAGGTAGTCCACACAGCCTATCTGGACCTTGCAAAGGCATTTGACACAATACCCCACTCGGGCATCATAGATAAGCTATCCAGCTTAAATATAAACCCCTATGTCACAAGATGGGTCGCAAACTGGCTCAAAGACAGAACCCACAGATTGAGAGTTGCTGGAGCCATGTCAGACTCGAAACCGGTCACAAGTGGCATCCCACAGGGTTCTGTCCTGGGACCACTCTTGTTCGGTATATACTTTTCCGAGGTACAGGCAAACGTGGGAGGACTATGGCTCACCAAGTTCGCAGACGACTGCAAACTGGGCGCCATAATCAACTCTCCAGCTGACACAAACATCCTTCAAAAAGGTCTCACAGAGACAGAAAACTGGTGCCAGCACCATGGTTTAAAGCTAAATGCCAAAAAATGTATAGTCATACCCTTTGGCAAAAACAATGTGCCCACAAATTACCACATAGGCGGAAACCCATTAAGTACAGAGAAAGTTATTAGGGACCTGGGGACCCAAGTTGATAGCAATCTCTCCTTTGAAAACCACATTGCCAAAGTGGTTAGAAAGACCTTCTACATAGCCCACCTCATCACGAAGGGTTTCACATCTAGATCAAGAGAGGTAATTGTGCCCTTTATTCATCCCTCATCAGACCCATCATAGAATACAATGCCCCTTTTGGGATGTACCTTACCCGACACCTGCAGCAATTAGAAAGACCCCAAAAGTATCTCACCAAGAGGATCAAGGGTCTCAAACAGATGCCATATGCTGCTCGGTTAAAAAACTCCAGCTCTACTCAGTTGCATACCGCCTACTTGAGGCGATCTATGCCTGACATACAAAGCTATGTCAAATCCAGAATTAATGGACATGCTCCACCTCAGTAAATCTAAATCCTTTAGAGCCACACGCTCGAGGGACTTGAACCTCAGCACAGAAATAAATAGAACTTGCTGGAGGGACAGGTTCATAACCCAGAGGCTCCCTTCGCTCTGGAATAGAATTCCAGTTCATGTGAGGCAGAGCACCTCACTGAATCTCTTCAAGAAGAATCTCGATAAGTGGATGGGGGATCGTAGGTTTGTCCCAGGGATTACTCCTGTGCCACTATTAGACAGAGGCACAGTAAACTAAACCTTAAAAAGGGCACAGTATACTCAAATCAAGGGGTGGCGTAAGCCATACAGAATCGGGCTAGGCTTATAATTGCCCTAGGGCAGATAGCCTAGTATGAACCTATGAACCTAAAAATAATTACAGCAAGATTTCAGCAGATTCAATTTGACTCATAAAATGCTGAAAAACAAGCCCAAATTACAAACATTGCTGACATTTGAAGCTTGAAAGAAAAGCATTTGGCTACTCTCTGAAAATAATACTGAAACAAGAATGTCACAGTGAAACTACATTTCTCTTCATAGCAGTATCTTGGATCATAGTATACTGATGGCTATTTCATAGTGCTATCGCTACTAGGTTCATAGGCCCATAGTTAGTACTAGACTAGCTGCCCTTGCAGGCCATTTTAAGCCTAGCCAGTTTCCCTTTTTCTTCTCAATATAACCTATCCCATTTGGTTACATATTGACCTACCCACCCCATGGTCAGTAATTATATATTACCGCTAGTGAGAATAACTGGAATAATTTGAGGTGACACATGCATGGCATAAAGCAGTTAGGAGCTGCATCTGTCCATCCATTAGTAGTACAGGGGGCAGTCCTTGGGAAATTTTTCTTTTTTCCATCCATACATCTAAGTTGCTTTTGAAAATGGACAGGGCCGAACTTTGTTTTATATGGCTGGAGAGTCTTTTCCATAGCAGCGGTATCCTCTGAGAACTATACCTATTCCACCAATCCATTTTTTTGATATTTAATTTAGATCCCTAGACTGATTATTTCTGATGCCATCTTTGATGTGCAGTAAATCTGTCAGTATTGGGTTGGAGAATGCCTTGTATACCAGACACAGGTCACCTCTTAGCAGCCTGTAAGATACCAAGCATATTGACAGGCCTTTGAGACAGTTCATTTAGGACATGTTGTTTAAGCCTTGTATCCATTTAGTAAGGTATCTCTCCGGGCGTTCCAGTTGTTGTATGTGTCTGGACATATGCATACCAAAGGGGGTGTTATATTCACTGACTGGCCTAATGAAGGCTGATTAAAGGGGGGCAGTGACATCCCTAGATATGGACACAATCCCTTTGTTTATAAGCTGTACAATATAGAAGGACTTTCTTGCAATAATCGACACGTTCAGAAGTTAGGTCACTGTCCACCTGTTCCCAAATCCTGAACAACTGTTGGAACTCTTAGGGACATTTTGTCAACGTAGTAGTACCCTGGGGTAGATGACTTCCCAAAGTATACAGCAATACATTTTTGGCATTTAGTTTCAGACCATGATTTTGACACCAGTTATTTATTTGTGAGAAACCTTCCCACAGGATGGCTAAGTCATTTGGGGATTCAGTGACTGCTTGTAGCCTGCAGTATTCTGCAAACTTAGTCAGAGCCCTTTAGTGTTGGCTTGCACTTCAGATACGTAGATGCCAGAGTTTCTGGGGGGCTCCACTGGTGATTGGTCTATTTGTGGAGGTAACCTCCCATGTTTTGATTATCTGTGTCCTCTCTGTGAGCCATTTGGTAATCCAGCAGGTGACATAGGGGTTTATTCATAGTTTATTTAGCTTTTATACTGTGCTTGAGCCGGGAATTGTCAAAAGCTTTGGCTAAGTGGAGGTATGAGGTATGTATCATTTTGCCTTCTTCCATTGCTTTGTTGACCTTTTAAAAAAAATCCACCAGGTGGAGCAAGCATGACTTGCCCTTGATGAATCCAAACTGAGATGAGTCTATTGTTTGAAGGTTCCCTGTTTCCTGATTGATTAATTTTATGATATTCCTTTACATGACTTTGCATACGAGGCTGGTCAGACCTATGGGTCTGTAATTTCCTGGGTCTGTGGAAGGTCCTTCCTTATACAGGGGAATGACTGTAGTTGTTCTCCATTTGCTTTGTACAGAACCTGTATGGAGGCTGAGATTGAACAGCGTTGTTAGGGGTGTGGCTAAATTGTACTTCATAATGTTTTAAGATGTATCCAGGGATATTGTCTACTATATTCAAAATGCAGTCAAGTCAAAAAGAAAAAGTGATTTTAACAGTTTGAAACGGTGATAACTTCCACAGAGTAGAAACATTCCTGCAGTTAAATAAAGAACCCCACCACTCCTGGAAAGTGCAATGGTAAAAAGGCTGTGTTGCTGCAATGCGGAGCTTTGCAGTTCAGAGGTGTGGAAAGATCTCATCTGCTAATCTGCATGTCTCTGAATCACCATTAACTACCAGACGTGCAGATCACCACTTTGCTATGGTATTTAACAGGGGAGGCAGTACCATGCTAGCACAGGCAGACCCTCTCAGTCACTCATACACACACACACACACACACACACACACACACACACACACACACACACACACAGTAAAACACACACAGCCATACATGTCACATGTCTGACCTGTCTGTGTTGTCAGAATGTCCATATGTGTCCTCTGGTAATTTACAGATGATTACAGTCAGTTTTTAATACCAGACATTTAAGTTTTACACTTAATATCCTTCAGTAATTGAATTGTATTGCAAAAGCTGTTATCTTAGTGACTTTCTAAGTTTGTAGGAGGAATAATTAAAAGCAGTACAAACTTTCGGTTTTGTGTTGATGTCTTATGATATGAGATTAAGGGTTGTTGTTGTAGTGTCTTTCGGCTTTTCCCAGTTAGGGGTCACCACAGCGGAACTCCGGTCCACTAATGATTGGCAGGAGATTTTTACATGCCGAGTTGCCAACCCTGACGCACAACCTTCAACGAAGGTGCGCCCATTCACGCATGTCTCCACACAGAAGACGCTCTAGCTGAGAATCGAACAGGACAACGTCTTCTTGTGAGGCGACAACGCTACCACAGCACCACCACCGCAGCTGTGATATGAGATTAAGGGTAACCATTTGAAATGCCGGGACCCACTAGACTGAGTCCCAAAATAGAGAGATTGAATGGCTGTAAGAATGTACTTACATATACTAAGTCTGAGATGCCATTTCTCAGAGTATTCCATTTTCTCCAGGGTATAGCAGTCTCTAAGTTGGTATATGTATAAGTTTGTGGGTATGGGAGGCTTGCCTGTCACATAGGGCATGCAGGGAGGCTTGCCTCCCCTCTGCAAAAATTTTGTTTATTTAACATTTGTTTTACCAGGATAATCCAACTGGACAGCTAGTGTCAATTTTCAGAGGAGTCCTGGGGAGAAAAGTTCCAAGATGTTACAGTGTGAATACATGGTTATTAAAGGATAACAGTTAGTAGAATGCTGACATTTTTAGCAGGCATGACAGCTGAATACAGTAATAGTAGTCAGATAACAAGTGGTACAATGCCAACATATAAAAGGCAAAAACAGTTAAATGCAATGCAGTACAATCAGGAGATCACAAATCTTACAGTACTAGTACAATATATGTACATAAGGTACTCAGAGAAGGTACATATTTACAATATTTACACAATATACAATGCACAAAGGTAGACCAAGATGACAGTGAAAAATATACATCAGAGGTCTCAGGGGGTAACCTGCCTACAGTGGGGTGAGGATTTGGGTGGGGGGGGTCATTGCAGTTGCAAAGATGCTTAGCATAAAGGTGAGATTTAAGGAGTTCTTTAAATGTGGTTGTGTGATTTTGTAGCTTGAGGTCAGGAGGGAAGTTGTTCCATGCTTTTGCGACCTCATGGGAGAATAGGCCTTCTCCAGAGCTGTTCTTGCATGGATTGACTTCAGTCAGGGCTTTGTTACTGGATCATAGTTCCCTGTTGGAATTGTGGAAATTTAACATGCAAGCTAGTGCAGGGGTTCTCTCAGGATGGTATAGAATTTGCTGAGCTATGCTGAGTTGGTGATAGCTTAGCAAGTTTGGAAATTCTAACCAGTGTAGTTTAAGTAGGGATGGGCAGCGATGGGAGTGTGATTTAGCACTGACTGAGAACTTAACTCTCTTGTTGTAGCATGTGGAGAGTTTGTTTAGGTTGGTTTTATTAGTGTTAGTTAGAACTGGGGAGGCATAAAGTAATGTTGATAAGAGATGAGTTCTGGCTATGGCAGTCCTAGACTTGGAGGTTAGGAACTGTTTGCTGCGATAGAGGCATCCTAGCTTTTTGTGGACTTTAGAGATGGTTTGGGATATGTGTTTATTGTATTTAAGGTGTTGATCAATTGTGACACCTAGTAGCTTGGCCTCTGGAATTGGGGTGATGGGGGTTTTGTTGGCTGAGAGAATGAAGAAGGTGGGATCATTGGGCTTAGTTGGGTGGAATAGCATTAACTGTGTTTGTTTGGGTTTAGTATCATTTGGTGATTGTTTAGCCATTTCTCTGTCAAAGTGAAGGATTCTTGGGCTTTACTTTGCAGAAGATGGATGTTAGGTGCTGAGCAATTAGGGTCGTATCATCAGCGTATTGGACAATATCAGCTTTAGTGGTTGCTAAGTGGAGCTTGTTTGTAAATATGTTAAAGAGAAGGGGGCCTAGGATTGAGGCTTGGGAGACATCATATGTGACGGGGAGTGGGGGGATAGAGAGTTTACCCATTTGACAGATTGTGAGCAGTTGCTTAGGTAACTGTTGAACCAGTGCAGGATGGGATTATCGACGTTGAGTTTGGAGAGGCAGGCATGGAGTTTATTGTGGGAAACTGTGTTGAACGCCTTGGATAAGTCTGGGAAGGTGGCAGAGACAAGTTTCCCTTGATTCCTGTATGGGTTTATGGTACTGGAAAAGTTAATTAGGGCAGTGGTGGTGCTATGGGATGGTCTAAATCTGTGTTGGGTTTTAGATAGTAGGTTGTTGGATAGTAGGTGGGTAAGGAGTTGGTGGTGGATACATCTTTCTAGATTCTTTGATAAGGGTGATAGGATCTCAATGGGATGATAGTTGGAGATGTCAGTAGAGGGGCCACCCTTGTGGAGGGGTATGATATATGAGGTTTTCCACAAGGATGGAATAGTTTGTTCAGTAATAGATCTATTAATTAGTAAGGAGATGGGGTAGGCAATGGCCTTGGATGCAGTTTGGAGATATTTGGCTGGTAGATTGTCGGCAGTGAGAGTGGTTGGTTTGAGTTTTGCTTAGAGTTTTTGAATGGTTGATGTTGGTACTGGTTTGAGTGAGAAGGTGATAGAGTTAGTTTGGAATTTTGGGGGTTGTGGGTGATTTATCATTTATGAGTTTCAGTATGGAAGAGGTAAAATAGTTGTTGAAGTTTGTAGCTGCGTCAAGGTCTGTACCTTCGATGTTTTTGGCGGTGTAGTGGCTTTTCAGGGCTGGAGGATGTTCACTGCAGCCCAGAATTTCTGTGGGTTGCTACTGTGTTTCCTTTGTAAGGAAATATAGTGATTTTGTTTGTCTATCTTGTTCTTAGTTCAGAAAAGGTTTGCCTAGATGTCCTTCAAGGATGCATCTGACTACCTACAGTGGTAAGGACCTTACAAAAGCAGGACACAGCCACCACCACTACACCAACTCTTCAGCAGAACTGGAGCGGTGGCACATACCAGGAACAAATGGAAGCAAATACCTCATAAGGATAACCTTATTTTCAAAACATGGCACTGCACCAGAAGAAAAATGGAAGCTTGCAAACTAACCATGAGTTACAGGCCCGAAGCACAGACTCTGCCACTTTGAGAATGCTGATTTTACTATCTGCTCCAAGGGAAGAGCTCTAATCTCAGGCATAATTAAATTGCAAATGAGAGCTCTACTGCTGGAACCAAGATGGAGCAAAGGAGGGATTTTCTGCCAGTGTCTTCTTTCCCCAAGAAAAGAAAAAGTTCCAAAATTCCTGCTCTGAATCATTCCTCAGCTAAACACATTCCTCATTGTTCCAAAATTCAAAATCCTGACTCTACAGCAAGGAGTTCCCCCTATCAGACACCATCCTCTAGATATTTCTCAGATCTCCTCAGGGCATACCTGAGCCCCCAGCTATCCAATTTGCAGGCTTTTGCTCAGACTTCTTCAGCAGCCATCAGGCCAGCCTTCTCAGCATTGCCCTTTTTCATCTGTCTAGGCTCCCATTCTCAAAATACCCATGGCTATCCCCTCATAACTGCGGATCCCAGCCCAGATTCAAATCTATCTCCCTAAGGGGAGAAAAGAAAGACAGGACCTTAAAAACAGAACAAACGAAGGCTTACAAAGATCATTCTATCTGCTACAAAGCCCTGGATACACACATTCTCCCAAAAAAACCCGATGTTCCATCCCAAATAAAGAAGCCTTTCTGGGGAAAGAACTGGACTGGGGAAAACAAATGGAATTTCTAACTCTTCCAGAAGAAAAACTAGATCTACCAAATGACATTAACAAATTAGAGAGCCACCTACCTACCACTGAACAGGCTTCACAAACTCTAGCTAGGCTGCCCATCCTGCTCAAACAATTCCTCATGCCAAAATCATATAGAAAACCCCAAAAATAACAAAAGAACCAAGAAGCCCAATGTTAGCACAGCCAAAGCCAGACAGCTTATGTCCCATGCCTGATGTTCAACAGTTCTTATGGGTGCATCTCAAATGTCCATTAAATACAGGACCTTCCACGAAAGTCATTCAGGTAACTATCACGACAGATGCTCAAGTTGGAAATGGGGGCACACATGAGCAACTGACTCATGACCAAAAGATGCTCAGACCAGGACCATCAACACCAACATTAAAAGAAATGGAAAATTGGGTCCTAAAGTTCTCCTCATTCAGACCTCTTCCTCTAGGGCCACAGACCCATAAACACGAACAAGTACACTCAACAAACAGGATGCAGGGTACCAGGGACACACGGTAACCTTACCCCCTATGCCTACTGGCACTGGACCCTATGGGATGGAAGTCTGGGCTACACCCTTCAGTTACAGGCAGTTGTTATAAGAAGTGGAAGGAAAACATTATGTGAACATAGGGCACTGAACTACAAGAGATAATGACGAATGGACTAAGCACATCCGTATCTTCAAAGATTTCACACTGAAATGGGGATTACCACACATAGACTTGTTTCATCCCAAACAATCTTGCTGACGAAAAAAACTGCACAAGGACTTACCCCCAGACTTGGAGTGTGGACTCCTATGGAGCAAGTGGAAAAACTTTCACTTACGCATTCCCACTACTACGCTTGCAAAAGAGTGCTCTCTCCCCCAAGATCATTCCGCCTAAACACACATTCTATCGGCCAACATTGGCCAAGACAACATACTTACCCACCCAGGAGGAGACCCAGGAGGGAGGACAATATCTAAATAACCACTGATGCCATTACCAACTGACACGTAAAACAACACTGCAACGCACATTAGAACTCTGCTCTGCAGCTAGCTGCAGCAATTAGCAGGGACGAAATTAACAGGATCTTTATCCCAAAGTATCGGTCATAATCCTGGAGTGATAGTAGACCTTCAGCAAGATAGAAGGCATTCAGGAAATGGAAAAAGATGCACTGCCTGGAGTGCTGCAACAGGATGAATGTGACACATCCAGACATAGCCGACTCATCACTCTCACCACACTCTGTCCCAGGCCTGTCCACATCCCTTCAAGGCTCCTATGCATGTCGACTATTATCCTCTTTTTGGTTGCAGATCTCTGTCTTCTGGCATCAGTTGCTCAGGGAATTAATTCAGGAAAACAAATGGGAAACCTCCAGAAACCTCACATTGCCAGCTTGGGACAACTGCAAAAAAGTACTCTGCCCTCCTTGCTTCATGCAATATGTGCAGACTTACAATACCTATCTGGAGAAAACTGCCTTCCTGCTGTATACTTAAGCAAAGAAGGGTCTGGTCCCTACAAAAGCGTAATGGCAGTACATCCCCTCCTGATCAACCTTCAAAGATAGAGTGTCCATAGAAACAAAATATAATTTTACCCTATGCTAAGGTGGTATCCAGAGTCTCTTTAAATCAGGCTATCACCTTCTGCCTTCTCTTTAATCCCACAGAACAGGGGAGAAAAAACTCCTACATACCTTATTTGTTATGACTTTTTCGTGTGCTATAAAAGAAGAAGAGTGTTTTTCAAGATTTGTTTTTCTGCTATATTTATGGGGGGGGGTTCAGCTTGTTGGCACTTGGCATTTCGAGTGCAGATGTTTCAGTAGGGAGCTGAGGTATGCTTAATATTTCCAGTCTCAATTTCTCATAAGTCAATATGCCAAAAGTAATCCCTAATACACTAACTTATCAGTTAGAGCAGTGGGTTTATATTGAGATTTTCTGTGACAATGGTGCATGATTTGAGTCCTTTTAGTGCCTTTTAAAACATTTTATTCAATGTATCCCTGGTGTCTAGTGATTCCCCTTTGCACATTGTTTAATTGACTGCCTTTAAGGCACACTATGTAGAGTGTTACTGGTGCCATGTGTTCCCCCTATCCACATGTTAGGGAAGGGATCTCCCTGCTGTCTAGTGTTCCTACCACCAAAATGTTAGTGAAGTGCCTTCACTAGTGTCTAGTATTCCCTCCACCTTTATTGTGTGTAAGTGCTGTTCAGACTTGCATTTCAAGAGGTATCCCTGCTGGTTAGCGGTTCCCTGTACACCTCTGATTCCCAATTTGTTTGTGCCATTCAGGCATGAGTTTAAAGGATACCCTGGTGGCTAGTGATGCCCCCATCTGCATTCTGTTTAAGTGCCATTTAGGCATGGTTATTAAGAGTATCCTTAGTGGATAGTGGTTCCCCCCACTCAGTGTTGCAGGCTTGGCCCTTTAATCCAGGGGAGGTGTATTAAAGTATGCTAGCCACTCCAAAACACACATTCTCATATTCATTACACACACACACACACACACACACACACACACACACACACACACACACACACACACACACACACACACACACCCAGATCACACTAATGGATACGCCCATTCACCCATACATACTCATCTAACCACCCTCACTAACCCCCCCTACTGCTTCCTATTAGGCAAACACACACACTTGCAGCCCCTCACATACACACACGCACACACACCCTAACAATACGTTACCACTAAACTTCCTAGCACTTACTGTTCTACAGTGGATGAGCAGGGCCTTTTGGCTGTGTTCATTAATCAGCCAGGAGCAGCCATGTTGATCTGTGCAGTTATTCGGCTGTGTAAATCTCTTGCCATGGGCAGTTCTGCAAAAAGAAGGCATAACTAATTGGCATATGCCTCTCCCCCGGACTGCCTCATTAACATGTAGCATGGCTACAAAGACAGCCTACTAAGATGATGTACATCTTTGTGCAAAAGCATTGCAGTAAATCTCTCTTTGAATTCCAGAAAGGTTCACCTCACTATAACTTTTATGAATTCAGTTCACTTTTTTCAGACAGTTAAAACTCCAGTATAACACTTTATTCAAATAGATTGAGCGCTTTCGTCCTGCTAATTCACAGATTTCTTCAGAATCAGTTATAACAATCAATTCTACCCTTTTTAAATCTCCCTCCTGTAAGCATTTGAAACGGAGGGATGTTCTTCGTGTTTCACTGTTGCAGTCATTACATTTGGGTAATCTGCTGGCAGGTTGCCCTCAGTCGGCCTGATTAACAAAGTCTTGGGTCCTGCATCTGTTGCTGTCCCTTCTTCCATGACGTCAGGTCGTCAGGGGTATAAAACACGCAGCCTACACCATTACATCAGTCTTTCTTGCCGCGCGGTGCTCAAAGCAGAAGCAGTTTGCAAGTGCCGGTCGACCGACTCCTGAAATTTTCATTTTCGAGTTTCAGAACTGAAGTCTTCAACTAAAAGCTAAGTACCCCGTTGGGGAAACTTTTTCTTGTTCCTTACCGATGTCAGTAAAAGTTAATAATTGTATTACTTGTGGGAAGCAAATACCTCATAAGGATTTTCATTTGTACTGTATTCCTTGCCTAGGCCCTGACCACAACATGCCTTGCTGTCGGTTTTGTGCTAAATTTAATCAACACACTATTAAACGTCGGTATATTTTTGCTTCTAAATATTTTGGCTCGAGATTTAACTATTCAGAAATTTCGTCGGTTATCAATCCGACTACCGGAATACCTAAAAAACACAAAGAAAAAGGCAGAGACCGACTGTTGAGGGCCAAAACTGATGACGAAGCTTCTCCTAAGCTAGTCGCCGGTACTCAGTGAGGCGTTTTCGCAGCCCCTGATACCCGCTACTTTTGATTCGCAGGCCTCTACTGAGACCCATTCGGAGTCCGGTATGCCGCGAGATACTTTAAGTATTGAACCCGCGGATGTCTGTACCTTAGATGGGTCCAGAGCCGCTGAGCAGGCACCAGCTTCTGAGGTTGTTTTCAGGCCTAAAGATTTGTATATTAAACCGACGCCATCTTCAAAACTAAGGCCAAAAACTACTTCTATGTCTAAAAAAACGGATGCTTGGGCCACATGTACAGGCCCCAATGCATAAAAAACAAATGATCAAAATGGCTGAAGATTTAATTACCTTGATCAGGGGTACCCATCCCCCTCCTACTAAGAGGCCTAGGCAAGGCACTGACTATGAATCTTCAGATCAGGTTTCTGTGTCTTCTGATTCCTCTTCTGATCAGGAATGATCTATTCCCACTTATGAGGACTCTGATGCAGAAGATTCCATCCCTTCTGCTTCTCCTCCTGAGGATTTTTCTTTTGGAGAAACTTTGCATACCTTAAGGGAACACTTTCACTGGAAGAGTCAGGATTTCTCAGAATCTAAAAAGATACTTTGGGATTTCCTTCTTCTTCCTCAGCATAGGCTTTTGGCTATATCTCCTGTTCTAGACATTGTTGATGATGTTTTCTCAGACTCCTGATTCCCTGCCTCCGTCTCCTAGTAAGCCTGACAGATATTACAGGGTTCTTGACTCCCACAAATTCCTCTTTAAAAACCCTACTGCTGACCCTGAAACCATTTCTCAGGGTCCCAAGGGCGTTAAGGCTTCTACTGCTAAAAATCCTTCCGCTTCTGATAGAGATTCCAGGGCGCTGGATAGATGGGGTAAGAAGGTTTACACGTCTGCACCCTTGGCAATCAGGGCTTTAAACTGTCAACTTCATATGCTTAAATATCAACAGCATGTCATGGGTTTACTTAAACAGAAAATGATGTTGATTTCTGACTGTGTGGAAAATAAAGAGTTGCAGGATTTATTGCATTCAGCTGAACAAGTTGGAAAACATACTTTGCAATGTGGTTTTGATTCCTTGGAGGCCCCTTGCAGGGCTGCTGTAACTGGATCTATGATAAGAAGGCTTGCTTGGCTCAAGGAGCAAAATCTGCCTGACCATGTTAAAGCAAAATTGTTGGATGCTTCTTTACAACATGACAGTCTGTTTGGTAATAAGGTTGAAGATGTTTTGAAAAAGATGGAAGATAAAACTAAATCTATGCAAACTGTAAAAGATTTCCTACAAGTGCAGCCACCCAGGTTCAATAGGCACTGGCCTACTAAGAACTGGTCCTTTCCAGTACTCACTAGAGCCGCTCAGGTCAAACCCAGACATTCCAAAGGCTCCAGGTTTCAGTCGCAAGGAACTTATAGAACAAAGCAATGAGGTGCCTCCACCTCCAAATCTGGAAGTAACAAAGCACCTTTCTACGGAAAACAGTCTCAATGGCTTTCCACTGCAGTCACCAAGCACTTATCTTTTGGCCGCCCCTTTGGGGGTAAAACTGGCACTTCATGCACGAAACTGGCATCTGATTACCCAGGACAAATGGGTTTTAAATATAGTATCCCAGGGATACAGATTTCATTTCCACATGTTGCCAATCTCAAACGGATGGCCAGATCTGCCTCCAAATCAGTGGGCAGAGGCCCAGAAACAGGTTAAGTCCCTCATGAATATGGGGGCTATTCAGCCAGTACCAGAAAAGGAAAAGGGACAAGGTTTTTATTCAAGACTTTTCCTGGTACCCAGAAAAGACAAATCATGGCATCCAATTCTGGACTTAACCATTCTAAATACATTTATGGACATTCCAAAATTCAAGATGCTGACTCTCCAACAGTTACTACCTATGCTAGGCAAGGATGCCTGGTTGGTAACTCTAGACTTAAAAGAGGCTTACCTGCATATCCTAATCAGGGAATCTTGCAGAAGATACCTCCGCTTCAAAGCAGGCTATTTGCATTACCAGTTCTCTGCGCTGCCCTTTGGCTTATCTACTGCGCCCAGGGTCTTCACAAAGTGCCTGGAACCATTAATTGCATTTTGCAGGCAAAGAAATATTCAACTTTATCCATACCTGGGCGATTGTCTAATTCAGGCAGAAAACAAGGACACTCTTCTAAAACATCTGGCGTTTGTAAAAAGGCTTCTAACTTGTCTAGGGTACACCATAAATGAAAATAAATCACAACTGGTACCCTCTCAAATAATTACATTCCTGGGTGCAAGCTTGAATACAACTGCCCAGATGACTTACCTTACGCTAGAAAAACAAATTCAGTTGATGACTTACTTCAAACAGGTGGCCACAAAAACCCAGCTATCTGCAAGATAAATTCTGCAGGCCTTGGGGTTCAGGGCCTCCTGCATTCTTCTAATTCCATATGCAAGACTGCATATGAGGAAACTTCAATGGTACCTAAAAAGCTTATGGAGTCAACATTGTCACAGCCTGGAAACAATGATTCCTATCATTCCTTGCCTGCAGCTAGAGTTCCTATGGTGGGCAGAGGCCTGCCACCAAAACAAGGGACTGTCATTCATTCCACCCCCTGCCGCCCAAACCCTGACTACAGACGCATCAGATTATGCTTGGGGGGGCGCATCTGGCAGGGAGATGCATTCAGGGCCAATGGAGCCCAAATCAAATGCACCTACATATCAATCAGAAAGAGATGTTAGCTGTACAGAATGCTGTGACAGCCTTCAAGGACTATCTTCATCCAGGACAACTACTTATAAAGACAGACAACACCACAGTCATGTGGTACACAAACAATCAGGGGGGTACCCATTCCTACCCCCCTTGCAGACTAGCCATGACATTGTGGAACACGGCCTTAACTTATCAAATACATCTACAAGCTCAATTCCTGCCCGGAAAGCAAAATACTGTGGCAGACGACTTAAGCAGAAATCTTGTGGACCCACACAAATGGAAACTGGATCCACAAATCTTCAGCATGTTGACACGCAAATGGGGGAGCCCAGACATAGATCTTTTTGCCTCACCCCAAAACTATCAGTTGGTCAAATTCTGCACAAGAATTCATCACAAAAAAGCTTGGAAAGTGGATGCTCTGTCCTTCAGCTGGAAAAATCTATCAGCCTATGCCTTTCCCCCTCTGCCTCTGCTCTCCAAGGTATTACTAAGTCAGTCAGGAAAAAACAAAAATGATTCTGATTGCTCTAGACTGGCATCGCCGACACTGGTACCCACTCCTACGCAATATGTCACACCTTCCTCCATGGTACCTGCCTCAGACACCTTACCTACTATCTCAGCAGAACTATCAAATTCTGCACACTCAGCTCCAAACTCTGAATCTTGCAGCATGGCTAATCAACTAATTTCACCAGTTACATCTCTCAGCAAACCTGTGATGGATGTCATTTTGGAGGCTAGAAGGCCTAGTACTAGAAAATCTTATGCTGACAAATGGAAACGATTCTGTGCCTGGAACTAAGCACAAGGAATAAGCACAGCAATGTCCAATATTCCTCAGATTCTGCAATACTTAACTGAGATGCTTCACAAGGGCCTATGTTTTCTTCCATAAAAATCCATGCCTCTGCCATTTCAGCTCATTACAACACAGAGCCTCCCCTCTTTTCTCATCCTCTGCTAAAGCAGTACCTCAGAGGGGCCAAAAATTTAAGACCTCCCAGGAGAGCACCAACTCCTGCATGGGACCTCAATTTTGTTTTGGAAAATCTCACTGTACCTCCTTTTGAGCCAGCTGCTACTGCAGACCTAAAACTTCTCTCTTGGAAAACAGCTTTTCTTTTAGCAGTCACTTCAGCTAGAAGGATTTCAGAACTACAGGCTCTTATGGCAGTGGAACCTTTCGTTATTTTTTTACCCGGATAGGGTGGCTCTCAGGACCAATCCATCCTTTATGCCTAAAGTGGTATCTAGTGTGGCCCTTAATTAGACCATTCATCTGCCAACTTTCTTTCCAAATCCACAGAACAAGGGTGAGCAGATTCTGCATTCATTGGATGTGCACAGACAACTAAGATTCTACTTAAACAGGACAAAATCTCTAAGAAAATCTGAACAATTACTGGTGGCATTTGCTGCAGGGGCAGAGGGAAAGGCTATTTCAAAGCAGACTATTTCCAAATGGATAAGCCATTGTATTCATTTCTGCTATATGCACCATGGTAAACCTGTCCCCAAGGGGATTAGATCTCATTCCACCAAGGCTGCATCTACTTCTGCAGCCTTTCTTAGAGGGGTTCCTACCAGAGACATTCTAGAAGCTGCTACCTGGAGCTCAGTTCATACATTCACCAAACATTACCATTTACCTCTCTTCTCTAAATCCAGAGCAGGCTTTGCCACTGCTGTCCTGCAGGGCCTTATAGCTGCTCCTAATGCTGTATACATCCATCCTCCCAACCGTAGCTTTGGGATTCTACCCAAATGTAATGACTGCAACAGTAAAACACGAAGAACATAGTACAGTTGTGTACACTTACCATAAATGTAGATGTTCGAGTGTATTCACTATTGCAGTCGTGGTTACCCTCCCTCCAGCCCCCTGTTTTTTCTCTAACTATACCTCTCATTTCTTTTACTATCTTTAAAAGCCTTTTTGGTGTATTTGCTTTTGTTTGAAGGTATATGTTTTGTATTTTTTATTCTATATATATATATATATATATATTTATATATTTTGCTCCCCATTTGGGGGTCACCTATCATCTGGGGCAAGAAAAACTGATGTAATGGCGTCGGCTGCATGTTTTATACCTCTGATAACCTGACCTGACATCATGGAAGAAGGGACAGCAACCGACGCAGGACCCAAGACTTTGTTAATCAGGCCGACTGAGGGCAACCTGCCAGCAGATTACCCAAATGTAATGACTGCAACAGTGAATACACTCGAACATCTACATTTATGGTAAGTGTACACAACTGTACTATGTTTACTCTGAGGTAACAAGGAAAAGGCACATTGGTGAGTTGGTACCAATTCTTATGACAAGACAGGCTCAATCAGTGATGAATTTGAGGGCCCAACTTAAAGATGATCATACGTGTTCATTTATTGCCACTTTTACACACGCGCATGCGTTTATTTATAGGACCCTTGAAAAAACTGCAAAATATTTCAGAGTTTTGAATGGTTAACTGATTTTCTAGGGGAAAAGCCTAGAATAGTGTATAAAAGAGGTAGATCCTTAAAAAAATTATTGGAAAGTGGTAAACAATCACGTGCCTTGACCAACAAGAGATTTGGTACATTCAAATGTGGGCTTTGTGCCCAGTGCAAGCACATTTTGGAGGTGGTTAATGTTAAGGTTAATGAACAGTTAATTTATTCTTCTTTCCATTGTACATGTAACTCTGTAGGACTTATATATCTAGCTAACTGTAAAAATTGTGACAATTTCTATGTGGGGAAGAGCCAACGTAGATTTAAAGAATGTATTTACAAACGTATGTTGGATATGAAATAAGCAGGTCAACAACTCATTGTATAAACACTTGGAGAAACACCCTGAGCATGGGTTTGTATTTTTTGACATTGGCACAGTATATAAGATCCCTGAAGGAGGGTCATGGGCTGATTTAATTGAACGTAGAGAGACCTTGTGGCAACTTGAGCTGAATGCATGTATGCCACCACATCTCAATTTCAGTAGCATGTGTTTCAAAACTTTTATCTTATAAAGTATAAAAGTAAAACATGTTTTTAATAGTTCAATAGATTTTTAAAGACATTTTATATATATATATATATATATATATATATATATATATATATATATATATATATATAATGTGTATATATATATATATATATATATATATATATATATATATATATATGTGTGTGTATATATATATATATATATGTGTGTACACAGACATGCATTTTTCTTTGATGTTGTGTATTTATATGGTTGTACAGTGTATTGGTGTAATGTGTCATGTCACTCTGCAGGAGGGAGATTTATAAAGGCTGGAATTGATTGTTATAGGTTCATAGGTTCATACTAGGCTATCTGCCCTAGGGCATTTATAAGCCTAGCCAGAATGTGTTTGGCTTTCGCCACCCATTTAAATTTATTTTGCTATGCCCTTTTCGAGGTTAGATACTGTGCCTCTGTCTAACAGTGACACAGAAGTGATACCCGGGGTAAACCTATGATCTCCCATCCACTCATTAAGATTCCTCTTGAAGAGAGTCAATGAGGGACTCTGCCTAACCTGGACTGGGATTTTATTCCAGAGTGAAGGGAGCCTCTGGGTTATGAATCTGTCCCTCCAGCATGTCCTATTTATTTCAGTGCTGAGGTTCAAGTCTCTCGAGCGTAGCTCGATGGGATTTGGATTTTCTGAGGTGCAGCATGTCCATTAATTCCAGGTTGGACATGGCTTTATACGTCAGGCACAGATCGCCTCTGAACAGGCGGTATGCCACTGAGTAGAGCTGGAGTTTCTTTAACCAGGCAGCATATGGCATCTGTTTGAGACCTTTGATCCTCTTGGTGAGGTACTTTTGGGGTCTTTCCAGTTGCTGCAGGTGTCTGGTAAGGTACATCCCAAAAGGGGCATTGTACTCAATTATGGGCCTGATGAGGGATGAGTAAAGAGGCATGATGACCTCCCGTGATCTAGATGTGAATCCCTTCATGATTAGGTGGGCTATATAAAATGTTTTTCTAATCACTTTGGTCACGTGGTTGTCAAATGAGAGATTGCTATCAACTTGGGTCCCCAGGTCCCTAATTACTTCTTCTGTACTTAATGGATTACCACATATATGGTAATTTGTGGGCACTTTGTTTTTGCCACAGGGGATGACTATACACTTTTTGGCATTTAGCTTGAGGCCATGGCTCTGGCACCAGTTGTCTGTTTCTATGAGGCCCTTTTGGAGGATGCTTGTGTCGGCTGGAGAGTCGATTATGGCGCCCAGTTTGCAGTCATCTGCGAACTTGGTCAGCAACAGTCCTTCCGTGTTGGCCTGTACCTCCGAGAAATATATACCGAACAAGAGAGGTCCCAGGACTGAACCTTGTGGGACACCACTTGTAACTGGTTTGGAGTCTGACATGGCTCCAGCAATTCTAACCATGTGGGTTCTGTCCTTGAGCCAGTTTGCAATCCATCTAGTGACATAGGGGTTTATATTTAAGCTGGTGAGCTTATCTATAATGCCCGAGTGGGGTATTGTATCGAAGGCTTTTGTGAGGTCCAGGTAGGCTGTGTGGACCACCTTCCCCTCATCAGTGGCCTTGGTGACTGTTTCAAAGAAATCAACCAGGTTTAATAGGCAGGATCTGCCCTTAACAAAGCCGAACTGGGTAGGATCCAGTGTCTGTAGGTCTCCAATATCTTTATTTATGAGGTCCATGATGATCCGTTCCATAGCTTTGCAGACCAAGCTAGTCAGGCTTATGGGGTGATAGTTTCCAGGATCCGTTGAGGCACCACCTTTATGGAGAGGGACCACTGTTGCTGTACGCCACTCTTTGGGCACATATCCTGTAGTAAGGCTGAGATTGAACAGTAGTTTTATGTTTGGGTTTAGCTCTTCTTGGAGTTCATGTAGGACGCAGCCCGGGACACCGTCTGGTCCTAATGATGCTGTGTTTTTTGCTTTGGAGAGGGCGGCTCTTACCTGAGCATCTGAGATGTCAGGGGGGCAGCACTCTGCTGGGATAGATATTTGCCCTTTGGTGGGGAGAAGTTTGCGCTGTACCTGTCAGCTAGCATGTTGGCAATGTATGTGGGTTTGGTGTATTTTTTGTCATTTTGGACTAATTCTGAGCATATCTGGGAATTACCACCCAGGTTCCTAACATAACTAAAGAAAGCCTTGTGATTATCCTTAGTGTCCTGTGCAATTTTTCTCTCGAAGCTGGCCTTAGACAATTTTATGAGTGCCCGGAGTTTTTGGCTAATACTGATCAGTGATGCCTTCCCTTTTTGGGATTTTGCTCTATCATTTAGTAGCTTCCTCCTTCTATTGTATAGTTTGTTTATGGCTGGGGTCCACCAGACAGGACGTCTGCCTTTGGAGGATTGGGTCTTGGTTTTATTTGGGATCGCATGATCCATGCATTCCTGAAGGTGTTCATAGAATGCATTTATAAAGGATTCTGCGGTCTGGGCGTATTTTCCACAGGCCGGGGCTTTGAAGGATTCCACCTCGGTTTTGAGGAGTGTGAAATTTGCTTTAGAGAAGTTTTTCACTGTGGTTTTCTGGGCAGCGGGTGGGGTCGGGATGTGAATATCCAATGAGATTAGTTTATGGTCTGATCTTACCAGTGAGGGATACACTTCTGGTCTGGAGCATAGTGTCCCCATGTTGGTGATGATCAGGTCCAGTATGTTTTCCCCTCTTGTGGGAGTGGTAACAAGTTGTTCCATAGCATTTGAGTTTATAAATTCTAGGAACCTTTGGGCTAGGGTGTTGGAGCTAGAGTAATGCTCCCAGTCTATGTTTGGGTAGTTGAAGTCGCCCAATATAATGGTGTTTGGAGAGACCTTCATATTTTCCAGTGTTCTCAGGAAGGCCGAGTGGGGTTCCTGGGTTTGTGAGGGTGGTCTGTAGCAGGCTATAAACTGGAAGGCAGTTTTACCCACTGTTAGTTGCACATGGATAGTCTCTGATGCTTCGTGCTTTGCCACCAACCTGGAGGTGTGGGTATCTTTGATGAATATCGATACTCCCCTCCTTTTGTGGTTCGGTCCAAGTTTTGGGGCCGAAAAGCATGGTATGAGGTATAACCTGGTAGTGCTGGGGTGCTCTCGGGAGCCCTGAACCAGGTTTCTGTTACTCCACAGATATCGATGTTCTCCATGCTAAGGAGAGTTTCGAGTGCGTGCATCTTGAGGTTAGAACTTCTGGCGTTGAGTAGCATTACTCTTAGTTTCTTATCCCTTGTGATACCTATGGAGGTGGGTGTGTCTTTTGAAGCTTGCCTAAAAAAGGCACTATGGGGGTAGCAAGAGCCTTTGCCAATATCCGAAAGCCCAGGGGTGACAGGTGCAAGCCGTCCCTAGCGAAGCATCGTGGCTTGTCGAGCATATCATCCCAAGCTGACAGGCATTGGATCCCCTTTGAATGACACCAGTACTTAAGCCAATTGTTGAAATTGATCATCTTGTCTTCATATTGTGGCATCATTCTTGGTGAGGGTAAGATGGTACTCAAGGTCAGGGTCATACCAGCCTGGGCTACATGCTCAGAGAGATCCTCTATGTCTCTTTTCATGTAGTCCAGGGAGGTACGTCTCAGGTCATTCACACCAGCATGGACAATGACTGAGTCATATTTGTACTTGCCTTGGAGTGACCTGAGTGCTTGTGTTATGTGGCGGATCCTAGCACCTGACAGGCTGCTCACCGTGACCTCTCCTTGTTCAGCCTGGTGAGCGGGACGCCAGTGTGCCTGACGATAGAGTCACCTATTACAAGTGTATCAGGTGTGTTGTTTAGTCTTAAGGGCTGTGACTGTTCGGCACACTGGCTTTGTGAGATATGTGTTGCAAGTGTTTTGTTTTGGGGTAGCGGTTGCTTGGGTGTCTGCTTTGGAGGTCTCTGCTGCTTAGGCAGATCTTTATTTAGAGCCTCCGAGTATGTTTTTGTGTGATTATGTGTTTGGTTTGCTGTCGTGGTAGGTCTATGTGAGACTGGAATTGTAGTGAGTGTGGTTTCCTTCTCCTCCTAACTGGTTATGCCAGTACTGAGTTGAGAGAGCTTAGCCTCCAGTTTGGCTATATGGTTGCATCTCTCACATGTGTTGGAATTTGTTGGGAGGAGGAGAGGGTTGTCTGTGTACATGAGGCAGTTGTAACATTGCCTCAAGATTCCCAGATTCACCAGCTGGACCGGAGAGGAGATTGACAACTGACCTTTGGACATGCTAGAATAATATTGGGAATTCCTTTATAATTGAAAACAAGGGCCAGTGGGGAGTGAGGGTGTAGTGCTTTTAATTTTTAGTGCTGACTTATATAATTGCTTTAGTGAGCAAGTGCCAGGTAACTTAAGTGCAATGTGTTACAGGTAACAAATGCAAAACCGACAAAAAGTAACTTTCTTTCAAGTGAAACAAGGAAATAAGTACAGTAAGCAAAGCAGACATCACTAGTGATCCACAGAAGCGCTGAGAAGCCGCGTATTAGGTGGAATTAGCGTTCCAGGGAATAACAGGCAAACAAACAACAAGCATATAAACAAAGCTAGATTCAGCAGGCCTGGATCTAGTCTATGCTACAGCAAACAAGGTGTACCAATTTCAGTAAGATACAGTTCAAATATTCAGGCACTATAAACCTTTAACCAGAAATTCCCAGCTCAGAAGGGCAGAGTCCAGCCTCTTCTCCCACAAGAGTGCAGACCACGAACCTTCTTAATGTAAAATAACTGGCCTGAAGCCCAAGTGCTTAAACCAGAACTAATACACTTTAAGAATAACAGACACTGGGCTCTCAATTAGCAGTTCCCAACTTAGAAGGATGAAAGCTACCTGTCCTGCCACCACAGTGCATGCCACAAACCTTCCTAATGTAAAACAATTCATCCTGATGAAGTCTGTGAATTAGCAGGACGAAAATGGTCAATCTGTTTGAATAAAGTGTCATACTGGAGTGACAGTGCTTTCTAGAGCTTTGGTTTGTTCAGCTATGTGGAGGTGTTTATAATTATTCAGCTGTGCTATATTGCATCAGAAAATTTATTTAATATCACATTAGTTTTACTGAATGGTATAGATTTGCGAAGTCTGAAAATATTTAAAGTGAGTTCAGCTTCTTGATAGTGAAAACTGGACATTTGAAAAACAAAAGGAATCAAGTCTTCTTCATCTTGACTATGTAAATATTTGAATTCTCAAAGTGTCAGAACCTTCTTGAAAAAGGCATACTCTGTTTTTCAACAAAACTAATTATTTCCATTTCCAGTGAGGTTGTGTAGCCTTGGAGTTGGTATGTTTTAAAGTATTAGAGGTGTAGTGGACCTAAATCCCCATGAGGGTTCTGGGTACTTTGCCTGACTGAAGTAATGGCTTTTGTCCAGTTGCAGTTGACATTTTGATTGCACACTTGGTAGCTTAGTAAACCAGATGTAGATTACCATCATGTATGCATTATGCATTTGATACCTGACAGTGGTATCATTTGACATTTTGCATATTTCAGGCTGGTGACATCAGTCTTCACAGATTCTGTATTTGGAGTATTCATCTTGTGCCGTGGATCATAAGTTTGAAGTTAGCAGGCTGCACGGCTCCTCTGACTGTTCTTTAAGATACATTGATGAGATCCCTCATGGATATACACATGTATGCAGTGTTGGTGTGGCATATCTTAGTTATTATTCAGCAGATTATGTCCTTCTAAACGTAAAAAAACTAATACCTTTTTTTATGTGACATTGACATTTGTTAAATAACTAATAATTAATAGGTCATGCTGCTAAATGCTAGGAGCCTAAACAGTAAACTGCACTCCCTGGAAGCACTCCTCACCTTGGAAGATGCTGATGTATGTGCAGTCCCTGAGATTTGGTTCAAGGCCGCAGAGAGCACCCACGCAGATACAAGGCTACAATGCCTTTCACACGTTCAGACCTCAAAACGAGCATGACAGAACCAGAGGTAGAGGTGTAACCATCTTCATAAAATCCAAATACACCTCAACACTGGTAAAACAGTGCAACTCTCTCTCAAAGTACCCTTCCACATCATCAGTAGCTACAGGTCCTTCACCATGAAGCAGGAGAAGCACACCACCCACCTGGACGTGTCAGAGCCTCTCAGTATACAGCCAAATTCCTTGGTCTTGGCAGATTTCAACTATCCTTCCATCAATTGGATGACTTACATGATGAGCACAAACATGATTATTCTGAAGTTCATTGATTTTTTTATTTCAAATACCCTGGAACAGTTGGTCTTCACCCCCACAAGGGGCTCAAATGTCTTAGACCTACTGCTCAACAGTATGGGGGGGGTCACTGCTCTCCCTCTCTGTGTGTTGCCCTTCCTGGTAAGGTCAGACCATAAATTAGTGTTTGAAGTAAAGATCAAACCTGACACCTCCACAGGAGCAAAAAAACTGAAACATTTCTACAAAGCAAACTATAGCCTACTAAGTGATGGTATAAAACTTTTCAAGGCCACTGCTAACACAGCCAGCAATGACTCCTATGCAGAAGTGTACACAGATGCCTTATATAGCCACTTAAGTAAATGTGTTTACTCAGCTGTACCTGACAGGGCTAAAACCAGGTCCTCCCGAAAAAAAAGGCACCCTGGTGGACTGTAAGTATAAATAAATTATATAACGAAAGAAAGAAACTGATGTCTAAGAACAGAGAGAACTTACTCAACAGAGGAAGAATACCTCCACAGAGCATTCCTTAACTACATCTGAAACCTAAAAGGGAATGCCCAGCTGTGTGTCGAACTTATAGTTGATGGTACCACTCACACCGAACCTGAGGAAATTGCCAACCTGCTAGCTGACGGATTGGGCAATAATCTTCACCACAATAATAATCCAATTCCTTGAAGTGCAAAGGATTTATTATAAAACACTGCTTATCTCATATAAAACGAAAATATTCTCGTTTTATATGAGATAAGCAGTGTTTTATAATAAATCCTTTGCACTTCAAGGAATTGGATTATTATTGCGGTGAAGAATATTGGTCTTTGTGATAGACTGTGGTTATACAAGATTTGGCAATAAGTTCACCCCTCTGTTCCCACCAGACAATACCCGAAAGCATTCCTGACAACAGTCCTGTACTGAGAATCTCCATAGAGCAGGTCATACAAGCACTTTCCAAGGCTAAAATCACAGCCTCAGTGGGACAATATAACATCCTGTGTTGCTTATTAAGCAATCTAAAACAAGACCAAGTGGAACCATTTGCCACTCTCTGTAACAATAGCCTGGGCACTGGGTTTATTCTAGCAGAGTGGAGAACAGCAACAGTAATCGCCTTGCGTAAAGGGGGTCAATCCATCGACCCAGGAAACTATCAACCCATAAGCCTAACTAGCCTTATTTGCAGGGCCATGGAAAGAATCATCATGGACCTTATCAACAAGGACACAGGTGACCTTCGAACTCTTGACTCGACCCAGTTTGGTTTCATCAAGGGTAGATTTTGCTTATTAAACCTGATTGACTTCTTTGAGAATATCACCAAAGCCTTGGATGAGGGCAAAGCAGTACATACCACCTATCTTGATTTAACGAAGGCTTTTGACACAGTCCCCCACTCAGGGATCATTGAGAGAATTTCCCCATATTTCATTAGATGGGTAGCCAACTGGCTGACTGACAGAATACACACTGTCAAAGTTCGGGAGTCCACCTCCACCAGTAGACCAGTTACCAGTGGAGTACCACAAGAATCTGTGTTCGGCTCTATACTGTTTGGAATCTATTTCTCTGAGGTCCTGGTGAAAGTAGATGACCTGTGGCTTACTAAGTTTGCAGATGACTGCAGACAGGGTGCTGTCATTGAGCCACCCAGCGATGTAAACATGTTACAGAAGGGGGTGACGCAGACAAATTATTGGTGCCAAAGTCATGGACTAAAACTAAATGCAGAAAAAAAGCCTCATTAACCCCTTTGGCAGAGAAGCAGCCCCTGCTAATTATGATATAGATAGCACAGCTCTAAGCTCAAATCCAGTGGTGCGAGACTTAAGAACACAGGTTGATAGCAATTGGAACTTCGGTCACCATGTGCCCCTAGTGGTAAGGAAAGCCTTCTATTTTCCATATAAGGCCATCGTATCCAAGACTACGTAGGTTATAACTCTACTGTACTCGACCCTTATCAGACCACTAATTGAGTGCAGTGCTCCCTTCTGTATGTACCTCACCAGACACCTGCAGCAACTGGAGAGACCACAGAGGTTTCTAACCAAGAGAATCCAGGGCCTCCAAAACATGACTTACATGAAAAGACAGGTGGACTGTGCCTGGTCTACAGAGCTGTCTGATTATGCCATAATGGAAATGCTGCACATCTGCAAATCAAATGGGACAAGAGTCATTCCAGGATCTCAACATAGCCTGTGACATTAACAAAATGTGTTGGAGAGACAGATGCATCTCCCAGAGATTGCCACTCCTCTGGAATAAGCTCCCACTTCACATGAAGCAGAGCTCCTCAATTACCCTATTTAAGCACAACCTTGACAATTGGATGGGTGACTGTAAACTCACCCCGGGTGTGGCACCTATGTCCCTTATGGACCAGGGTAGTCTGTGCTGATCATAGAATCACTGTGCTAACAGTGACCATCTAACTATGGTCAATTAGGGTACACAGGTTTTTACATGGCTAGGCTTGTAAAGGCCCGAAGGTCATTAGCCTAGTAACCTCCTATGAACCAAAGTAAAGTAAATAAAATTTATTTCAAATAAAAGGTGACAGTAAATTCCCTTTTTTAGCTGTGGTCTTGACACTAAATTGGGGGTGGGGCAGTGGTTAGAGTTCATTGTTGCAGGTAAGTAAAGAAACCTGGTCAGAAGGATCAGAAGAAAGGTGTGGAAGGTAGGTGACATTTATCTTCTTCTGGCCTGTCATAACTGATTTGTTTTGAGATCTGGTATGCTTAATGCTTGTGTGAAGCTTAAGAGGCTTTACAGTCAAAGTTTGTTTTAATCAGTTGTGATTTTGGTATGATATTCTTTATAGGTGGTTGTGGCAACAAATATAGCAGAGACATCTATCACTATAAATGGGATTGTATTTGTAATTGACTGTGGTTTCGTCAAACTGAGGGCCTATAACCACAAAACAGGCATTGAGTCCTTGGTGGTGGTTCCAGTGTCCCAGGCATCAGCGAGTCAGAGAGCTGGTCGAGCAGGTAGAAATCGCTCTGGAAAATGTTACAGGCTTTATACAGGTAAGAAGAGAAAAATCAAAAAAGAGAAGAGATGAAGATAAGTATTTACTTATGTTTACACAATCTTTGTTAATCAGCAACACCTATTAACCACAACTGTGTATTTCACTGGTGTACTGGATGTTTTGCCTGTTAAGCAACTTAATTAGAACTTGAAGTTGTGGATATCAAACTTAGGTCTGTAGTAGTTTGTAGTTTTCTGTCATGCAGTTGAACATTGGGAAATGCAGTCTGGCTTATGTAGTTTCATCAGTAACATAAGAAAGATCAAAACCTAATGATGTTATGTTGTCCTATCTCGCCTTCATTCTTACAATGATGGGTTCGGAGCCGATTCTTGGCTCCGACTTGAACGAATACACAGCTGAAAGACTCAAACTTGGCTTGTGGCAAGTAGGTAACTCATGATGCAGTGGTGTAACTCCCCAGATCTCATTTGCCGCTTTATGAGGTTGGATGCGCTCTTCTTGGCCATGGCTAAGTTGTGATTTTTTTCTACTTATTACATTCATTAGACCTTTTTTCTGTTTATATATTATAGTGGGCGTTTTCTTCTAGCATTGTAGTTGCATAGTTAGCCTTTTGAATTAGTATATTTAGATTTTTATAGGTATTATTCCTATTTGGTGCTGCCTTTGTCCGTCATTTTTGTAGGCTTTACTGTATCCCTTGTAGTGGTTTTGTTGTTGTGTCTTTTTTGTATAGCTTGATAGTAGCTCATTTAAGTTAGAGAGCTCTTCGCCCGTTTCAGTTAGAGGGCTTGTAGTTGGTGTGTTGTTTTCCTGGGATTTAGGGCCGTTTTAGTTTGAGGCCCTATTATCTTCCTTTGTCTGTCTGCTCAGTGTTTCCTGTTGTAGTTAGTTATATATCAGTATTTAGAATTTTCTGTTGTTAGATTGTGGTCTCTTGTCATAATCATGTCCAAAGACCCAAAGGAGAAGGAACATAAGACTTTGGGCTTCAAGAAATGCCAGAAATGTTCCCAAAGGATGTCTATTACTGACAGTCATGTCATCTGTGATTATTGCCTTGGAGCTATTCATTTGCAAGAGGATTGTACATTCTGTCATTCCTTCAGTGCCAGGGTTTTACAAAAAAGGAGAAACAAATTTATCCTTAATGGGCTCTTAAAGCCAACTTTTGAGGAAGCTGTCCACGGTTCTTCTTCCTCTTCTTCTCCTTCCTCTTCTTCTCCTTCTTCTAAAAAGGACAAACCTCAAAAAGAGTCACCTGCTCATTTGGAGCCTCCAGTCAAGTTACCTAAAATATCTAAGGCCACTACTTCCTCGGTCCAACTGTCTTCGGAACCGTCAGAGGTTATTTTGATTGACAAGCGTGGTTCTCTGGCTCCAAAGTCTTTGGAGCCTCAAGATACCTCTTCTCGGAGCTGTTCTGTTGAGATTTCACCAGTCTCCCCTACATTGAGATCTCCCATTTTGCACAGGTCTCGTTCTCCGTCCCTATCCTCCAGGTCCACCAGGAGCTTATCTGACGATGACGTGGAACGGATGGTGCGCAGACTGTTGGAAATCACCGGCGCTAACCAAATTATTTTTGGCCCTGACCCATCTGGTCTCGGAGCCTACTATAGCCATTGTACCCACTGTTGTTCCTCCTCCGAGCCAAGCTGGACCTTCGGAGCCGGAGTGCTTGGTGCCACTTACTGTGGATCCGTTAATTCCGAGACCCACTTCAGAGATCATGGAACTGACTTCTGCTCCGGCACTCTTGGCACCGTCCGGAGAATCTGGGAGCCAGTGTTCCACGGTCAACCCTGAGAGGGATTCTCGGCCCCGAACTTCTTCGGTGCCGAGCCTACCCCTTGGAGTGTCTGCCCGGTTGAGCTCAGCTCCTACATTGGCCTCGGGGCCAATCTCGCTGGGTCCGGTGGCTTCCTCTGTCTCCTCGAAGCCGAGGGAGTCTTTGGAGCCAGTGGGATCTGCCTTTGAGCTGATGAGGAGTGTGCTGTCTTCCCCTACAGCTTCACATAAGGATAACAGCACTCGTCCTCCTAAGGCACCGGCTACTGTCTCGGCACTACCCATTCCACAGGACAGCAGAGATCCAGAGTCTCAGGATCCCCCATTGGGTGAACCCCTCTCTTCCGAGGCCTCTCCAGAATACCCTTCTGAGGAGCCCCCTTGGAAGAGAACTTGAAAGAGGAAGCACGTAGACTCTCCAGATGAGTCCGTCACTTCAGACACTGACCTCGAGGAGTCAGAAGGGATAGCTGAGTATTCACTTTCATATGGCTAAAGGGAATTTGGGAAATGGGGGAAGAATAAAGAAAAGGGATGAGTAGTGAGTTCATAGTGTTTGAGCTAAAAACCGAGTGAGGAGGAGGAGGCAGAAGGAGATTAGTAAATAGACTAAGCATAGAGTTAAGGGGTCTGAGAGAAAGAAGGATATATATATATATATATATATATATATATTAAGAGAGAGAGAGAGAGTTCAGGGTGAAGAAATAAAGAAAATAAATGAAGTATGATGACTGACTGATGATGAATGAGAGGTGGAAATGTGCAAAGGAAATGTGAATAGAGTGGGCTTGGATGAGCATCAGGGTAAAAGTAATATACTGATGTGAGGCAGCTGTTGTAGACATGGCCCAGTTTGGAGAGGAAATGAAAAGGAGAAGACACATGGTCATATAATGCCATAGTTCCATATGCATGTGATAGCAAGACATGGCTGGATTACCTGCTTACAACCTGCTTCTGAGAGATTCAGATGTAAAGGAGGTGAGAGCTTATTCCATGTATTAACAACTAGGCAGTCATCCTGCTTATTGGTGGCAGGCACCCATTCCCATTTGTTGACATTTGTCAACATGTCCGAATCACTTAGCTCTAGTGTTTTTCATTGTCAAGTGACTAACCCTAACAAGGTGTGCAGTGTGTGATCATTGTTCTCTAATCTTGAGGAGGCTGTGACCACTTACACTGAGAGCAGGTGTTTTGGAATCTGGCCCCTGGCATAAGTCTGCTTATAGACTGACCTTACACTGAAGTAAGTCGCATACACTGAGACCATGCCTTTTGGAATCAGGGGAGGCTTGCACTGAGAACATAGCTGTTTTGAAATCTGGCCCCTGGGCTGGAATTGTTTCTGCTTCACTGGTGGTTTAACATTAACAGCACTTATTTTGTGTTTGCATTCGGTGCTGATCTTTGTTTTTTGGTTTTCATTTTGTAGTCATGATACATGTATCCTAATCAGTTGTTCCTAGCACTACTTGTTGTTTTACGTGTGTGTGTGTGTGTGTGTGTGTGTGTGTGTGTGTGTGTGTGTGTGTGTGTGTGTGTGTGTGTGTGTGTGTGTGTGTAAATTACCTGTTTTTGTGGTTACAGTGGGTCTTAATCTTTGACTAGATCCATCCTCCAAACACTAGTTCAATCCTTTCATATATATATATATATATATATATATATATATATATATATATATATATATATATATATATATATATATATATATATATATATATATTTTTTTTTTTTTTTTTAAAACAACTAGACTATTCAAAAAAAAAAAAAAAAAACTGGTAAAGAAAGGTACTTAACTGGATTGTTATATTTACAACTGACAATATGCCATACATGTTCAGTGACTACTTGTCATTATTTGCAATGTGGTATTAGAACAGAATATTTAAACACACCATGACCCCTTACTTTTGAAATATTAAACACATTAGCAATGGAACATTCAGTAATACACAAAACAGTGCTGAATATAAACTTCCATTTACCCTCTCACTGGACTGTACAGTTGAATATTTTAATTCCTGTTTTCTCAACAACATCTTCAGTATAACCTGGTGTTCTGCAAATCCATGAACTACAAAAATAGACCTATCTATGGGACTTCTGACACTTAATTCGTCAACAGATGGAAGTCCCTCTTTCTTCAAAGGAGCAGAGACTTTTGAAAGTTACTAATCAGTGGATCTGGTAACCTTAGATATCTTAGTTTAGGTAACTGAATCATGAAAGACAATAACACTCAAATTTATTCATTTTCTGTACAGAATATAGACATAGTTTGTATGGAATTTTGTTGTGCTATATACGGCATAGTATTGTTTTCATGAGCATGTTTTAAAAGAGGCAGCAGTCTTTCTTAGACTGCTTATTTATAAGAAAAGTGCAGCTATAAACTGAGTTGTGATGTTTTGTGTACTGTGATTTTTTTAAACAACTTTATTGAGTCATTATGTTTTAAAGAGTCACGCGAGTACAAGTGCATTAATATAAAAAAATCATAGTAATATTTCCATTATTATTTTCTTGTATTATGTATGTTTTGTTTTTGATGTGCTTTTAATTTTCATTCACTCCAATTTTATAGAAACTTTTCATTTGCTACTTTCCATTTAGCCTCACGTCTCCTCCTCCTGTGCATTATTTTGTATGTATTATTCTCAAAGATTCCATTTATTTATAGGTAATGTCGTCTTTCCTATACTCTCCACTGTCCAGATTTTTGCATCATATTTTGGTCTGTTCCTCATAATTTTTTTTTTTCTGGCAGATCATTGAGGGCTTAAGTCCCTAAATAATTGCATACATTTAAGCTTCAGATTTCATATTCTGCAGAAAATGCATACAAAAACAAAACCTGTTATTCTCACACCTTTTTTTTAAGTTTATAAGTGCAAACCTATGAACCTATGAATATTTCAAATCTGTTTCTGATTTATGGCCTTTATCCCCTGTGCCCTCATTATTGTAGGCTTACTTAGAGGTCGTGAGATATGCTCCTTCATTTTTCTAAATATCCCAGTTCCAGTTCTTCCTTTACAGCGTTCATTGCTTCAGTTATAGTTTGCTTAGGTTTTTTTTTGGCAGCTGATAGCATTACATTTTTAAGGCCTTAGTATGCTGAGGCAATTCAGATCCTACATTCCAGTTCAAAAGAGTAATTTCTTTTATTACTACCATTTGCTCCCCAACATTTTTGCTAAAGTACTTTGTAGGCAAATTTTTAAATCTGCAGGGCAGGGTATTTTGGCTTCATAGATTAGTACTAGGTTAACTGTCCTTGGTGGCCATTTTTAAGCCTAGTCAGTTACCCCATGTGAGACTCAAACCCTGTACCTTATGTCTGTAAGGTAAAAACCTTAACCATTATACCAACCTCCCATCTTTTTCTTTTCTTTTTTTTTTAATGTCTGTCTTTCTCATCACCCTTCCAGCATGTGCCAACTACCTGAGAAAGAATTCTGTAACATCTGTTTGGGGTATAAAAATACCTGTGCAAACTCTGCCAAGCAAAAAATGTAAACCTTCTGAACTTTGTCGCATACTCAAGCCATACAGCTACCCTCCCATTGTATCTTTGTAAATTGTCTTTCCATTCTGTCGTCCCAATCTTTAATAATCTCCTCTGATTGATTCTTGCAGCTACTATTCAGTGTTGTGTACGCCCTACTAATTTTCTCTTTTTAAATAGCAACATCTGTTATAGACTTAACTAAAAATTCTATACCAGAATTAATCTTTCACTTAACACTCCCCCGTCCCTTTATCTTTGCTTAAACTCTGTTATCAGTCCTTGGTTGGGATGGCAATCTCTAACCTGCAGTCCAAAGTTTTGATTGGCCTTATCTCACTCTGTTGCCTTACCCGCTCTTATTGTTTGTTCCCAGTACCTTGGTTCCTGTGAAAATTCTGTTTAGTAGTGTCTCGCAAAACCTTTTTTTCATTTTCTTTACCCCTACTTGCATTCATCCCTTTTGATAAAATCTACTTTCTGCATTGGCATACTTCTTAGAATACTTTCTGCTACTTTATGAATGTAATATTCTGTATAGTTGTTGTTATTCTCTTTAACGACCCGCACCAAAATCCTATTCTCTACTTACTTCTCATTGTCGCTCCCCCATCCCGTTTCGTAATTATTCCTTTTCACTTTGACTTTTAACCTTCTACTTGTGTTATGTGTGTGAGTCTTAGCTACTTAACTTTAAAGTATCCCTTAAAATCAGGTAATCCTAAACCACCTTGTTCTGTGGGGAAAATAAGCTTATCCCACTTAAGTATTGTCCACAACTTCTCCTGTGTTTGATAAAAATATGATTGACCTATATATAAAACTAAAGGAACTAGAAATATTTTCACTACTGTATATTACCATCCTCATCCATAATTAAGAGCTTCCAGGTTGTCAGTGTTTGTATTATCTTTTGTTTTGTCTCTTCCCACATATCTTTTGCTGCCATAATAGAATCCTTGTTAATCCACACTCTTAAGTACTTCATCTTATAATGCCCCCATAAATATGGATATTGCTGAACCAATTAATTTGTGGGTCCAATGTTTACTGCTGTAGTCTTTGTTTGAAACTGTCTCAAAGTACTCCACAACACACACACACACACACACACACACACACACACACACACACACACACACACACACACTTGTGTGTGTGTGTGTGTGTGTGTGTGTGTGTGTGTGTGTGTGTGTGTGTGTGTGTGTGTGTGTGTGTGTGTGTGTGTGTGTGTGTGTGAAGCTGATTTAAAAAATTTAAAAAAATCGCTATTTGAAAGAATGAAATGTAAATTATCAAAGCACTGGAAGCAATAAAATGTGGTTAGTGATATGTCTATTTCAATATATTTATGTTCAAACAAGTTCAACATACATTAATATATTTTATACAATTTGTATACAGAAATCTAGAATTAAAATTGGTTGGAAATCATTTCCCAGTTTTGTGGAACAAAGAGATTAATAGACGGAACAGAGAGTAATAATATGGTATAATGGCCTCAAAAGAAATTTATAGCTTGGTTTGATTATTTTTAGAACATTGAAATATAGATTCATTAAGGAATATGATTTTAAGAGGGGAAGATTGGTTAAGTTTACAGAATATTATAGAACATATATAGCAAAAATGTATTTGTACAAAAGGAAACATTCCTACTAGATTACATAAACTATTAGGATACATTTGTGCAGTTGTTATAAAATACATCTAAAAAATCAGTTTTGTCTGACTTATATAAAATTATAGTCTAGTACAAATTACAATTAAATGATAGTTATTGGAAATGTATCCATCATGGACCATCATGGACCAGAATATGGTTTCACAGAGAAGGATGTGTTATACATTATAAAATATATAAAAAAAAAAATATCCCAGTTTTCAGTATTTTGAGCTTTAGAGATTTTGGTCTCAGTATTTTGAGTTTAGGGATTTTGATTTTGAAAGTCAGTATTTTGAAGTGGACCCATATATATATATATATATATATATATATATATATGTGTGTGTGTGTGTGTGTGTGTGTGTGTGTGTGTGTGTGTGTGTGTGTGTGTGTGTGTGTGTGTGTGTGTGTGTATATCTATCTTTCTTATCTGCCTGTATGTATGTATGTATATATATATATATATATATATATAGATAGATACACACGTAAATGCATTCATAGAGCATTCTACATTCCAGGGAAAATATCTAAAATGTTTAAAATATGACACAGTGTTGGGGATGCAACTTACAAATTAAAGCAGATTGGTAGCATATAGTGTGTGATTGTGTATCAGTGAAGGAGTTTTGGGAAAAGAACAGCTATTTTGGTCAAACAATGAAGTCAGATAATTTTCCTATAAGTAAAGAAATTGTTTTGTTCAATGTTCCTGTATATTCATGTCTGGAAAGACAAGCTACCTATTACTTTGGTGTGTAATGTCCACTGCTAGAAAAGTAAGTGCAAAGAAATCAGAATGAAGTGATCTGCTTCGATTACTAGATTTTGCACAAAATAATTTTATCTATTTTGAAGTTCAAACCTATAAACAGATTACAGGTGTTGCAATGGGGGCAGCTTGTGCCTCCAGTTTTGCTAACCATGTCGTGGCCCAGTGAGAAACAGAATATATTTTTCAAAGTGAATATTCTAACTGTTGGTCTTTATATGCCAGATTTTTGGACGATCTTTTTATATATTGGATGGACACAGAGGAGAAGTTGAATGGATTTTTGTTATATATTAATAATACGGTTGATTTTTTAAGATTTTCTTCACAATATCATAGGGAAAAATTTCCTTTTTAGATATTGAGATTGGGAAGGATTTTAAAAAACATTGTTTCTACTCTATAATTTATACAGGAAACCCCCTTTCTCCACTACTTACTTACACTATTCTAGCTGGCACCCTAAACATAAAAAAAGGCAGTAGTTAAGGGGCAGTTATTTTGTGTTACTAAAATGGTTTCTAATGATGATAATTTTAGGTTGGAAGCTAAGAAAGTAGTGGATATGTTCCATAGAAGGGGTTACCCTGAACAGTTTTTAAGTGGTGTAATCTATGAAATCACCACTAAGAGAAGCAATGGTATTTATGTACCTATTGTTGGATGTTCCAGTACACAAATGACAACTATTGAGACTCCCAACAGATTTTAATAATAGATATGCATTTAGTTTTGTTACAACTTATAATTTAGATAGTCATTCAATTTTTGATAGCATTTGCAAAAACTGGCATGTATTTTTAAAGAATGGAGATGCTGCTGAAAAATTAGGTCCAACACCAAGAGTGGCTTATAAAAAAGACAGGTCTTTAAAAACTAAATTGGAAAAGAGGTCCAGTTCAGTCCTGGGACCTCTCCTGTTTGGTTTCTACTTCTCTGAAGTACAGGCTAACACAGAAGGCCTTTGGCTAATGAAGTTCGCAGATGACTGCAAACTAGGAGCCATAGTCGAGTCCCCAAATGATGTGGACATCCTACAGAAGGGCCTCACTGAGGCAGATGCCTGGTGTCAGAGCCATGGCCTCAAGCTCAGTGCAAAAAAGTGCATTGTCATCCCCTTTGGTAAAAACTCTGTACCCATGAATTACCACATAGGCCGCAGTCTATTTAATGCCGAATGTGTGATAAGAGACCTTGGGACCCAGGTGGACAGTAGGCTGTCCTTTGATAATCACATCACCACAGTAGTCAGGAAATCCTTCTACGTGGCACACTTCATCACAAAAGGGTTCTCATCCAGGAAAAAAAGAGGTCATTGTTCCCCTCTACTTGACACTCAGACTCATTATAGAGTACAACGCCCCTTTTGGAATGTACCTCACAAGACATCTGCAGCAGCTGGAAAGGCCACAGAAGTACCTCACAAAGAGGATTACTGGCCTCAAACAGATGCCCTACACTGACCGTCTCAAAAAACTCCAACTTTACTCCATAGCATATCGCCTACTTCAAGGTGATCTCTGCCTAACATATAAAGCCATGTCAAACCCAGAGCTGTTGGACATGCTACACTTAAAGAAATCCCAATCCCTCTGAGCTACATGCTCTAGGGACCTAAACCTTGTCACCACAATAAACAGGACATGCTGGAGGGATAGATTCCTGTCCCAGAGACTTCCCATACTCTGGAACAAGAGCAAAGTTCCTCATTAGCACTCTTCAAGAAAAATCTTGATGAGTGGATGGGAAATAGGAAATCCACCTCGGGATCACTTCTGTGTATCTGCTCAACAGGACCACAGGAAAATAACTTTCTTGGGTGGCGTAAGCCGGGGAACCTTGTTGGCTAGGCTTACTTAGGCCCTTGGGCCGATAGCCTGGTACCTACCTATGAACCTATAAATGTGAACACAAAGTCACATCTAGGTACAAAAAAAAGTGGCTGCTGTTCTTCGTGCCATTGCCATGGCTACATTTACTATTAGGAATAGAAAATATAATATAAAAGGGTCTTTTTTCTGTAATACATCTAATGTGGTTTATTTAGTGCAATGTAACCAATGTTTGTCATTTTACATTGGGAAAACCAGTAGACCTTTTAAGAGATGGATATATGAACATATTTTGGATATTAGGAATAAAAAGTCTACTAATGCACTTTATAGACATGTTGAAAGATGTGAGACTCACAATTTTAATTTTTTAATTATCGAACAGGTTAGAAGGGATTTACAAGGATGGGTAATAGATGAACATTTCGATAAGGACGAGTTGATATGGCAGATTTTATTAGATGCTTACAACTATCCTGGATTAAATGATAGTTGCTCTATTACCCCTTTATTGAAATTGATGCATTATGGTATTAAGTAATTTCAATGTATATATTTTTTAAAATTCTCTTTAATGTCTATTTAAGATGTTTTTACTTTAAATGATTTTTCATTGCATCATATGACATTAATAGGAAGGGTATAAAATGGGTGTGTTTTTTAACTTTGTTGTTGTTCTGATGAAGTTTAGTCTTAACGAAAGTGCTTAACAACAACTTATTAAAAGTTACATTTGTATCTAGCTGCGGACTGGTTCCTTGAAGTTCGCTCTCTGGTTTACTGTTCTGGTTTGTCACCAGCAAAGAAATAGGGATATTAAATCTGGAGACTAATTCAGTAATACAAAATTATAAATATTGGCCAAACGTTTTACAACTAAGCTAATTTTTTATAATTGAATGAAAATATTGTTAACAAAAATTCAGTGTAAAGTTCTTCCCCATCTCTTTTTTGTATTAGTAGTAGGAAAGTGCATTAAACCTATGGCAGGCCACAGGGAGTGAAAGTCTTGGAGCTGGTGAAAACGTTTAGTAACCCCACCACCTCTCTTATCCTTCTCTGTATTCTCAGGTTTGAAGAAGCCCATCAGGGTGAATTTGCTAACCTACATATCTACAATAAACTTCTGGACTATTCTTGTGTATTGGAGTTTATCATTTGGAGCTATATTTGCATCAAGGAGCCTTGGATATATTTGTTTAATCAGCCCTGGAGTGCCCCTGTGCTTTTTGATTGGGATTATTACTTTGCATAGTGTAAGGAGCACTTACTCCTTGATCACTTGTCTTGTTTGTTCTTAGTTTATATTGTGTAAATAGTTACTATAAGCTTATTTTACATTTTGAATGTTTTTGTCAACTTGAATTCTTGTTTGATATAATTCTTTTTCATCATTTTGTACTCAATATATTTATGTTTAAGAAAGGAACGCATGTAATTTAAAGGAAACACGTATAAAACTGTATTCAGCTATTTAAATATTTGATAAAAAAATAAATAAAGTAAGTAAAAACAGTTTTGTTTTCTGTGCTTGTTTTCACTTTTCCAATAGTCTCCCTCCTTAATAGATTCAAGTGAACTTTGTTTGAGCGACCATTGAGAAACAAAACCCGAAGTTAAGAACATCTGTTCCAGCAGTTGTACTACCCAGATATTCTTCATGTTTCACTGTTGATGTCATTACATTTGGATTATCTGCTTGCAGTAGCCCTCAGTCGGCCTGATTAACAAAGTCTTGGGTCCTGCCTCTGTTGCTGTCCCTTCTCCCATGACGTCAGGTTGTCAGGGGTATAAAACATGCAGTCAACGCCATTACACCAGTCTTTCTTGCCGTGTGGTGCCTGAAGCAGAAGCAGTTCGCAAGTGCAGGTCAGCCAACTCTTGAAATTTTCGTTTTCGAGTTTCAGAACCGAAGTCTTCAACTAAAGCTAAGTACCCCGTTGGGGAAACTTTTTCTTGCTCCTTACCGATGTCAGTAAAAGTTAATAATTGCATTACTTGTGGAAAGCAAATACCTCACAAAGATTTTCATTCGTACTGTATTCCTTGCCTAGGCCCTGACCACGATGTACCTTGCTGTTGGTTTTGTGCTGTATTTAATCAGCGCACTATCCGTCGTTGGTATATTTTCACTTCTAAATATTTTGGTTCTCGGTTTAATTATCCAGAAATGTTGTCGGTTAGCCATCCAACTACCGGGATTCCGAAAAAATGCAAAGATAAAGACAGAGACAGGCCGCCGAGGTCCAAAGCTGCTGACGACACTTCTCCTAAGCCAGTCGCCAGTTCGCCGGTATTCAGTGAGGCGTTTTCGCAGCCCATGATACCCTCTACTTCTGACTCGCAGGCCTCTACTGAGACCCATTCAGAGTGCGGTATGCAGCGAAATGCTTCAACTGTGGAACCTGCGGATGTCTCTACCTTAGATGGGTCCGGAGCCACTGTGCAGGCACTGGCTTCTGAGGGTGTATTCAGGCCTACGGACTTGGATATTAAACCGACGCCTCCTTCTTCATTTAGGCCAAAATCTCAAACCATGCCTAAGAAACCGATGCCCAGGCCGCATGCTTAGGCCTCTATGCCTAAAAAACAAATGATAAGAATGGCTGAAGATCTTATAACTCTAATCAGGGGAAGCCAACCTCCCCCTTCTAAGAGACCTAGGACTGAAGTTGTTTATGAATCTTCTGAACAGGGTTCTGATTTTTCTGATTCTTCTGATGATCTGGATTTGCCCTTATCTACTTATGAGGATTCTGATGCAGAGGACTCTTGTCCCTCTGCTTCCCCTCCAGAGGATTTTTCTTTTGGTGAGACCTCACATACTCCAAGGGAGCATTTCCACTGGGAAAGCCAGGATTTTTCTGATTCAGAAAAGAAGCTTAGGGATTTCTTACTTTTGCCTCAGCATAGGCCTTTAGCTATGCCTCCTGTACTAGATATTGTTGATGCCTTTTCAGAAAATAATTTAGCCCCTGACTCTTTGCCTCCTGCTCCCAGAAAAACTGACAGATATTACAGGGTTCCTGATTCTCACAAGCTCCTTTTTAAAAATCCTATTGTGGATCCAGAGACTATTTCACAGGGACCCAAGGGCATTAAGGCTTCTACTGCTAAAAATCCTACCCCCTCTGATAGAGACTCCAGGGCGCTGGATAGGTGGGGTAAGAAAGTTTACACTTCTGCAACCTTGGCCATTAGGGCTTTAAACTGCCAGTTTCATATGTTAAATTATCAACAACATGTTATTGGATTGCTTAAACAGAAAATTATGTTAATTCCTGACTGTGCTAAAAATAAAGAATTACAGGATATAATGCATTCTGCTGAAGAGGTTGGAAAACATACTTTGCAATGTGGATTTGATTCTTTAGAGGCCTCTTGCAGGGCTGCTATTACTGGGTATGTGCTCAGAAGGCATGCTTGGCTTAAGGAGCAAAGTTTGCCTGATCATGTTAAAGCTAAATTGTTGGATGCGCCCTTAAATCAGGACCACCTGTTTAGCAACAAGGCTGAGGAAGTTCTTAAAAAGATGGAAGATAAAGCTAAATATATGCAAACTGTTAAAGATTTCTTACAAGTTCAGCCTCCTAGATTTAGTAGGCACTGGCCCTCTAAAAATTGGTCCTTTCCAGCCCCTTCTAGGTCTTCTCAAGCCAAACCCAGACTCAGCAGAAACCCCAGGTTTCAGTCCCAAGGGACACACAAGACTATGCAGTGGGGGGTTTCCGCACCCAAACCTGGAAGTAGTAAGACTCCCCCCTATGGAAAACTGTCTCAATTACCTGCTTTTAAAACTTCCAAGCACTTCCCAACTGAATGCTCCTTTAGGCGGAAAGATTGGTCTGCAGGCCAAAAACTGGGAACAAGCCAGAGCCCAGATTATTTTTTTTTTCTGGTCTATTCTGCAAGGAAAGGCCTGTGACAGGAGTTGTTATGATACTGTAATGTGGGGCTGATTTTCTGTAATATTGTACTTTCCTTAGGAACACCCTTACCTGTTTTTTGATAAAAGGAGTAGGTTATATCTGGATGGCCTCCACGTTGGCAGACTCTAGCAAAATTTTGCCACTATCCACCCAATGAGCAAGGCAAACTACTTCTGCCGTTTCTATATGGCATTTGTTTTACCTTAATAGTCAATCTGGCCCTTCTGTAAAGTTACATTTGTTCCTGTCAGGACCAGTTAAATATAGCAATACCATCTATGCAGGCAAGATCAGAGTTTCCATCTCCTACTAGCGTGTACTTCACCATCTCCTGAAAGGTTGCTAAGGGATACGTCATCACAAAAGACAAGATGATGAATTAAAACAACTCTGAAGGGGTGACAAAGGTTGACCTTTCCTTCCTTGCAGGTATCATGGGTTCCTGCCAATAACCCTTAGTTTCAGTGGTGTTTAAATACCTTACCTACCTAGCTCATCTACAGCTTTGTCTTCACTGGGCATAGAATGTCCATCTCTTTTTATGTGACTGTTTTTGTATGGTCTTCAGAGAAGCAAGTGCTTCCATCTTATTTGGCAACAACTCCACTGGAGAGGCCCACAGGCTATTGGAGTTCTGGATTACCCTATATTTAACATTTCTTGTAGTTCTCCTTGCATGGTTTGCCTTACTTGCTCAGGCATCTTGTAAGGATCCTTGTGTGGTTGACCATGAGTTCTATGTCTGCATTGTGCTTTACAAGATGGCTTAGCAGTGAACATGCCCATAAACTCAAGTAGCACTGGTCATATTTCTTGAACCATTGTCAGGTAGCTTCTTTGATAATACTATGGAAAGATGCATTCATCGGCAACTTCTTGATCATCTCCTACTAAATAATCTCTTAGCTGATTGCCAACACGGCTTTAGACCATTTCATAGTACCACTACCTCAATACTATCCTTTATAGACAGTATTAATAAGAATCGCAATAACAACTTGCTCTCCTCAACTCTATTTTTAGACCTCTCCAAAGCCTTCGATATGGTGAATCACATCCTAATGTTAGACACCCTTAAATCACTTATAGGAGACACTTTAACTATTAAATGGTTTAAGTCATATCTAGAAAACAGACAACAAGCAGTCCTCTGGGACAGTAACCTATCAACTCACCTCCCTATCTCCCTTGGAGTCCCACAAGGTTCTGTTCTTGGACCCCTCCTTTTCTCTATATTTATTAATAATCTGAATTCATCTCTCCCTCAAACCACCTGCATACAATACGCCAACGACTCTACATTAATCTGTACTGCAGCATCTCAGGCTGAACTACAGTCTAGCACCCAAAAAGTATTCAACTTAGCAGAAGACTGGTTCTCCAAACGCTGTCTCCTCCTAAACCCTAAGAAAACCAAACTCCTACTTTTTACCCCTACTCAAGTCTCCCCCTATCTACTTCTCAGTAACATCAGATAATGGCACTGTAATAGTACCTGATACCACAACTAAGGTTTTAGGTGTAACAATCGAGAATAATCTTAGTTTTGACCCACACATAAACTTAACTATCAAATCACTTAATAGAAAACTTGGTTCACTTTATAGACTAAAAACCTTCCTTACTCCCTCTGCCAGGACTACTATTGCCCAAACTCACCTAATTTCCACTCTTCTATATGCCTCACCTATCTACACTAACCTATCCAAAAATAACCTAAACAAACTGGTCACCTCCTATAATAACATTGCCAGATTTGCGACTGGTTCCCCATTCCGTACTCACCATTGCCAAAATCTGAAAAAATTAGGATGGCTGGAACTGCAAAACCAAATTCTTTTCCAACAACTAACTATTACCCACAAGATCCTGTATCATCCTACAAATACACCCATACTCTCTACCCTTATTAGCCCTTATAAAAATCTAACAACCCTACGCTCAGCTAATAAGTCACTACTAGCCACCCTTAAATCTAACAACAAATCTGGAGACTGTCTTTTCAATAATACCATTGGTAATTATTGGAACAAGCTTCCTACCAAAATAACATCCCTGGAATCCACACCACTTTTCAAAAAGCAACTAAGAATCCACCTATCTTTCCAATGGCTTTGCCCCTGTACTAATCCTGTCTAAATTTTCTTTCCTCCTCATTCCACCATCTTCACATGCACAATTCATGCATCTGTTGAAGAAGAAGAAAAAAAAAATTTTCACCGTCTTGTCTTTTTTACATTGTTGTATTTTAACTTTCTAATATTGCCTTTACACGTTAATCCTGTTATAAACATGTCATTTTATATTCTCTTATATGAATATTCCACTTTTACTAGTCTCTATATCAAATTTTTTTTTCAAAATATGTTACTCCTATGTACTATTTTTTGGTTACAATTTTATAATAATGCTGTAGTGGAGCTTTTCTCCCCGGGCCTCTGCTGAAAATGGACATATATCCAGTTAGACTAGCCCGGTCAACAAATGTAAAATAAAATAAAAATAAATAAATAAACTATCCTGTCCCTAAGGTGTCATCTCTAGTCTGAGTGAGGAAATTTTCCACCTGATTCACCTCAAATTCCTCTTCTAATTCACCACCACGAAGAACCTCGGAAGGAAAGACAAGACGAGATCCACAATGTATTGATTAAGCGCTTTCGTTTTTAATAAAAACTTCCTCAGAATACCAATGCAAACAGATACAAAACTTTACAAAACTGACTCATTTTATACCAGACCCATTCATATCAATGACATCATAATTGAAAAATTGAAAAATGAGTTGATGAATTAACCCTTTGGTTCCATCAAATGAACCCATAATTTTATAAAACATTTAAAAACATATATTTTATGTTCTAATTAGGATAAAAATGAAAAATAACATATGAAAAATAACAAATATAGTGTAATAACTATTTACTTTTGCCATTAATATCCTTCCATTTTAAGCCTAAGAACAGAACTAATAGAAATGCTTGTGTTTAATCCTGAAACTGTGCTGCATTAGTTCTCAGCTGCCATCTAAGTTCTCTACATTCCAAATAGTCATTAAGTGGACCCCTCTGTCTCCCAAAATAACCTGATCAAGCACTGAAAATCTAAATGTGTGCCCTATATTGCTCTTAATATGGCTAGCCAAAACATTTTTCATGTCCTCCTTTTTGATATCATAAAGGTGTTGATACATCCTGCTCCTAAGTGCATTGATTGTTTTGCCAATATAGAAACAGGGACACTGGGTACACATCCCAATGTATACAACACCCTTACTGCTACAAGTGAATTTCTTCCTATAGGTGTATTTCCCATAATTGGGTATTCTTATTTCTGTCCCTTCCAAGATACACTTACATTGTGAGCAAAACCCACATTTAAACATGCCCCTAACCTCAGAACACCCTTCTTGTACTCTTTCCAACATATTTTTTATAGTTGTATCTTTTTTATAAACTATGTTGGGACCAATTCCTACAATGTCCAAATGTTCTTGATTAGTACCAAACAGATTCCAGTTGTGTTCTATTATATTACTGATGTTTATAAACTGTTGATTGTATTTAAAGATGCCAGCTCTTTTAAATGTGTTGTTTTCCTTCTGTAATCACCTAAGAAGGAGACATCACACCCTTTTCCTAGTAAAGGGACAAAGATCCCTTGTTTTCTTTTGTTTGTAACCTCTTTCAAAATGTTGTTAATAAACCTTAATGGATACCCTCTGTTTGTTAACATTCCCTTTAACGTGTGTATTTGATCTAAAAATTCTTGATAATCAGAAATCATCCTAGCCAACCTCACTCCCTGTCCTTTCACCAGTGCCTTCATCTGACGTAGTGGATGGAAACTGGTGAAATGCAGAAGTGAGTTGGAATATGTAGGTTTTCTGAAAATGGTAGTCTCAAAACAATTGTTAAGGTTGTTTTTGTAAATAGTAATGTCCAAATAATCAATCTTTTCATTTGATATAGTATGTGAGAATTCCAAAAATGTTGTACTTTCTTTTATAAATCCCAAAAATTCATTTAATAATTCCAGACTTCCATCCCATAAAATGATGATGTCATCAAGGTAACGCCCATAATATTTCCAGTGTTTCACAGAGGGGCTAATCATAATGAATTCCGTCTCCCAAAATGCTAAAACTATGTTGGCAAAGATGGGTGCGCAAGTGGCCCCCATGGCTACCCCTTTCCTTTGTTTAAATAATTGTCCCTCAAATACAATTATATTAGTATCCAGAATAACTTCCATAAGACTTCTAAGGGTAAGAATCCTGTCATGCTTCATTTCGGTAAACCGACATAAGTATGAGTAAAACCAATCAATACCAGTTTCATGAGGGATGACGGAAAACAAATCCTTGACATCTATGGTTACAAAAATAAGACTGTGTTTGTACATATTTTTGTTAATCTTTTTTAATAAATCCCATGAGTCCTTGATGATCCAATTACAGTTGTTTAATGAATTTTTCAATTGTGAATCTATAAATTTAGCTATAAGTACGTTTTAGATGCTTTTGCATCAACTATAGGTCTAAGGGGGGGGTTATTTACATCTTTATGTAGCTTTGGTATACCAAAAGTAGTGGCAATCTTGGGACATTTAACTTCCATAAAGGACCATTCATCTAATGTAATTTGTCTATTCAGAAGAAGTTCTTCCAATAAAATGTCCACTTTCCTAAAAAGAATGTTTTTCTCATTAATACTGCTCTGGCCATATGTATCAGTATACAAAATCTCAAACATTTTGTTAATATATATGTTTTTATCCATGATTACTAAACCACCCCCCTTGTCAGGCTTCATAATCCTTATAGACTTGTTGCCACACATTTCCTTTAGTAAATTCATCTCATTTACACTTAAATTATTTACATCTTTTTCCACCCCACCAATTGTCTTGAACATCTTACGTATATCATATTCACACATTTTTTCAAATGTTTGCACAATAGGACACAAAGGTGGGTTGAAAGAACTAGCTTTTCTGCACACATGTTTACCACTGTTATCAAAGCCACTTTCTTTAAAATAGAATTGAAAATTTAATTTCCTTGTATAAAGTTTTAAATCAATTAAGCTCTCATCCAACCCTCCTATTCTAGAAGGGACAAAGGACAAGCCCTTTTCAAAATGTCACCAATATCATTGTTGAAAGTACAAGAACTGTAGTTGTATACTTTAAAATCACAGTTTTTATTACACAGGATCTGACATGGACTTACTTCTGTGCTGTCGTCCTCACAAGGACCATAACATGAAACATTCTCCACATCGGTTTCTTCACATACATTGGCTACAGATATTTGACTAAATAAATCATTAATTATAGCTTGTGAGTCCAGTTGTATTAGTACGTTCTCCCCCTCCCCATAAAGTTCAAGTTGTGCTGCCCCATTCCCCCTCTCTGATTCTTCAGCCTTTCTGACCTCCTCAGAGGGGGAAATTCTAAAGGGTTGAAATCAGAATCTCTAATGTCAGATGTCTGATAATTGTTACCACCAATTTCCCTGTCAAAGCCATTACCAAAATTGTTGTTAAACCTGTTTTGACTAGGGGGTGGTGGTGGGTATGCCCTATGTTCAGCGTATTCTCTCTCATCCCTTTTCAACTTTTTTTCTTTTTTACTCTTTAAATCATTAATGTATAAATCCACATTTATGAAGATGTTGTCGTACTGTACTTTATAAAAATTAAACAATAAATCAGATTCAATACTGTTATTAACATGCTTAATATTTTCATTAAGATTTACCATTTTTTTGTTATTTTCATTAATAAGACAGTCCAACAATTCACATCCATGCTTGTTAAACATGTGGATTAATTCCAAATGAAACTCAGAGTTCTTAATCAATCCAGTCGGGTACCGCCAAAGACGAAGTCCTTTTGGGATCTGTTCCCTTTTCTGACACTCACGTAGGTAACTGTTCTCTAATTGTAATTTGCGAAATTCGAAAGTATATTTTTCAAGCAAGTCCAGTTGTTCGTTTAACGAACCTTTGTTGTTTTGGGTCTCCGACACATTGCTGTTCCACTCACGACTGCCTTCAAGCCACTGGCTTAAGGTTTTCCTTCCGTTAAAGGAATTGTCCCTGGAAGTACCTGCACGAGGGGAAGTCCGTTCCTCACCTCTCCCCGTCGTGTGGAGTGTACCCAGTGTCCCTGTTTCTATATTGGCAAAACAATCAATGCACTTAGGAGCAGGATGTATCAACACCTTTATGATATCAAAAAGGAGGACATGAAAAATGTTTTGGCTAGCCATATTAAGAGCAATATAGGGCACACATTTAGATTTTCAGTGCTTGATCAGGTTATTTTGGGAGACAGAGGGGGTCCACTTAATGACTATTTGGAATGTAGAGAACTTAGATGGCAGCTGAGAACTAATGCAGCACAGTTTCCAGGATTAAACACAAGCATTTCTATTAGTTCTGTTCTTAGGCTTAAAATGGAAGGATATTAATGGCAAAAGTAAATAGTTATTACACTATATTTGTTATTTTTTCATATGTTATTTTTTCATTTTTTATCCTAATTAGAACATAAAATATATGTTTTTAAATGTTTTATAAAATTATGGGTTCATTTGATGGAACCAAAGGGTTAATTCATCAACTCATTTTTCAATTTTTCAATTATGATGTCATTGATATGAATGGGTCTGGTATAAAATGAGTCAGTTTTGTAAAGTTTTGTATCTGTTTGCATTGGTATTCTGAGGAAGTTTTTATTAAAAACGAAAGCGCTTAATCAATACATTGTGGATCTCGTCTCGTCTTTCCTTCCGAGGTTCTTCGTGGTGGTGTTTGGTTCGTGTACAGGTCGTGGCCTCTTCTAATTCACTGCATGTCAAAGTGCTGGAGTCTCTGTATCGTAGCAGAGCTTCATTATTTTGATTTGAAACAATTTTTGTTTCTGCTTTCTGTCTGACAACTCAATCTCGTAATTAATGTAATTTATCTTTTTCACAACTGTGGAAAGTTCCTCCCATAGGGCATGCAGCTTATTTTGATATACAGAAATAAACACCAGTACCTGTTGTGCAGCTTTATGCTAACAGACTGTTGTTGTCCTGTAATGCAAAACTTTTTTTGTTGTTGTGGTACTTGTGCTAGATGCTCCTTTGCCAACCCAATGAGCCATCTAAGCTTAGGCTTGAAATTTAGGACATACTCTGTAGTACTTTGTAATTATATTCTTGAAGGAAACAGATTCTCCTTCCCACTCATCTTAACCATGTGTTGCAGAGGGAAAAAGCCCTGACTCCATATGACCATTGTTCAACTAATGGCACAGACAATGGTGGGACAAGATGATGAGGATGGATGAGTGAGAGTAGCTGATGATACATGCTGGAATCAAGAGCTGCCATACCCAGCCTGCAAATGGTGTTTCACTCGGTACTCAGATTACACATGCTTTGACATTTGCATGTACCTCTTGAGGCAGCTGTAGAAGAACTCATAAAGCTGCCACTGGGGTGGGGATAGGACAGTCCATGGAATCTGCTAACTGGCCTGTTCCGTAATACCTGACTCTAACTAATGGGGAATCAGCAAGCAGGAGAGCTGTCACCCCAGTGGAGGAAAATTGGATCATTTGGGTGCATGAGGGGGAACAGTTGGGCTGATCCTGCAGACTATATTTATTTTCTTAAGTCCAGGGAAACAGTTTGTGTATCTTTGAAGTCATTAACATTATGGTTTACTATGGTCCAGGGCTGTGTGCATTCCACATGATCAGACATATCATCTGAAGGTACTGAATGGATATCCAGCTGTGCTGTTTTTTCCTGCAGTGTTTTTTGGTCAGGATATCTGCTAATTTAATAAAACTAGCCAGTAGCTGAAAATTGGGTGGTGAAACAAGCCAATTATAGCTTTTTTAGTTTTCCTAAATCAGACCAGTCCAAGAGAGCTGTTTTCATTATGGAATCATAACGGAACTCCCTAAGTCTAGTACATTCTGACAGATGTGGCTTACAATTAGTGCTCCTGCTATTATCTAGCTCTTTCTCTAAAGTAGCTACTATACCTGCCTCTGTTGGAGGTGTGGGCAGTGGCTGGTTCTCCCCCATCCTACCTCCCCCACATGATTGTCTCCTTACCTGGCTGCAGGTAATTGCAAGAACACAAGTTACTATGAAATTAAAGTCATTATCTATTAGAACTTGTGCTCGATTATTAAGACACACTGCCACCTGCTTGTCTCCTTGCCCTTCCCCCATTCAAAATAAATCCTGGCCAAAGGCACCTGAACATATATTATTCCTGTGGCCTTAAGTGGAGTGGTCTGCTTGAAAAAGAAATGGTCCTCTGTAACTGCTGCAGGCGTAACAGTAGTTTTATGTGTTGCAGTGTTATTCTTATTAATGGTTTCTTTACTCTCTACAAGGATGAAGTACAGGCCCTTGCGATAATCTGGAACATCTGCAGTTTCAGTACAACCCATCAGTGCCATGAGTGCCTTTGCTAACTGCATCACATGATGTTTGTTCCTCACCTTGTCACTGGTGGTGTTTGGAACGTGCTCATCCAACGTGCTTACAGTGGAAATATGTTACTGCAAGACCTTTACATGCAGTTGAGCCAGTGCTTTTCCATTTCCCTGTGACACCTGCTCGTACGGTTTCCTCTGTACCCATATATAGTGTTGGTTGCCCCTTTCTTGTGCAGTTTTGCCTTGCTGTCTGGATAGAGGTCACCCTTTTTGTCCATTTCCTCAACATTGTTACACTCCCAATCTGTAAAAAAAATCTGAGTACCTCAGGTAAAGTATTGAATGCTTTTTCACTTACCATAAATCTGGAAACATTTCAGAAGTAGTAAGTTCACATCTACTTACCCACCTATTAAAATAAATACATATTTCTGCAAGAAAATCACTTACTACTGTCTTCTGGTAAGCTTCAGTAGTAAGTTTAAAGTGCTGAAACAAAACACTTTCACCTTGCAATGATCTAGACATAATCAGACATTTTGACACAGCAGGCATTGTCTTATGCTTGAGGAGAGAGTTAAAAAACATGGTCTTGATGATGATTAAACACACTTTCAAATGCCAAAATAAAAGTATAAAAGTCATCTTCTTCTCTGTAGTGAGAAAGCAGTTTACTACTTATCTTGGCATCCAGGGCTGGGGTTTCATCCCTCCTACATCCATGCAGTTCTCTGACCTGCTGGTGCTCCTTTCCTCTTTCCTGTGCCTTGGCCTGATCAGGATGATGTTTTTATTTGTCACCTGCAGCGCCATACTGTTATATTCTCTTAGCTGCTTCAAGACATTTTACTGCTAGCTTTAGTTTTAGTATTTTCTGTTCATATTGGATTATAAAGTCATCTTGGGTTGGATTAAGCTGCCTTACTGCATGTTCTGCAGCCAGTCTCCGGGTTCAGTGGACTGAATTTAGCTGCACCTGAGGCAGTTATCATCCCAGCCTTTATCCTAACAGCAGGCTGGGTTCCTTTAAGCTTCCATTCTTTAGTCGGCTTTGACACTGGCATTTTTTCCTATTCCACAGGGCTAATTTTGCCTATTTATGTAGCTATTCTGACTAAAGAATCAAGTAACTGCTGTGCAAGATTTACTGATGTATATTTATAGCTGTAAAAGTGCACACACTTTGTCGAGGAAAAGTAAAAGCAGTTAGACCATAACTTAATAAGCTCCTGTGAAGAGGCGGACTTGTTTTTACTGGGCAGTAGTTGTATATTGACACTGTTAGAGAATGTTCATTCTCCTATAGGAAGTCAATGTACATTTAGTCCATTATCTACCCAGTTATTAAAGCCCTCCTGGAGCAAAGACTTTTTAGTGGATTTAAACATTTCTAAATGGGTATGTGAGTGATGAGCCAAACTTCATGCCAAATCCTATACATTGCTTCAGAATTATAATACAGTTTTAATTATTAGTGCATCTTGCCTAAGTAATACTATCTGTTTTTCAGTTCCATGCAGGTTATTCCCATAAAAAAATGGTAAAAACTGAGACTGCTGCATATCTTGGATGTATATAGCTAATTTAGCTACTGTGTGACCAGAACCATCATTTAATGGGAATCTAATCAAATTTGAAAGGCTAAGAAAACCTTTCTGTCAGCAAACAGACATTGTCAAAGTAGCTTGTCTATACTGTTGCCTTTTGTTATGAAGTACAAATTAATTCTGTCCCCATTAACCCTTCTTCATACCCGTTTTCCCATAGCTTCCTGTCTACTTTTCATTCTTGTACCGCCATTTTCCCTTCTCCTTAGCTCTCAAATGTACGTCACTTGTTTCCCTTAATGCAGCTTAACCTGTTTGTACTTGATGTTCACTTCAAGTTCAGCACCCTCTTTCTTCCTTTTGTTTACCTCTGTTATTATATATTTTTTCTATGTCCAGATTAAATGACTCCTTGTAATTAGTTCCATTAGCTCTCTGCACTTGTTTTCTTTCTTTATCAGTACTGGGGCTTCTTAACACCTCTCATTTCTAGGGGCCTTTTTTATATGGAGCTGCATGTAGTTGTTGATAGTGTAATCATAATTGCATATAGTACTATAAACATTTTCTGACAAATATTTTTGCATTCTGTTAATATTCAGTATTTGGAGCTTTCACCCATGCACCTGTTGTATTCTACAGTCAGACCATACCAATAATTTTTGTATTTAAGAATATAGCTTATCTTGTTAAGTGTGTCATCATACACTCTGTTTTCCGGAGGTTTGTATATTATTCACTGTGCTTCTCATGTAGCTTAAACTAAATGTGTCATCCATACCTTTATTATAGCATTTGCATTTAAACCAGTATCCTGTTTTGTTACATATAGCAAAAATCTGATCTGGTGTTGTCAATCTTAACTTGATCCTTGACTGTGAGTTCGGTTCTGTATCTCGGAACTGACTCTGCTGTTATTCCAGCTCGCTCCTTCCAAAAACTCTTGAGCTTAGCTTTACCCATAATGCTCCTCGGATTACCTCAGGTCTTGTTTGCTGCTTTAAGTGCCAGATTAGTCAAGCCTCAAGCTAGTGATTTTTCATTTCTGTAAGTGTTATTTATCCTTCCTTCACTTTCTCTGTTAAACAGTATTTCTCTGGAACTGTATTCTTGCCCAGCTCTTCTTCTCTTAACTTTTCTGGCATATTTTTTCTCTCCAGTCTACAATCATTGGTGGCTTCCTTTCCCTTTCCCATTTTTACCATTTTCAGTAGTTCCTTCTTACCATTGTTGGTACGTTTTTCTTCTTTAACCAAAAAAAAACCAAAACAAAAAAAAAATTTTCTTCTGTGTGTGTGTGTGTGTGTGTGTGTGTGTGTGTGTGTGTGTGTGTACGTGTGTGCATGCATGCGGCTTGTTTGACATGGCTAAACAGACTTAAGGGCACTTCTGGCTTCAAGATATCCCAGAAGTATGACCGTAAACTACTGAATTCTGATGGACACGACTAATGTATTTACTGCTTGAGGCTGGTTCATCTTCAGGACAATTGTGCCATCTGTCATGTCTTTAGCCACTGCACCCTCCTAGAGAGGAAAAATAAGTTAATTTTAAAAGGACTGATAAAAACTAGTTTTGATAAGCCCATATCTGGAATTTCTAAGGTGAATATTAGATCTGATATTGCTAATCCTCGTTCATTCCTTATGCCAGCCATTTTCCAAGCTCACGTCAGCGTCAAACTCTCGAGCTAAACTCTTACTCACAGTCCCCCTCTCCCTGTTACCCCAGATTTCATTTGCCGCGTTGCTATTCGGTCGTGTCAAGCTACTTCTCTTGAGTTAAGTACAGTCATTTGTTGTTTAATAGTTTTACAGATTACTTTTCTGTCAGAAAAGTTCATATTTTATTGTCTCTTACCCTATCGCATCTAGCGTATATATTTTCTTCAGGTTTTTCTGCTTCTTTCTTTACCACTTTTACCGCGAGGTATTCTATCTTTACCATCGTTGGTAATCTTTTTCCCTTTTCTCTCATACCTTTGGGTACTCCCTTGTACCATTGCTGGTTCCTTTTCTATTAATTAATTTGCTGTCATGGCAGATAAGAAAGGTAGTCTGGGGTTTAAGCGGTGTTCTGATTGTTGACACAGACTGCCTACTTCTGATGCACACTCTTTGTGTGTTTATTGTTTGGGAGCTTCCCATTTGTCTGCTGACCCACCCTGTACTGTTTGTGAGAACTTTTCTAATAGAACCTTGTTGGAAAGGAAAAACAAGCTGTTACTGAAGGGACTTCTAAAATCTCCCTTTTCAGGGGCTATTTCCCCTCCTAGAGCCCATAAGAAAATCTTGGATGTTCCTACTAAGGCTAAATCTTTGCCTTCGTCCCCGGCTGGGGACTCCCTCCAACCAAAACCTAAAAAGGCTAAAGTTTTGGCTCGGAGCTCACTCAGTCAGCCCCTGTGCTTTCAGTGCCTAGAACCTGAGGTCTTCAGCTCCATTAGTGATTTTGGCTCCGTCTTCTCCTTCAGCCTTCTATATATCGGCACCGAGGGGCTCCTCGGTTCAGACTATTACCACTGTATTGGCACCGACTGTCCAGTCGGCGCAGACTTTGATCGCGCCGGCTCTGAGATCTTCCTCGGAACCGATGCCCTTATTGTTGACTCCAGTTTTGTCGGTTCCAGCTTCAGCACCGACAACCACTTCGGTACCGATCCCTGTGTCAGTGCAGACCATGACCTCGGCACAGATGACTTCTTCGGTGCAGACAGCAGTAGTCCAGTCTCTGTCGGCACCGTTGTCCTCGGTGCGGACAGATGTGATGGGCACCGAGTCTGCCTCTTCTGTGGACAGGCCTGTTTTTCCCTCAGTCTCCATGAGGTCCACTAGAAGCCTTTCCGAACATGATGTGTTGCGTCTTGTGGACCAGGTACTCTTGGCCAGAGGTATCCTACCCCTCAGGAGCTATCCTTCCTTGGGAGGTGATCACCCATCTCCAAAGAACCTTTCTCATTCTCCTCCTTCATTGCCTTTGATGTCCATGGATATAGCACAGTCTTCCCCTTCTACGGTTCCCTTTATGGATCTCACTAAGGAACCGCAGTTGCCTTCATGGCAGGAAAGTTTTGCTACAACCCAGGATGTCAATTGTGACACGCAGTTTGCTGCTCCACAGCCATCCAGGGACTCCGGGTCGGCAGGCTGAGCCACTTGGGGGAGGGGTGACCACTGTCCTAGAAATACACTCCTCTTTGGGTGGACCAGCCTTCCAACTGACGGAGAAGGCTTTCGCTGCTGCTGGCGATACCGGACTGTCTATACCTCCGCCCTCCTCTGGTACACTGGTTTCACAAGTCACACCTAGCGGACACCGGGTGCAAGGGCCGCAGGACATATTTCCTCAGGAATCCCCTTTTCTGCTGTCTTCTCCAGCTTCTCCTGCTGAGGAGGTCCACCGGAAAACTTTGTGTAAGAGGAAGCACATGGACTCCACAGAGGAGTCCCTCACCGAAGACACAGATTTCGATGAGGGGGAAGGATCCCCTCGGTCACCCTTTGAGGTATCCTTTGGTGATATCCTTGAAATCCTGAAACAGAGAAGTGACTGGCAGTCCTCTAATCCGACCTCGGAGGAATCTGTGTTCCTGCAGGCCATTTGTGCCCGGCCCCCTACCTCCTGGGTTACTCCACCTGCCTATGAACTTGTCTGGCTCATTGTGCAGCATGCATGGAAGGCTCCTGATACCGTCAAAGCTATTCCCCCAAGGCCAGATAAGATCTTGTCCCCTCCTGCTTCAGATCCCCATTGGTCCAAAGGTCTTCCTGTGGATGCTTTGGTGGTGGCGGCCGCAACAAAAAAGGATCTGGCAGAAGAAGAAAGCCAGACTGTCCATCTGCCTAACAAAGACTCCTGGGCCCTGGACAGGATAGGGAAGCGCACCTTTGCTTCAGCGACCTTTGCTATCAGGTCCCTGAATTATATGGCACATTTTACCAGGCTTCAAAGGGATCTGGTTCCTGAGCTCTCTGAAACCTTGGCTGTTGCCGTGTCTGATGAGGTCCATCACAAAGTGGCCTCTCAGCTGGCCACCATTGAATCTATATCTAACTCCTCTATGCAACTGATATCTCACGCATCAGAAGGAGCAGCGGGTTCAGCTGCGGTCTTGAGACGACATGCCTGGATGCGCTTGTGCAACTTCACGGAACCCTTTAAGTCTTCTTTTCTTAATGCCCCCATTGAGGCCTCCTCGTTGTTTGGGCCCAAAGTTAAAAGCACACTGGCCAGATGTGAACAGGACGGTAAGACCCTTTCTGCTGTAGGTGTCCATTATTCTTCCCCTCAACATGCTTTCTCCTGAAACCAAAAGAGTGGGAAGATATGGTTCAAGAAATCTCAGGGTCCTTTCCGTGACACACAGGCCGAGTTCTCCCCCAGAGGCAGAGGGGGAAACTCACAGGGAAGACGCTCCTTTCGGGGCAGAGGGGGTCCGCGTAACCAGGGTTCCAGGGATTCTTTCCCTGGTCAATCCTACCAGCACTCCTGAAGAGCAGCCCAACTCCTTTCTTCTGGATGTGGTTGGGGGACGTTTCTCCTTGTACCCTTCTGCCTGGCTAACTATCACCACCGATTCTTGAGTACAAAGGATTATGACCAGAGGTTTTCATATCCCCTTCGATCTTTGTCCCATCCCTTCAAAAAATCTTCCCGACATTCCACCCAATCAAAGGGAAGAAGAAGCATTAGAGATAGAAAAGCTGCTAAGAAAAAGAGTCATTCAAATAGTCCCTCCAGACCAGATAGGATCCAGATTCTACTCAAGACTATTTTTAGTGCCAAAGAAAACAGGTGACTGGAGTCCAATTTTGGATCTCAGTGTATTGAACAAGTTTGTGAGAGTACAAAAATTCCGGATGATCACAATACAGTCTATCCTCCCTCTTTTGGAAAAAGATGATTGGATGTGCTCTATAGATCTTCAAGATGCGTACTACCACATAAAGGTGGACAGGCCATCAAGAAGATTTCTGCCCTTCCGTGCTGGAGCCAGTCACTACCAGTTCAGAGTACTGCCCTTCGGATTCTCTACAGCCCCCAGAGTGTTCACAAAGTGCATGGCAGTTGTCACAGCTCACCTGCGACTTCAAGGTTTCCAGGTGTTTTCATACCTAGACGACTGGCTCATTTCCGCCCCCACCAGACATCTACTGGAAAAAGCCCTGGCATACTCTCTCCTCGCTGCCCAAAGGCTTGGCATAACCATAAACTGGCAAAAATCCAATCTCACTCCATCTCAGTCGACAGAATTCATAGGAGTTATCTTGGACACAAAAAACTACAGAGCTGCTATTCCAGAGTACAGAATTCTAAGGATAAAGCAACAACTAATTCCAATCCTTTCAAGGGAAAAATCCACGGCTCACTTGGTTCTACAGCTGTTGGGTTTCCATGGCAGCCTCCATCACCATTGTTCCCCTGGCCAGGTTTCACATGAGGCATCTACAATGGCTACTGCTCACCCAGTGGTATCCTTTTCAGCATCCTCTTTCAGCCATGATTTGAGTAACCCACAGGTGCAAACAGGATTTAAATTGGTGGATGACACACAGTCTCTCACAATGGTCTCGCCCCTTCTCCCCCCAGCAACCCAAGGCCACAGTGACCACGAACACCTCCCTGATGGGGTGGGGCTATGTCAGGGACAGACAGTCCAAGGCACTCAGTCCAAACTGGAGGCCCATCTGCGTAAAATGTTCTAGAGCTGAGGGCGGTGCTTCTGGCATTGCAAGCATTCCGTCCCCTGCTGCCATCTGGGACAATTGCGATTCAATCAAACAACATGGTGGTGGTCTGGTACATCAACAAGCAAGGTGGAACCAAATCTTACCCCCTTTGTCGAGAGGCCATGATGATATGGCAATGGGTGATGGCTACCAACCGTTTTCTTCTAGCAACGCACATTCCCGGGAGTTCAAACGTGATAGCAGACAGAATCAGCAGGTGCATTCTTCAACCTCACGAGTGGTCCCTGAATCCCTTGACAGTGGCGGAGATCTTCCACCGCTGGGGCCGTCCTTGCTGCGACCTCTTTGCATCCCCGACCAACTACAAATGCAGCAACTACATCACCCTGATTCCCCCTCTGGGACAGTCACCCAGGGATGCTCTGGTCCACAATTGGCCCTCGGGTCTTCTTTATGCATTTCCACCCTTTCCCCTCATTCCCCAGTTTCTGAAGAAAGCCCTTCGGTTGAAGAGCAAGGTAATCCTCATAGCACCATATTGACCTTGACAGATGTGGTTCCCCTTGCTTTGGCCTCACCTACTAGATCGACCATGGATTCTCCATCCAACCCCGGAGTTGATCTCACACCCACAGAACCTGATTCATCCCAACTTGAACAGCCTGAAGATCATGGCTTGGCTATTCCAATTCCCTTGATTGCCAGGCAGAATGATCTTTCTTTACCAGTACGTGATATTCTCATTGCTTCTCATAAGTCTTCCACTAGAATTACTTATCTGAGCAAGTGGAAAAGATTTACCTGTTGGCTGAAAGATAAACAAGTAGACCCCTTTTCAGCACCAATGTCGATAATACTAGACTATCTGGCTGACCTGTTTCAATCGGATCGGCCTCTACCATTAGAGTTCATTTGGCTGCAATTTCTAATTTTCATGAGGGTGTCCAAGATTCCTTTCTTATGTCCCATAAATTGTGCAAGACCTTCATAAAAGGTGTGAATCATCTGAAGCCATCTTTTAGAGAACCTATTCAACCATGGGATTTATCATTAGTTCTACAAGCTCTGACAATGTCACCTTTCGAACCAGCCTTTTCTTGCGACCTCAAGTATTTGTCATGGAAAACCTTGTTTTTGGTAGCTATTACTTCTGCCAGACGTATTTCTGAACTTCAAGCTTTATGTATCAAGAGTCCTTACTTGTTTTTCATAGAGATAGAATGTCTCTGAGAACTAATCCGTCATTTCTGCCCAAAGTGATCTCTGAAATGTCCATTAATCAAGCCATTGAATTGCCAGTTTTCTTTCCCAATCATTCAAACAGAGGAGAGTATTGCCTACATACCCTAGATATACACAGGCAAATCCATTTTTACTTAAACAGGACTAAACCCTTTCATAAATCTGACCAGTTATTTTTGGCCTTTTCTGGACCTAGATTAGGATCTGCTGTTGCTAAGGTCACATTAGCTAGATGGTTGATGGACTGTATGACCTTTATTTATCCACAACGTAATATCTCATTGCCCACTACCATGAAAGCTTATTCAACAAGGTCGGTGGCAACTTCTGCTGCCTTCCATGCCAGGGCTTCTTTACATGACATCTGTGCAACTGCATCTTCATCAATCATTGCAAGTTTCATTTGGCCTCCAGGGGAAGAGCATCTTTCAGTTCTGTGGTGCTCAGGAATGTCCTTCCATGAGAGCCTCCCAGGAATAGAGGTAGCTGGGGACTCTGTCCCATGCGTAAGGAATGAACAAGGATTAACAATATCAGATAGAGAAGTTATGTCTTACCATAACAATCCATCTGTATTGTTGATCCTCGTTCAGTCATTACGACTCTCCCTCCTTCCCCCTCCTGTGGTTTCTAATAAATCTCACCATCTGTTTCTCTTAGGTTATTTGACCAGAGGTAGCCTCTACCTTCTTTGACTTGCAAACTCAATCTGAGGTAACAGGGAGAGGGGGATTGTGGGTAAGAGTTTAGCTTGAGAGTTTGAAGCTGATGCGAGCTTGGAAAATGGCCGGCTCGTTTCCGAGCTCGGAACCGATACCCATGTGTAGTGACTGAACGAGGATCAACAATACAGATGGAACGTTATGGTAAGACATAACTTCTTTTTCCCCGTCTTCCTCATCCTCCTCCAGGCATGATGGTTCAAAAAAATAGAAGCTACTTAGTTCTGACACATTCATCAGAACCTCCTGTTAAAAAGATCAAATCTTCCATGGTTCTCATAGTTTTAGCAGAACCGACTGAGAAGAAGTTGCCATTTCGGTGCCGACCTCTGCACTGACAATTCGGCACCTACTACTTCCTCTACTCAGACCTCTTCTATCTCATCTGTTCCAACGATCTCGTAGCTGAAGGAGTTTTCCTTCAAGGATTTGTCTTCTACAGTCTACTACCCAAGAATGGACCCTTTTGTAGATAGACCCTGGTCCCAATCAGTCTGTTCCACAAAGAACCTGACAGAAACCGATGTTTTGAATGCAGCGGACCAGCTCCTGACAGCTAGAAAATTAGCTACTTCCTCAGTTCCGAGCACTTCTGGCTGTGGAAGCTTACATGTCCCTCACCAGATTCTTGTTTCTCTTCTGACTCCAAATGAGCATTTAGAGTTTCTGGTTCTAACAGTCCTGGTGTCGACTGTATTGGTGCCAGTGAGACCCTTGTCTCAGGCACCGTTGAGTACCCTGAGCTCTTTGGTTCTGTTGGAATCGAAGACCTCTCAGGGTCCCAGCTTCGTTGTCAGTTCTGGGGAGCGTGGATCAACACCAGTTCTTTCGGAGCAGTCCATGCTTCTCGGGGCTTCGACACATGTAAGTTTGACTCTGGCTTTGGGTTCAGGAATGGTTACCTCAGTGCGGGATAGGACCACGGTTTCAAAAGATGTATTTCGATTTCAGGCTTCCATTCCTGTATGGGGGGAGGCCTGCTTTCCAGGCATTGGAGAGGGTCTTGTCCTTTACGGGCTCACAGTTGATCCCTGTTTCATCAGGAAAAACACCTCAGTCTTTTTACTCACCTTGAGCTACCACCAGCCTCTGACCCAGGACAACGGGGAAAGAAACCACAGGATGCAACCGTGGTGGTTAAGCCCTCTTCAGACACTTCCCTGGCCTGTCCCACCGAGGAGGTGTCCCAGAAGAGAAAGTGCAAGAGGAAGCACTTGGACTCCCCTGAAGAGTCTTGCACTGAAGATACTGACTTTAATGAAGGGGAAGGTTCCCCAAAGTCACCCCCAGAAGATATCTCATTTGGTGACATTCTAGATATCCTTAAACAGAGGGGTGGTTGAACTTCCCAACAACCTTTTTTGAAGGAGTCAGTATACCTAGAGGCTTTCCATACTCAGTCATCTAGCACTTGGATCTTTCCACCTGCTGATGATCTAATTAAGCTGATCACGCAGCAGGCTTGGATGATTCCTGATGCCGTCGAACCAATCCCTAAAAGACTAAAATCATATACTGTCAGCTGCAGTTGATCAGTAGCATTGGGTTAAAGGGGTGCCAGTGGATGCCATAGTGATTGTGGCAGTCACTAAAAAGGAAGTTGCTGATGAAAGTCCTACTATCCATCCTCCTTATAAGGAGTCTAGGATGATGGATAGATTCGGGAAGCACGTATATGCTTCATCGACCTTTATGCTTAGGTCCTTAAACTTTATGCCACATTTCACCAGGCTTCAAAGAGATCTGATAAATGAGCTAATAGATACTCTAACAGGAACCATAGCTGACAAGGTTCAGAATAAAGTAGCTTCCCAACTGGAAACCCTTAGTTCCATCTGTAATTCGTCCATGAGGTTCATTGTGAATGCAGCTGAAGGGACAACTAGGGCAGCAGGTTCTGGCATAGCTCTGAGGAGACATGCCTTGATGCACTTATGTAAGTTTGCGGAGCATTTTAAGTCTTTTTTCTTCAGTGATGCTTTTGACAGAACATCCGATGTTCTTCGTCTTCCCTTGCTGCAGTCCTGACTATTGGGTATAGTCCGCGTCCCAGTCGGCCCGAATACCAGAGTATAAGGCTGACGTCGGTCATGGCGCTTAGACTGGCGTCAGTGCGTCAGGGTACTAATGCGCATGACCGGCGTCATTTCCTCAGTCTTTTTGCCGCATGGTCCGATGCAGAAGCAATTTTGCGAGTGCAGGTTGGCGTTCTGAGATTTTCGAAACCGGAGTTTCAGACCCGGTACAGAGTTGGCTAAGTAACCCCGTTGGAACATTTTGGTTTTTCTTGCCTCAGTATTTTACGGATGTCAGAAAAAGTGAATAACTGTATTTCTTGTGGGAAGCAGATACGCATAGGGATTATCATACATTGTGTATACCTTGTTTAGGGCCTGAGCACGGCGTTGTTGGTTGCGCTCTTGTGCTAGATTTAACAAAGCGCACTATTAAGAGGAGGCTTGATTGTGCTAGGTTAGTGTTTGGGAAGCGTTGCAATTATACTATGCCGTCGGATGCTCCGACGCCTGCTTCATCTAAGAAGCGCAAGGATAAAACAGTGAAGTCTAGGGGTGAGGAACCGGCAGTCCCGGACGTCGGTCCTTTAGAAGGCTCAGGGGAGCCAGAGGTTTTGCCAGGAGTCTCTATGGAGTCTCAGGCAGATGCTTTACTGTTACAGGATGTGCCCTCTCAGGAGGTAGGCCAGGCTGAGGGGGCTTCTCAGGTAACTGTTCTTCCCTCTCTTCCCAAGGTAGTTAGGGCCTCTCCTTCTGTTGCCAAAGCTTCTTTTAGAGGAAGGCCAAGTTCAGCTTCTGTAGGGGCTTCTCCTAGCATTTAGGGCTCTGTGCCTAAGAAACATATGCTTAAAATGGCAGAAGATTTGATTACTCTGATTAGAGGTTCTATGCCCCCACCTGATAAGAGGCCTAGGGTGGAACAGGAGTTTGATAGTTTTGAACAGTGTTCACAGGCTTCAGAGTCTTCTGTGGAAGACTTGCAAGAGTTTCCTGCTTATTCTGATTCTGATGTGGATGATTCCACTCCTTCAGCTTCTCCTCCTGAGGATTTTTCATTTTCAGAGACTCTTCACTCCATGAGGGAGCACTTTAAATGGGAAGGCCAAGATTACTCTGACTCCAGAAAAGGCTTAGGGAATTCTTGTTTTTGCCTCAGCGTACCCCCTTAGCTATTCCTCCTGTGTTGAATGTGGTGGAGGATGTTTTGCAGAGGCTTCTCTGAACCCTGATTCATGCCTCCTGCTCCTGTTAAGCCTGATAGGTATTATAGGGTGCCCGAAGCTCATAAGTATTTGTTTAAGAGTCCCAGGGCGGACCCAGAAACTGTTTCTCAGGGGCCTAAAGGTGTTAAAGCTTCTGTGGTTAAAAATCCTGTACCCTCTGATAAAGAGGCAAGGGCTTTGGATAGGTGGGGTAAGAAAGTATATACTTCTTCCACTTTAGCCATGAGGGCGTTGAATTGTCAATTTCATATGCTGAAATATCAGAATTATCTCCTTTCACAATTGAAATCTAAGGTGGATGCTTTGGCGGAAGGTATTGAGTGTAAAGAATTGCTGGATTTGGTTCATGTGTCTGAACAAGTGGGTAAGCATTCTTTGCAGTGTGGTTTTGATGCTGTTCAGGCCTCCTCGAGGGTGGCTGCTACTAGTTCTGTTCTTCGCAGACATGCATGGTTGAAGGATCAGAATTTAGCTGAGCATGTTAAGACCAGGATTTTGGATGCTCCTTTACAGTCTGATGTGTTGTTTGGACCGCCTGTGGAAGCAGTTTTAAAGAAAATGGAGGACAAAGCTAAGTCTATGCAGACTGTTAAAGATTTTGCAGGTGCAGCCTCCGAGTTTAGTAGAAATTGGCCTGCTAAGGGGTGGACATATCCTGCTTATGGTTCCCAGTCTAGGGGTAGATCTAGGCGTGGTAGGGGCAGGGCTCAAGGTTCGTTTAGGCCTAGATCAGACAGTTCACCTGCTCAGACTTCTGGTGAGGGCAGGGGTCAGTCCTTTCGTAAGCAGAACCAATGACCTGCCTTTTCAGCTGCCAGTGGACTCTGCGTCTGGCAGCTCCTTTGGGAGGAAGATTGTCTCTTTTCAAAGAAAATTGGGATTTAATCACTCAAGACAGATGGGTGCTGGATATCATTCATCACGGGTACAGATTTTATTTCCACACAATGCCCCTTTCAAAGGCATGCCAGATGTTCCTCCTCCACAAAGAAAAGAGGCTCTCAAGCAAGTTTCTCAGTTACTCCAGATAGGGGCTATTCAGCCAGTACCTGTGTCAGAAAGGGGCTTACTATTTTATTCTCGCCTGTTCCTAGTACCAAAGAAGGGGAACACGTGGAGACCAATTTTGGATTTATCTATCCTCAACACTTATCTGGACATTCCCAAGTTCAAGATGTTGACGTTACAGCAACTGTTACCTCTGCTGGGCAAGGATCACTGGATGGTAACTTTGGATCTCAAGGAAGCTTACCTTCATGTGCCCATAAGGCTAAGTTGCAGAAAGTATCTGCGGTTTCGAACTGGAGATTTTCATTATCAGTTCTCTGCATTGCCCTTTGGCTTATCTACTGCGCCCAGAGTATTCACAAAGGTTCTGGCTCCAGTGATAGCTTACTTCAGGCTTCAAGGCATTCAAATTTATCCTTACTTGGACGACTGCCTGATTCTGGCTCAAGAAAAAGAACACCTTCTACAGCATCTGGAATATGTCATAGCAGTGCTAAGATGTCTAGGGTATTCTGTGAACGAAATAAAGATCAGTCTAGTACCCTCTCAAGACATGTGCTTTCTGGGTGTGAGACTGAATACAGCAGCAGATGGCCTTTTAACCCCGGACAAACAAAAGAGTCTGTCACTTTACTTCCATCAACTATCTCATCAGTCCGTGCTGACTGCAAGGACAGTCCTTCAAGCATTAGGGTTCATGGCATCTTGTATTCTGGTGCTTCCCAATGCCAAACTGCATATGAGGAAGCTGCAATGGTATCTCAAAATGTATGGACACAGCACTGCCAAGATTTGGACACTGTCATTCAAATAATACCTTGCCTTCAAAAGGAATTCTTGTGGTGGGCTCAGGAATGTCACCTAAACAAGGGACTCTCTGTGACCCGGCCAGAGGCGAGTCAGATTTTAACGACAGATGCCTCGGGCGCTGCTTGGGAGCTCATCTAAATGGAAAGTGGATACAAGACAAGTGGCCTGCCAGACTACAGCATCTACATATCAACATGAAGGAGATGTTAGCAGTCCAATTTGCATTGATGGCGTTCAAGGAGTTACTTCTTCCAGGGCAGGTGTTGATTCTGACAGACAACACAACTGTCATGTGGTACATCAACAAGCAGGGGGAACACATTCTTATCCTCTATGCAGGCAAGCAATGATTTTATGGGAGACTGCGTTAAGCCTGCAACTGACTCTTCAGGCAAGGTTTCTGCCAGGAGCACAGAACTCCCTAGCAGATGTATTAAGCAGACAAATCATGGATCCCCACAGTGGAAACTGGATCTTCATGTATTTCAGAAATTGACAGTGTCATGGGGAACTCCAGACATAGATCTGTTCGCTTCTCCACTAAACCACCAGCTGCCAAAGTATTGCACAAAGGGGTTTCATCACACAGCTTGGAAAGTGGATGCTCTGTCTTTCAGTTGGAAAAACCTTCATTTTACCCCCCCTTTCCAAGTTCTGGTCAGGACAGCCAAGATGGATAGCTCATGTCACACTGTACCATTAGTCGTATTTGGGGCCTTTTTTTCCAAATGGGAAGAAAGCATCTTTTCATGCCGGGTTTTTTGTGGCAACTGCATCTTCATCAATCATTGCAAGTTTCATTTGGCCTCCAGGGAAAGAGCATCTTTCGGTTCTGTGGTGCTCAGGAATGTCCTTCCATGAGAGCCTCCCAGGAATAGAGGTAGCTGGGGACTCTGTCCCATGTAGTGAATGAACAAGGATTAACAATATCAGATAGAGAAGTTATGTCTTACCATAACGATCCATCTGTATTGTTGATCCTCGTTCAGTCATTACGACTCTCCCTCCTTCCCCCTCCTGTGGTTTCTAATAAATCTCACCATCTGGTTCTCTTAGGTTATTTGACCAGAGGTAGCCTCTACCTTCTTTGACTTGCAAACTCAATCTGAGGTAACAGGGAGAGGGGGATTGTGGGTAAGAGTTTAGCTTGAGAGTTTGAAGCTGATGCGAGCTTGGAAAATGGCTGGCTCGGTTCCGAGCTCGGAACCGATACCCATGGGTAATGACTGAACGAGGATCAACAATACAGATGGAACGTTATGGTAAGACATAACTTCTTTTTCCCCGTCTTCCTCATCCTCCTCCAGGCATGATGGTTCAAAAAAATAGAAGCTGCTTAGTTCTGACACATTCATCAGAACCTCCTGTTAAAAAGATCAAATCTTCCATGGTTCTCATAGTTTTAGCAGAACCGACTGAGAAGAAGTTGCCATCTTCGGTGCCGACCTCTGCACTGACAATTCGGCACCTACTACTTCCTCTACTCAGACCTCTTCTATCTCATCTGTTCCAACAATCTCGTAGCTGAAGGAGTTTTCCTTCAAGGATTTGTCTTCTACAGTCTACTACCCAAGAATGGACCCTTTTGTAGATAGACCCTGGTCCCAATCAGTCTGTTCCACAAAGAACCTGACAGAAACCGATGTTATGAATGCAGCGGACCAGCTCCTGACAGCTAGAAAATTAGCTACTTCCTCAGTTCCGAGCACTTCTGGCTGTGGAAGCTTACATGTCCCTCACCAGATTCTTGTTTCTCTTCCGACTCCAAATAAGCATTTAGAGTTTCTGGTTCTAACAGTCCTGGTGTCGACTGTATTGGTGCCAGTGAGACCCTTGTCTCAGGCACCGTTGAGTACCCTGAGCTCTTTGGTTCTGTTGGAATCGAAGACCTCTCAGGGTCCCAGCTTCGTTGTCAGTTCTGGGAGCGTGGATCAACACCAGTTCTTTCGAGCAGTCCATGCTTCTCGGGGCTTCGACACATGTAAGTTTGACTCTGGCTTTGGGTTCAGGAATGGTTACCTCAGTGCTGGATAGGACCACGGTTTCAAAAGATGTATTTCGATTTCAGGCTTCCATTCCTGTATGGGGGGAGGCCTGCTTTCCAGGCATTGGAGAGGGTCTTGTCCTTTACGGGCTCACAGTTGATCCCTGTTTCATCAGGAAAAACACCTCAGTCTTTTTACTCACCTTGAGCTACCACCAGCCTCTGACCCAGGACAACGGGGAAAGAAACCACAGGATGCAACCGTGGTGGTTAAGCCCTCCTCAGACACTTCCCTGGCCTGTCCCACCGAGGAGGTGCCCCAGAAGAGAAAGTGCAAGAGGAAGCACTTGGACTCCCCTGAAGAGTCTTGCACTGAAGATACTGACTTTAATGAAGGGGAAGGTTCCCCAAAGTCACCCCCAGAAGATATCTCATTTGGTGACATTCTAGATATCCTTAAACAGAGGGGTGGTTGAACTTCCCAACAACCTTTTTTGAAGGAGTCAGTATACCTAGAGGCTTTCCATACTCAGTCATCTAGCACTTGGATCTTTCCACCTGCTGATGATCTAATTAAGCTGATCACGCAGCAGGCTTGGATGATTCCTGATGCCGTCGAACCAATCCCTAAAAGACTAAAATCATATACTGTTAGCTGCAGTTGATCAGTAGCATTGGGTTAAAGGGGTGCTAGTGGATGCCATAGTGATTGTGGCAGTCACTAAAAAGGAAGTTGCTGATGAAAGTCCTACTATCCATCCTCCTTATAAGGAGTCTAGGATGATGGATAGATTCGGGAAGCACGTGATATGCTTCATCGACCTTTATGCTTAGGTCCTTAAACTTTATGCCACATTTCACCAGGCTTCAAAGAGATCTGATAAATGAGCTAATAGATACTCTAACAGGAACCATAGCTGACAAGGTTCAGAATAAAGTAGCTTCCCAACTGGAAACCCTTAGTTCCATCTGTAATTCGTCCATGAGGTTCATTGTGAATGCAGCTGAAGGGACAACTAGGGCAGCGGGTTCTGGCATAGCTCTGAGGAGACATGCCTTGATGCACTTATGTAAGTTTGCGGAGCATTTTAAGTCTTTTTTCTTCAGTGATGCTTTTGACAGAACATCCGGTTTTTTGCCCCAAATTTAAAGAGACCTTTGGCAGATGTGAGAAAGATGGGAAGACACTTTCTTCTGTGGGATTATGCTTTTCCACTCCTCGATGGCCCCATTCAAAGAACCAGAGGAGTGGCAAGCTGTGGTTCAAAAAGTCCCAAGGGCCTTAACAGGACTCACATGGCAGCAATTCTCTCTGGGGCAGAGGGGGGAATTATAATGGAGGATGCTGTGCTAGAGGCAGAGGTGGCCCGCAAAATCTGGGTTCCAGGGATTCTTTCACTGGCAATACCTTTCAGCGCTCCTGAATGGAGGTCCGATTGCCATTCTCTGGAGGCAGTTGTGGGTCGACTTTTCCTGCACCTACCTGCCTGGCTATCCATAACAACGGACAATTGTGCGCAGAGGATCATAACCAGAGGTTACAGTATTCCCTTCTCAAAACTACCCAAACAACCAAAGAGAATCCCAGACATTCCACCCAGTCACAGGGATGCAGCAGTTCTAGAGATTCAAAATCTGCTCAACAAAAGAGCCATCCTAGCAGTCCCACCAGACCAGATAAGATCCGGAGTTTGCTCAAGATTCTTTTTACTGCCAAAAAAAAAAATGGGGACCGGAGACCAAGTTTGGATCTCAGTGTTTTGAAAAAGTCAGTTCAGCCTATCAAATTCTGGATGATCATGGTTCAGTCTGTCTTCCCATTTTTAGGGAAAGACGATTGGATGTGCTCAGTACATCTGTAGGATGCGTTTTGTCATATAAAAATAGACAAGTGTTCCAGAAGATTTTTGCACTTCTGACTGGGAGCCAGTCATTATCAGTTCAGAGCCATGACCTTTGGTCTCACCACATCTCCCAGGGTGTTCACTAACTGTATGGCAGTGGTCGCAGCTCACTTCAGACTGCAAGGATTCACTGCATTTCCATACTTAGATGACTGGCTCATTACCGCATCCACCAGGCATCTACTATTACAAGCAGGAAACTATGGTCCTTCAGACTTGCTCCTTACTGGGGATCACTGTGAATTACGAAAAATCACATCTAGAACCAGCACAACATCAAGAGTTCATAGGAGCGGTATTAGACACAAACACCTGTATTGTGTCTGTACCCCAAGAAAGACTTCAGAGGATAAAATCACAAGTCACTCAAATTATTCACAACAGAACAGTGACTGCAAGGCTGGTATTACAGTCTCTGGGATCTATGGGGGCCACCATCATGTTAGTTCCCCCTGCGAGGTTGCACATGTGAATTCTAAATTGGGTCTTGGCGTCCCAGTGGTTATTACTGAGGCAACCAATGTCACATCAATTCAGATCACCAATTTTTGCAAAAAGGACCTGAGTTGGTGGCTCCATTCCAATACATTCTGTCAGGCCATCTCTTTGTCCCTTCTCAACCCCAAGCCATAGTGACCACGGACACATCCTGGATAGTGGGAGGGGGGGGGCATTATCTGAGAAAGACGGTCCAAGTCACTTGGTCCAAGTTAAAGTTTTAAAGCCTTTTTGAAAGGAACATTATTGCTTAGACCTCCATACAAAGACCTGTCCACACCATAGGATTTGAATCTGGTGCTACAGTTTCTAATTACTCTATCATTTGAACCATCTGCAAATTGCAATTTGAAGTATTTGTCCTGGAAAACCTCTTTTTTGGTGGCTATTACTTCAGTGAGGAGAATATCTGAGTTACAGGCCTTATCTTGCAAGCGTCCTTACCTAATCTTTCATAAGGACAGGGTATCTTTATGAAAAAATCCCTCATTTTGCCTTTGCCATAGATCCGCATTAACTACAGAGGTGGACCCTCGGCCTTTCTTTAAGGATTCCTGCTTGCCCTGCTAAATCAGCGGGTGGTCAGAGGAGTATTTCCCAACACACATATGCATGCCTGTTTACTGGACAATACAACACACATAGCTACGCACGCAGCACACCTCTAGATACCCCAGGTCTTTTTAACTGCATAGAGTGCACCGACTACTACCTAACGCACCTAGGCAGATTCTCGGCCATAATATGAACCTGTCCTGTAGCTGAGTATTCATTTCATAATCTCTACCTTCTATTTTTATTGTCTTTCTGCATTCAATTGCTGTATTCACATGAGCCCCTTATTTTTCAGATGTGCATGCAATGCCACAGTGACTAGCCGTTACCAAATTAACACTATATGAAATGATTGCTTTAAATGTTGTATGCTGTCTGCTTTGTTACTACTACTGAAACTGTTAAGAGTACTGTTAATGTACTATAATACTTTTAACTTTGGAACAGCTGTATGTTGACTGTTTTGTATCAACTACATTAACTGTTTAATAGTATTTTTAATGATTGCATAATGACTGTTTTTTTATCAACTACATTAACTGTTTAATAGTACTTTTTAATAATTGCAGTTGTTCCTTTGTAGTTCCAGAACAGTGTTTTCCCTACATTAATTACAACAAGCTAGTGAAGGATATATCGTAACTGCAATTTTTTGTGTGGGTCTGTGGTGTTCAGTGCTCTACTTTAACATGTTTCTCTAGGCAAATGTACCAACCTTAGGATAAAGACCTTACTAGTTTGTCATATATCCTTTAGTAAAATTAATAAAATGCAGATACCACACCAAAGGGTAGAGGCACCTGTGGACGCAAATAACTGCAAAGTCAATAATAGTGAAAGTTCGATCATCCACAGGAACCAAGCACAATATCTCCACAGGTATAAATAAAAGTAAAACAGCAAATCCAAATTACGATTCCAGATAATGTAGTCTAATGCAAAATGCAAGAAATACGCGAACTAAACATCAAAGTTCTGGCTTTATTATATATAGTAGTAAGCGCTTTCACCTCTCGGCTTCATCAGACAATTAACACAAAAAATCTAGCCATTTAAATATCAAACAAATACAACTCATTGGCCAGATGAATAAACACGTCACTAACTACACTTATTAAAGAAATACGTACATTAAAAAATATCTGAAACATACATATTTATGCCTAACCTTGTAATTAAAAAACTTCATAAAATATTATTCATAAAATATTATCCTAAAAACATATACTCTCAATTCATGAACATATAAAAATATTATATTTAAATATAAATAAGATATAATATAATGTATACAACAAACTCTGCACATAAATACATAAATACCCATACAATACCCCTTATATAAATATGTATATAAATTTAATGTAAATTTAGTTCAAGCTGATACTACTAGCCTTCTCTTCCTCAAAATGGGTTTGAGTGATGCTTTATCATTAAGGCCAGGCTGTCTGTCTGCTTGACATCTAATAATCCACCTAAGCTCATTCTCTTCTGTAAATGTATGAATGTCGCCACCACGTATACTAGGCTTAAAGGCTTGAATCACTGAAAAGGTGAATCCAGCCCCTGTCTGCCTCTTATAACATTCTTTTGCTGAACTGAGCGACCTGTCTAACTCAACTAGCCCTCTCCAGTCAATACTACGGTGTAATTCAGGTCCCTGGCCACTAGGTGGCACCCCTGTCCAGTCCTCATCCTTTTGTCTATCCCTACACTCAAGAATAACTCATTCCCATGACTACTGTCTTCACCCTTTTACAATAGCTCTCTCTTACACCTCTTGTCTTGCTGTAATCTCCCATTACCCTCCTTGGAATTCTTCCACTATACTTCTCATTTATTCTTCAACTACTCCAACCTAACTTACCCTATCAGTCAGCAATCCACTGATTGTTCTCCTTGCCTGTTTCACTCACTGGTCTCTACCCGCTCCGTTCACCCCGTGGGCTCACTCCGCTCCCCTACCCTGCCCCCAATTTCCACCAGCCCCAGTGGTCCTAATTTTATTTCTCTAAAACCACACCCCCATCAAATCTGATCCAATCCAGCAGATGATCTAATTACCACTCCCAACCCTCATTAATCACAACACATTACCCATTATTACTGTACCTCCTATCCCTCCTACTTACATCATCTCACTGACTAATTTATCTCCTAACCTGCTTATACTTCCTTACCTCCCATTCTTCATCCACTGTATAATCTTATAAAATGGCTATTTTAATCACCCCACACCAAATACAAATACTATTCTTATTATCACTCTTCCCTCCTCTTACCATTGCCTATCTGCTTACCTCCTACAAACAAACATTATATGTCTCCATATCCTTCCCCTCCAAACATACTTTAACACTAAAACTCCCTACCTCCCAAAATTTCATAAACACCACATATAAACCCTGCTACCTACAAGCCAAATATCATAGACTAGCACACGTTAGGTATACCATTCTAAATATTAGAAAGTTACTTGACTACTACTACAAGCCTCGGTACCCCATAAATAAAATATACCTCCACTCCTTACTAGATGGGGACATCCATCCCAACCCTGGCCCAAACACCGTACTTCCTACTCACAAGTCCAACTCTAACAGTAGTAATACCCAGGCCCCTACTAAACCTTCTAACTCTCTCTATATAGCTCATCTTAACATACGCAGCATCAATAATAAAATCGGCCACCTCCATGCGCTCCTAGATGTCCACCTATTTGACATCCTATGTTTATCTGAAACATGGCTAAAGCCTACAACCAAAGACAATGAAGTCACCTCTCCTGGCTATAATATTCTTAAACTAGACCGCACAGCCAAAAAAGGAGGAGGGATAGCAATCCTTTATAAAACAGAGCTACAACTCAGCACTGCAAACCTTAAACCACCTTCTGACAATAATGCGGAAATCATCATTTCTAAATTGCAGGTTAACTCATGTAAATCCATATACCTCATTTGTATCTACCTTCCCCCAGGAAATAACATTAATACCATTGCAAATATCCTTAACTGGCTCTCTATTAATATCCCACAAGAAACTATAATCCTAAGAGACTTTAATATAGACTGGAACTCATGTAGTAATGTACACCCTACTACCCACATTAACCTATATGGCTTTTCACAATATATTAACTCCCCTACTAGAATTAATAAACCTAATAACAAAGAAAGTACCTTAGACTGGATTCTGACTAATACTCCTCACCATACATACAGAGTAGGTACCCTCTCAGATGACCTAAGTGACCACTCACTAACTTATTTAATCAGGCATAAAACCAACCTAACTTTTCCTAACACTTTCAGGACAGTACGCACCAAAAAGGGTTTTAACCCTGAACTCTTCCTAACAGAACTTAGACACTGTAATTGGTCTCCACTTAAATCACTTCCACTTAACAAAGCTGTGGAATACTTTAATTCCACATTCCTAGCCGTCCTTGACCAACATGTCCCAATTCTCTCTGTCAGAAATAAAACTAAGCCTGTCCCTTGGCTCTCAAATGCCACTAGGCAAAAAATCCTTCAGAGAAACAAATCTTGGGCCAAATGGCATAATACTAAGGATCCTACAGATCACCAAACCTTTAAACAACTAAGAAATCTTACAAAAAAATCCATCCTCTTAGACAAAAAAAGACTACTATTACCAAATACGGCAAACGTACAAAAATAAAAAAACACAAACGTTTTGGAATAGCATCAACGAATTACTATACTCAGGACAATGCAGCTCACCTAACCCACAAGCCAGTAGCCATGAGAATCCCACTTATACTGCTAATGCCTTTAACTCTTTCTTCACACAAGCCATCCAAACTCTTGCTAGTCAACTTTCTCCAGATACCTCAAAACTGCCTACAACCATGACAAACCCACCTCCACCCTTTCAGTTACAACCAGTCTCTACTTCCTTTATCTGCTCCCTTCTCCAAAAACTAAAACCTACCACCCCTCAGCCGACCAACTCCCAGCAGAATACTTGAAAAAAGGGGCTAAAGCATTAGCCTATCCCATCTCCATTCTTATTAACCGTACCATAAGTGAAGGTACCATCCCTTCTATCTGGTAAATTTCTCATACCGTCCAACTACATAAAGGTGGGAACTCTTATGACTTTTCTAACTACCGTCCTATAGCCCTACTATCTCCCCTAGCAAAAATAATGGAGAAATGTATCCATAAGCAACTACTTAACCATCTACTCCAAAATAACTTACTTGCCAACTGTCAGCATGGATTCAGACCATTCCACAGTACCACCACTACCCTCCTGTCCTTCACAGACTGCATTAACAAAAACCGGAACAACAATACTCTTTCCTCTGCAGTCTTTATTGATTTATCCAAAGCTTTTGATATGATCAATCACCAGCTCCTCATAAATATACTGAAATCCTTTTCACTTGAACCCCTAGCGATAAATTGGTTCAAATCTTACGTAGACAATAGGCAGCAAGCTGTGCTATGGGACAATAAACTATCTAGCCTCCTTCCCATTTCTGTTGGTGTTCCTCAGGGCTCTATATTAGGCCCACTCCTATTTTCCATCTTTATCAATGACCTTCACTCTTCAGTTCCTCAAACCACCTGCATTCAATATGCAAACAACTCTACAATAATCTGTTCAGCCACTTCTCCAACTGAACTACAGTCCCTTACCCAAAATGCATTCAATACTGTAGAACAATGGTTTTTAAACTGCTGTCTCCTCCTAAACCCCCCAAAAAACTAAACTTTTACTGTTCACACCAACCTGAAAGTCCACCCTAATAAATTTCTCTCTCACATCTAATAATGGCACTTTCATATCTCCTGAATCTACCACCAAACTTCTAGGTATCAATGTAAACCTATCAATCAATAGATAGCAACCTTAACTTTGATATTCATATAAACAGCACAGTTAAAACAATCAACAAAAAATTAGGATCCCTCTATAGAATCAAACCCTTTCTTACTCCAGTGGCCAGGACCGCTATAGCCAGAACTCGCTTAATCTCCACTCTACTCTATGCTTCACCTATCTATACTAACCTTTCTAAGAACAACCTAAATAAACTGGCAATCTCCTACAATAATATTGCCAAATTTGCAACTGCCTCTCTTTTTAGAACACATCACTGTCTTAATGTAAAGCAACTGGGATGGCTTGATTTTCCAAACCAAATTCTTTTTCACCAGCTTACTATAGCCCATAAAACCCTTTACCAACCCACCAACCCACCAACACTCCAATACTCACTAGCATTATTACCCCTTACAACAATCTTAAGAATTTGCGCTCCTCAAACAAAATACTTATCAATACTTGCAAAACCAACAACTTGGCAGGAGACTCCCTCTTATCTAATGCTGTTGGAAAGCACTGGAATCTTTTACCCACTGAACTTATTTCTCTGGCTTCATTAACCCTTTTGAAACAGAAGCTAAAACTATTCCTCCGTACCCACTGGTTATGCCCCTGCACTAACCCTGACTAACTTTCCT